>NC_045616.1:4487632-4826374 GCF_009829155.1 Mustela erminea
AATACGAACGTATGATACAGCATGTCGTCCCTGAGCCACACAACACTACATCTCCTGTCCCCAGAAGGTAACCATGCTCTTCGACCTGTGTTAAACTTTCAGGGTAGGAGAATCCTGCATGGCACCTTAGCCACCAACACATTCTAAGATCTACCTGGTAACAAACGAGCGTTGTGACCCATCTGCAAAAGATTCCATGTCAACTAAAGGCCTTGGTACTTCGCCCCAGAGCCACCCTAAAGATCCTGCCATGTTCCTCAGCTGCATTGGTCAATGGAGGTGTGCTTTCTAGGCATCTATGCAGAGGAGCTTTGCTACCCATACTTTTCACATGGGGCACCCTGGAGCAAACAAACCAGACTCCACCTGTCCAGTAGAAAAAGCAACCTTGCTGGTTGGAGCATCTCACTTGCATCAGCGTGGGGAATCCTCCATGGTATCTCGATGCCACTCCTCCATTTCTCGGTCATCATAGACACAAACTCCAGTGTGCGCAAACATCTGACATCCACCTTTACTCAGGTGCTGGATGTTTTGTTTGTTGGCCACAATAGATACAAACTCCATCGTGAGCAGACATCTGACCCTCGCCTGTACTTAGGTGCTGGAGATCTCAAAACATCCGCTGCACATTGGAACAGCCATGTGCCCGGCACTGGGCTTAACTGTAGCTTGTGTTTTCAGCCTTCTGTTTTCACACTCCTCGCCTTGAAGTCCTCCATATTGGGAATATGGGAGCCACAATGCAGCCTTATGCCTGCCCACCAGAAAGAAGAAATGCCTTATGGGTCTGCGTGTAACCCCACATGAGAACTCACCTGCACAGCCCACTATGGCACCCTAATATCATAGGCCACTCTGTGCACTAATGCTCTGTCTGACACAGCCCGAGCCCCGACCTCCTGGCAGCCACCCATATATCGGGCCCCATATCCTTCAGGTGTGACCTGCCTTGACCTGAGTCCTTCATCTCAAACCAACCTGGGTATTCAGGCACCTGTCCCAGAACATAGCTCAAATTCCTGTGCATGGGGGAACCTGAAGCACAAAAGAGTACTCCTCCTTCCCCATGACAGGAAAAGTAAATATTGAGATGGTGGTCCAACCCTCAGATTGGGAACCAGGTGCTTGGAACAAGAGCTAATGCCCACTCAGGATGGGCAGCTGGGCACAAACAGGCATTGTGACCCTCACCTTGAGACCATTTCCAACAAGTCCCTGTGGGAGCTGGACCAGGGCCCCACAGAGCGGGCCTGTCATGCCCATAGGCCCAAATCCTAAGCCTCTGTGGGGTTATCCAGGCACAAGAACCCAGAAACCATCTCTGGAATCCCTGTTTTGGCAGGAACCCTGAAACGGTAAACCGTGCTCTCTCCTTCCCCCAGTAAGACATCACACTCTTGGGTTCTGGGCAAAATCCCCAGAGAGGTAGAATATCCCATGGACACATGAGGACACCCCACCACTCCGAGGCCATCCTAGACACAATCCAGACAGAAAAGCCTTTGCTCCTGCCTCCCAGCAGCACGAAATTCAAATCCCGAGGAGCTGCCCTAGGGGCTGCAGATCGGGCCTGCCATGATCCCGCCTCTAAACCCTTACCCAATTTTGTGTCTGAAGACTTTGGTCCCAGAGCCCTTAACCATATTCCCTCCAGGATGGGGCCACCAGAACCACACTACATCACTGAGCCTGCTCTCCAGAGCAACCTCTGCCCATCTCAGTTTCCCAAACCAACCAGATAAGGAGAAAGCTGCAAGGCCTCTGAGTCCACCTGAATTTCATAGGCCGCTCTGGAAAAAATGCACAGTCTGACACAGCCTCAGCACTTACCTCCAGGAAGACATGCAGGTCAATGGCCCTGAGTCTGGAGGTTGAACCTTACAAGCCCCTAGTACGCCATCAGAACCCTAGCTTAGGTTTTCAGGCCTCTGTACCCAGAGGCCTATTCATGAAATCCAACATATGGTCCGACATATGGTACCTGAGCCATACAAGAGTACCCCTCCTGTCCCGAGAAGGAAACCTGGCTCCCGAGAACTGGGTCTAATGCTCAAGTAGGAGAATCCTGTATGGCCACAGATCCACTACCACATTCTATGGTCTCCCTCGACATCAAGCAGCATTGAGACCCATTAGACTAAGAACATCTCTCAACTTAGAAAACTTGGAACTTGGAACCAGAAACAGTAGATCAAGCCTGCCCCATTCCTCAGCTGCAATGGTCACGTGAGGAAGGTTTCCCAGGCCTCCATTCAGAGAGCTCTGCTCTCGAATCTTTCCATATAGGGGAACCTGGATCCCTCTATGCGGACTTCCCCTGTCCTGCAGTAGGACACCTTACTGTTTGGAGCAGCTCACAAGGTCCTGCTTGGGAAAACCTCCAAGAATTCTTTAGGCCACCCCACAATTAGTTGACCATCATGGATACAAACTCCAGCATAAGCAGACATCTGACCCTCGCCGATACTCAGGTGCTGGGGATCTCGAAACAACCACTGCACATTTGAATGGCCATGTGCTCGACAATGAGCTTATCCGTGGCTTGTGTTTTCAGACTGCTGTCCTCACAATCCTCGCCTGCAAGCACTCCATATTGGGAATTCTGGAGCCACAACACAGCCTTCTGCCAGCTGAACAGAAAGAATAAGTGCCCTATGGGTCTTCGCAGAAACCCACATGAGGATCCTCCTGCACGGCCCTCAAAGTCACCCCAATATAATAGACCGACCTCTGCACAAATGCTCTGTCTGACACAGCCTGATCCCCGACCTCCTCTCAGCCACCCAGATAGTGGGCCCCATATCCTGCAGGTGGGTTCAGCCTTGGCCCGAGGCCATCATATCGAACCAACCTGGGTATTTAGATACATGTCCCAGACTTAGCTCAAATTCCTGCCCATAGGGGAACCTGAAGCACAAAAGAGTGCTACTCCTTCCCCATGGCAGGAAAACTGAATGTTGAGATGGCTGTCCAACCCTCAGAGTGGGAGCCAAGTGCATGGCCCATGATACCACGCCTACACAGGATGGGCAGCTAGGCACAAACAGGCATTGTGACCCTCAGAATGAGACCCCTTTCCAAAGAGCCTCCTGGGGATCTGCACCAGGAACCCACAGAGAGAGCATGTCATGCCTCTAGGCCCAAAATCGAAGCTTTGGTTAAGTTTTCCCAGTGTCTGGACCCAGAACCCATCTCTGGAATCCCTGTTTGGACAGGATCCCTGAGATGGAAAGCAGTCTTTTCCTCTTCCCCAGAAAGAAATCAAACGCTTGGATGCCAAGCAGAATCCCCAGAGTGGAAGAATATCCCATGGACCCATGAGGTCACCCCTCCATTTAGTGACCATCCTAGACACATAATCCAGACAGAAAAGCCTGTGCTCCTCCCTCCCTGCCACCCGAATTTCAAATCCCGAGGAGTTTCCCTCAGGGTCTACAGATCGGGACTGCCATCACCTCGCTCCTAACTCTTACCCGAGTTTGTGTCTGAAGTCTTTGGTTCCAAAGTCCTGACCCACATGCACTCCAGGATGGGGCCTCAAGAACCACACCACATCACTGGGCCTGCTCTCCCGAGGAAACTCTGCCCATCTCCGCTTCCCAAAACGTCCAGATTAGGAGAAAACTGCAAGGCCCCTGAGTCCACCCCAATTTCATAGGCCGCTCTGGAAAAAATGCACAGCCTGACACGGCCTCATCACCTACCTCCAGGATGACACACAGGTCAATGGCACAGAGTCCAAAGATTGAACCTTCCATGCCCCTAAAACCTCATCAGAACCCTAGCTTAGGTTTTGAGGCCTCTCTCCACAGAGGCCTGTTCTGGATATTCAACATATGGTCAAACCTGTGGTACATGAACCATACAAGAGAACACCTCCTGTCCCAAGAAGGAAACCTGGCTCCTGGGTACTGTGTCTAATCCTCAGGATAGAGGAACCTGCATGGCCTGAGAGCTGCCACTACATTCTAAGGTCTCCCTGGACACGAAGCAGCACTGGGACCCATTAGACTGAGAACTTCTTTCAACACAGATCACTTGGAACTTGGAATCAGTGTCATTGGATCAAGCCTGCCCTGTTCCTCAGCTGTAATGGTAATGCAGGATGGGCTTCCCAGGCCTCCATTCAGAGAGCTCTGCTATCGAATCTTCCAATGGGGGACCCTGGAGCCCTGTAAGGGAACTTCTCCTGTCCTGCAGTAGGACACCTTGATGTTTGGAGCAGCTCACAAGCTCCAGCTCGGGAAAACCTCCAAGAATTCTTGAGGCCACCCCACCATTCGTTGACCATCATGGATACAAACTCCAGCGTGAGCAGACATCAGACTCTCCTGCATACTCAGGTGCTGGAGATCTCGAAACAACTGCTGTACATTGGAACAGATATGTGCTCGGCAATGAGCTTAACCGTAGCTTGTATTTTCAGACTTCTGTCCTCACACTCCTCGCCTGCAAGCCCTCCATCTTGGGTATACTTGAGCCATAATGCAGCCATCTGCCTGCTCACCAGAAAGAAGAAGTGCCCAAAGGGTCTGCACAGAAACCCCACATGAGGATCCAACTCCACAGCTCTCAACAGCACCCCAATATCATAGGCCGAACTCTGCACGAATGTTCTGTCTGACACAGCTCGAGCCCGACCTCCTCTCAGCCACCCAGACAGCAGAACCCATTTCCTGCAGGTGGGTCCTGCCTTGGCCCGAGGACCTCATCTCGAAGTAACCTGGGTATTCAGGTACCTGTCCCAGAACTTAGCTCAAATTCCTGCCCATGGGGGAACCTGAAACAAAGAAAAGTACACCTCCTTCCCCATGGCAGAAAAACTTAATGTTGAGATGGCTGTCAAACCCTCAGAGTGGGAGCCAAGTGCATGGCCCTTGAGACCACGCCCACTCAGCATGGGCATCTGGGCACAAAAAGGCATTGTGACCCTCACCCTGAGAGCCATTTCCAACAAGCCCTTTAGGAAGCTGCACAAAGAGAACATAGAGCGGGCCTGTCATGCCCCTAGACCAAAATCCTAAGCCTTGTTGGCATGATCCAGGCTCCCGGACCCAGAACCCAACTCTGGAATGCCTGTTTGGATGGGACCCATGACACGGAAAACTGCGCTCTCCCAATTGCCCAAAAAGACACCAAACTCTTGGGTGCTGGGTAGAATTTCCAGAGAGGTAGAATCTCATATGGCTCCATGAGGCCACCCCTCCATTTCGTGGTCATCTTAGACAAACAAATCAGACAGAGAAGCCTGTGCTCCTGCCTCCCAGACGTCTGAATTTCAAATCCCAAGGAGCTGCCCTAAGGGTCTGCAGATCGGGCCTGCCATCACCTCGCCCCTAACTCTTAGCCAAGTTTGTGTCTGAAGACTCTGGACAAAAGTCCTGACCCATATTCCCTCCAGGATGGGGCCTCCAGGACCACACCAAATCACTGGGCTTGCTCTTGTGAGGAATCTCAGCCCATCTCAATTTCCCAAACCCACCAGATTAGGAGAAAACTGCAAGTCCCCTAAGCCCACCACAATTTCATAGGCCGCTCTGGAAAAAATGCACAGTCTGACACAGCCTCAGAACATACCTCCAGGAAGACACACAGGTCAATGGGAAGGGATGAATTACCTAAGACCATGGCAGGTCCAATGTTCTGGGTGTGCAGCCAGCTGTCTCGGTGTCTGTCGGAAGGTCTGGGCTCAGGCTATGTAAGACAGAGCATTAGGGCTTAGGGTAGCCTATGCAATTGGGGTGTTGCCGAGGGCCTAGCAGGTTGATCCTTTTGGAGTTTCTGGGCAATGCCATAGACAATGGTTTTCTTCTGGTGGGCAGGCAGGGTGCTTCGTTTTGGCCCCAGAATTCCCAACCGGGAGGGCTTGTGGGCCAGGAGTGTGAGGAAGGAAGTCTGAAAACACAAGCTAGGGTGAGGTTTGGAGCCAAGGCAGGGCAGGCCCACTCTGCAGAGGCTGAATCGAAATCTCCTGCATCTGAAGTCAGGGTGAGGATCAGATGTTGGCTGAGGCTGGAGTTTGTGTCCATGATGGCACTTTCATGAAGCAGGGGCCTCATGAGGCCAAGGAAGTTATCCCATGCTGAGTTTGGAGGTTGCTCTAAACCACAAGGTTTCCTTCTGTGAGACAGTCGAGTCCTGTTGGATGGCTGCAGGACAGTCCATATGGAAGGACTAGAGAGCAGTTTTAGAAGGATGGATGCCTGTACAGCATGCCTCGCAATCCCATTGGCTGTTAGAGACAAGACATGTTAGATCTGCTGGCTCTGGGGCAAGCTGCCCAGGGGGCTGTGTTGAAATGGAACCTCCTGAGGATGCGTCATAATGTGGGCTTCTGTCCATGACGACCTTGGAATGTGCTGGTGGTTCAGGGGCCCTGTGGAATTCTCCTACCTGAAGGGTTTGATACAGCTCCGTTAAGAAAGCTCCCCATGTGGAGACGAGAGAGGTTCGGTTTGTTGCCTCAGAAAAGCCCCATATCCTGGTCTTCGAAACCTGTCCCCTGAGGAGGGATACCTGGAAAGCAAAGTTAGTGTTCAGTTTAGGGCCTAGGGGCCTGTCCATTTCAATCTTCTGTCTCTTCAATCTTCGGTACTCTGTCTGATTGTCTAAGTGGAGATAGTTGCACAGTTGTTGTCAGAGTGTCCCGCTTAGTCCAGGGCAGCCTACACTATCGGGATGGCCTCAGGGGCTTTGGAGGGTTTTCCTAACCTGTAGGGTTGTGGTCAATGGATTGGACACATTTTCCTTGAGGAGGACAGGCACAGTCTTTTGCTGTGGCTCCAGAGGCCCTAGCCTGGAGGTTGTGTGGGTCCAGGCTGTGGGGACAGAAGTGTGAAAACACAAACTTGGCTTAGTTGTGGCACCGAAGGTATGGCAGGCCGGATCTACAGAACAAGAGGGGAGCTCCTTGGCTTATGAAAGAAGGGCGAGTAGGAGGTGTTCCCTCAGGCTTTTTTCTCTGGATGTTCTCTCCAGGATAGCCGTGGATTGTAGGGGTGGCCTCAGGGACTATGAACGAGTATCCCTCTCTGGGGATTTGGCCCAGCTCCCAAGAGTTTGGGGTCATTTTGTGGGAAGGGTGGAGTCCTGTTGTCTGGATAGGGTGTCTCTCCAAGAGAGGGATTTCAGAGCAGAGCCCCAGGTACGAGCGACTGGAAAACTCAAACTGGTGAGGATTGGGATCATAGGGGTTTGGCAAGCCCCATATCCGGGCTCTTGGTCCAGGCACTGAGAGGCCTTACTTCGACATGGGGCTCACACTGAGGGTCACAATGCGAGTTTGTACCTAAGGTGGAACTCAAGAATGGGCGTGGCCTCAGGGAACATGAAGGTTTCTCCTACTGTGAAGGTGTGACTCCATGCCAACAGCAAGCTTTACAGCCATGGGGAAGGAGGAGTTCTGATTTGTGCTTCAGGTACCTAACTGTGTGGGGATTTGATATAATGTGTGGGTTCAGATGTCTGAAAACCCAGGTTGGGAATAGGTGACGGCCTAAGGCTATGGCGTGTCCTATGTGCTGGGTGTGTGGCCAGCTCTCTCCTAGTCTGTCGGGACGACTGGCCTCAGGCTGTGTCAGACAGAGCATTAGTGCCCAGGCCAGCTTATCCAATTGGGGTGAAGTCAAGGCCCGAACAGGTTGATCCTCATTTGGGGTTTCTGGAGAGCCCCATAGGGCAAAGTTTTTCTTTTGGTGGGCAGGCAGAGGGCTGTGTTGTGGTTCCAGAATTCCCAGTATGGAGGGCTTTTTTGCCAGGAGTGTTTGGAAGGAAGTCTGAAAACACAAGCTAGCATTAGGTTTGGGGCTGAGGGCACGACAGGCCCTCGCTGCAGAGGCTGAATCGAGATCTCCTGCATCTGAGGTCAGGGTGAGTATCAGACGTTGCCTCAGGATAGAGTTTGTGTCCATGATGGCCCCTTCCTAAAGGGGGTGGGTGCTTCATGAGGACAGGAAGGTTTCCCTATGATGGGAGTTGTGAGCTACTCCAAACCTCAAGGTTTCCTTCTGCAGGACAGTCGAGTCCTATTGGATTGTTCCAGGATGCCCCATACGGAAAGACTCGAGAGCAGGGATCTAAGCATGGTGCCTGGAAACGCCACCTCACATTCCCACTGTTTTGTCGGGACAAGGCAGGCTCAATCTGCGGGCTCTTGGGTGAGCTTCCAAAGGGTTGAGTTGAAATGGACTTTCCTGAGGATGGGTCTTAATGTGTGTTGATAGCCATGGAGCCCTTGGAATGTGGCGGTGGCTCAGGGACTCTGCATGATTCTCCAACCCGAAGGGTTTGACACAGCTCCAACAACGAAGCTTTCCATGTGGAGACAAGAGGTGTTCTGTTCAGTGCCTTAGGAAAGCCCCATAGGGCTCTGAGGAGTGACACCCGATACCAAAGCGAGAGTTCAGATTAGGGCCTAGGAGCTTGTGCGGTTCAATCTTCTGTCTCCGCAGACATCTTTCTGCATGTCTGCGTGGAGGTAGTTGCAGCTTGTGTTAGAATGCCGCTGTTTGTCCAGAGCGGCTTACAATAGTGGGATGTCCTCGGGGGTCTTGAGGTTTCTCCTATTCTGTAGCGTTGTGGCCCATGGAATGGGCAGTTTCCTAGGAGAGAGCAGGCACAGTCCTGTGGTGTGGCTCCAAAGGCCCCAGCCTAGAGGCTGTATGGGCCAGGGCTGTGGGGACAGAAGTCCGAAAACACTACCTCGGCTCAGGTTTAGCGCCGAGGTTATGGCAGGCCTAATCTATAGACCATGAGGGGATGTCCTCCCAATATGAAAGGTGGGCGAGTGGGAGGTGGTCACTCAGGCTTTTGTCTCTGGATGTTGTGTCCACAATGGCCGTTTAAAGTATGGTTGGCCTCATGGGCTGTGGAAGAGTCTCCCTCTCTTGTGATTGTCCAAGCTCCCAAGTGTTTGGGGTCATTCTGTGGGAAGGGAAGAGTACTGTTTTCTGCCACAGGTATCCCCCCAGTAGAGGGATTCTAGAGCGAGCAGTGGGTACTGATAACTGGAATACCTGCCATCTGGTTAGGCCTGGGTGCCTATGGGCATGGCAAGCCCCATATGCAGGCTCTTGGTCCAGCCACTGAGAGGCGTTACTTGAATAAGGGACTCACGCTGAAGGTCACAATGCTGTTTGTGCCACAGGCAGCCCTCAAGCATGGGCGTGGCCTCATGGGCCATGCAGGTTTCTCCTACACTGAGGGTTTGACTCACTGCTAACAGCAAGGTTTCTTGCCATGGGGAAGGAGGAGTTCTGACTTGTGGGTCAGGTTCCCCCCTGTGCAGGGATTGGAGATAAGGTCTAGGTTCCGATGCCTGAAATCCCAGGTTGGGAATGGATGATGGCCTAATGCCATGGCGGGTCCAATGTGCTGGGTGTGCAGCCAGCTGTCTCAGTGTCTTTTGGAAAGTCTGGGCTCTGGCTATGTAAGACAGAGCATTAGTGCTTAGAGTAGCCTATTCAATTGGGATGTTGCTGAGGCCCAAGGAGTTTGATCCTCATTTGGGGTTTCTGGACAACGCCACAGACAATGTTTTTCTTCTGGAGGGCAGGCAGAGTGCTTCGTTGTGGCCCCAGATTTCCCATTCGGGAGGGCTATTGGGCCAGGAGTGTGAGGTTGGAAGTCTGAAAACACAAGCTAGGGTGAGGTTTGGAGCCAAGGGCATGGCACGCCCACTCTGCAGAGGCTGAATCGGGATATCCTGCATCTGGATTCTGGTTGATAATCAGATGTTGGATGATGGTGGAGTTTGTGTCCGTGATGGCCCCTTCATGAAGCGGAGGCTTCATGAGGCCAAGGCGGTTTTCCCACACTGAGTTTGTGAGTTGCTCCAAACCACAAGGTTTCCTTCTGCAGGACAGTCGAGTCCTGTTGGATGGCTAAAAGGACGTCCCATATGGAAGGACTGGAGAGCAGGGCTTGAAAGATGGATGCCTGTACAGCATACTTTGCATTCCCATTGTCTATTTGGACAAAACATGTTTGATATGCTGGCTCTGTGGCATGCTACCCAGGGGGCTGAGTTGAAATGGACTCTCCTGAGGATGGGTCATAATGTGGGTTTGTGTCCATCGAGACCTTAGAATGTGCTTGTGTTTCAGGGGCCCTAGAGAATTCGCCTACCTGAAGGGTTTGATACAGCTCCAATAAGAAAGCTTCCCATGTGGAGATGAGAGAGGTCCTGTTCGGTGCCTCAAGAAAGCCCCATATGCTGTTCTTCGAACACAGGCCTCTGAGGAGTGACACCTGGAAACCAAAGCAAGAGTTCAGATTAAGCCTAGGGGCCTGTCCTGTTCAATCTTCTGTCTCTGCGGACATCTATCTTCATGTCTGCATGGATGTCGTTGCTGAGCTTGTGTCAGAATGTCCCTATTTGTCCAGGGCAGCTTATATTAGTGGGATGTCCCTAGAGGCCTATCCGGTTCAATCTTCTTCTATGTGGACATCTGTCTACGGGTCTGAGTGGAGATAGTTGCTCAGCTGTTGTCAGATTGCCCCTGTTTGTCCTGGGCGGCCTACACTATTGGGACCGTCTGGGTGACTTTGGAGGTTTCTCTTAATTTGCAAGGTTGTGGCCAATGGAATGGGCAGAATTCCTTTGGAAAGGGAAGGCACACTTTTGAGGTGTGGCTCCAAGGGCCCAAGAATTGAGGGTGTGTAGGCCATGGCTGTGGGGACAGAAGTCTAAAAACACAAACTTGGCTTATGTTGGGGACGTGTGTATGGCAGGCCCGATCTACAGACCGCAAGGAGAACTCTTCGGGATATGAACAAATGGCGAGTGTGAGGCACTTCCTCAGGCTTTTCTCTCTGGATTTTGTGTCAACGATGGCCGTGGAATGTCGGGAAGGCCTCATGGTCCATGGACGAGTGTACCTCTCTGTGGATTTGGGGCATTCCCAAGAGTTTTGGGTCAATCTGTGGGATGGGATGAGTCATTTGTTTTTTACCTCAGGTGTCCCACCAAAAGAGGGATTCCAGATCAAAGCCCTGGTGAGGGGCGACTGGTCAACCCGACCTCTGGTTAAAAATTGGTGCCTTGGGGCGCCTGGGTGGCTCAATGGGTTAAGCCGCTGCCTTCGGCTCAGGTCATGATCTCAGGGTCCTGGGATCGAGTCCCACATTGGGCTCTCTGCTCAGTGGGGAGAATTTCCCTTCCTCTCTCTCTGCCTGCCTCTCTGCCTACTTGTGATCTCTCTCTGTCAAATAAATAAATAAAATCTTAAAAAAAAATTGGTGCGTAGGGGGATGGCAAGTCCAATATGTCATCTCTTGTTCCAGCCACTGAAAGGCATTACTTGAGGACACTCAAGCATGGGCAGGGCTTCATTGGCCACGCTGGTTTCTCCTACACTGAATGGTGGACAACATGCCAACCTCAAGGTTTCTTGCCATGGGAAGGATGAGTTCTGAGTTCTGCATCACGTTCACCCCTGGGCCTTGATTGGAGTTAATGTCTAGGTTTTGAAGCTGAAGGCTAGGTTGGGAAGAGATGACCACCTAAGGCCATGGCGGGTCCGATGTGCTCAGTGTGTGACCAGCTGTCTGGGTGTCGGTCGGGAGATCCAGGCTCAGGCTGTGTTAGACAGGGCATTAGTGTCCAATGAAGGCTGTATAATTGGGGTACAGTCGAGTGGCGTGCAGATTAATAATCATTTGGGGTTTCTGGGTAGCCCCATAGGGCAATGTTTTTCTTCTGGAGGGCAAGCAGAGTGCTGCACTGTGGCTCTGGAATTCCCAAACTGGAGGTATTGTGGGCCAGGAGTGTGAGGATGGAAGTCTGAGAACACAAGAGAGGCTTAGGTTTCGGGGCAAGGGCATGGCAGGCACACTCTGCAGAGCTGAATTGAGATCCCGTGCATCTGAAATCAGGGCGAGGATCAGATGTTGGCTCAGTTTGGTGTTTCTGTCCATGATGGCCCTTTCATTAAGGGGATGGGGCAAAACAAGGCCATGCAGTTTTTCCCTCAATGGGAGTTGTGAGATGCTCCAAACCGCAAGGATTCTTTCTGCAGGACAATTGAAACCTGTTGGAAGGTTCCAGGATGCCCCATACAGAAAGACTCCAGAGCACGGTTTTAAGGATGAATGCATGGGCAGACCGCCTCACATTCCAATTGTCTCCTAGTGACAAGACAGGTTCGATCAGTTGGCTCTTGTGGAGAAAGAAAGGGGGTTGAGTTGAAATGGACTCTCTTACAAATGGACTTAATGTGGGATTGTGTCCATGCAGACCTTGGAATGGGGCGGTGTCACCTAGGCCATGAAGGATTCTCCTAACTGGATGTTTTGACACAGCCCCAACGTGCAAGTTTCCCATGTGGAGACGAGATTTACTCTGATGGTGCCTCAGGAAACCCCCATATGCTGGTATTGGAAACCAGGCCTCTGAGGAGAGATGCCTGGAAACCAAAGCAATGGATCTGATTACGGCCTAGGGGCCTGTCCAGTTCAATCTTCTTTTCTGTGGACATCTGTCTATGGGTCTGAGTGGAAGTAGTTGCTCAGCAGGTGTTATATCACCCCTGTTTGTCCTGGGCGGCCTCCACTACTGGGATGGCCTTGGGGACTTTGGAGGTCTCTCCTAATTTGTATGGCTGAGGCAAATGGAATGGCATAATTCCCTTGGAGAGGACAGGCAAAGTCCTGAGTTGTGGCAACAGGGAACCCAGCCTGGAGGATGTGGGGACAGAAGTCTGAAAACACAAATTCGGCTTAGAATTGGGGACGTAGGTATGGCAGGCCCAATCTACAGACCATGAGGAGACATCTTCGGGATATGAAGAAAGGGCGAGTGTGAGGCACATGCTCAGGCTTTTGTCTCTGGATTTTGTGTCACTGATGGCCATGGAATGACGGGGTGACCTTATGGGACATGGACAAGTCTCCAAACTGTGGGGATTTGGTCCGATAACAAGAGTTAGGGGTCATTCTTGGGATGTAGGAGTCCTTTCTGTTTCCTAACCAGGTGTCCCACCAAAAGAGGGATTCCAGAGCAGAGCCCTGGGGAGGGGCACCTGGACAACCAGACCTCTAGCTAAGATTGGGAGCCTAGGGGCATGGAAAGCCCCATATGCGAGCTTTTGGTCCAGCCACTGAGAGGCCTTACTTGAGGACAGAGCTCAAGCTGAGGGTCACAATGCGTGTTTGTGGCCAATGAGGCCCTCAAGCATCGGCAGGGCCTAATGGGCCACACCGGTATCAACTACACTGAAAGTCGGACAACATACCAACCACAAGGTTTCTTACCATGGGGAAGGAGTTCTGATTTCTGCATCATGTTCAACCCTTGGCAGTGACTGGTGATAAGGTCTAGGTTCTGAAGCCTGAAAACCGAGGATGGGAAGAGATGATGACCTAAGGCCATGGCAGGGCCATTATGCTCAGTGTGCGGCAAGCTGGCTGAGTGTGGGTTGGGAGGTCCAGGCTCAGGATGTGTCATAAAGGGCATTAGTGCTCATGGCACTCTGTATAATTGGGATACAGTCAAGTGGCGTTCAGGTTGATCCTATTTGGGGTTTCTGGATAGCCCCAAAGGGCAATGTTTTTCTTCTGCAGGGCAGGCAGAGTTCTGCATTGTAGTTCTGGAATTGCCAAACTGGAGGGCTTGTGGGCCAGGTGTGTGAGGACAGAAGTCTGAGGAAACAAGTTACGCTTAGGTTTCTGGGCGAGGGCACGGAAAGCACCCTCTGCAGAGCTGAATCAAGATCCTGTGCATCAGAAGTCAGGGCGAGGTTCAGACGTAGGCTCAGGTTAGGGTTCCTGTCCATGATGGCTCCTTCATGAAGGGGCCAAGAATCACAAGGCCATGGAGGATTTCCCATGGTGGGAGTTCTGAAATGCTCCAAACCACAAGGATTCCTTCTTCAGGACAGTCAGGACCTGTTGGATGGCTCCAGGACATCCCGTACAGAACGACTCCAGAGCAGCGTTCTAAGGATGGATGACTGGGCAGCCCGCCTTGCATTCCAATTGTCCGCTAGTGACAAGACGGGTAAGATCTGCTGGCTCTGGGAGAGCAACCAACGGGACTGAGTTGACATGGACTTTCCTGCAAATGGGTCCTAATGTGGGTTTGTGTTCATGGAGACCTTGGAATGAGCAGTGGCACTGGTGCCCTGAAGGATTCTCCTAACCAGACACTTTGACAAGCTCTAACGAGCAAGTTTCCCATGTGGAGACGAGATATGTTCTGATAGGTTCCTCAGGAAACCCCCATATTCTGGTATTGAAAACCAGTCCTCTGAGGAGAGAGGCCTGGAAACCAAAGCAATGGGTCCTATTAGGGCCTATGGTCCTGTCCGGTTCAATCTTCTTCTCTGTGGACATCTGTCTATGGTTCTGAGTGGAGGTTGTTGCTCAGCTGGTGTCAGATCTCCCCTGTTTGTCCTGGGCAGCCTACACTATTGGGATGGCCTTGGGGACATTGGAGGTTTCTCCTAATTTGTAGGGTTGTTTTCAATGGAATGGGCAGAATTCCCTTGGAGAGGACAGGCACAGTCCTGAGTTGTGGTAACATGGGTCCCATGGCAGGTGTTTGGTCAGGGCTGTGGGGACAGAAATCTGAAAATACAAACTTGGCTTAGGTTTGGGGACATAGGTATGGCAGACCCTATCTACAGACCGTGAAGAGAACTCTTTGGGATATGAACAAACGGTGAGTGTGCGGCGCTTGCTCAGGCTTTTGCGTCTGGATATTATGTTAACGATGGCCGTGGAATGTCAGAGTGGCCTCAAGGTCCATGGACGAGTGTCCTGTGGGGATTTCGCCCAATCCCAAGAGTTTGGGCGCATTTTGTGGGATGCGTTCTTTTTTTTTTTTTAACCTTTGTTGTCTCACCAAAGTGGGGTTCTAGAGCAGAGCCCTGGGAATGGGTGACTTGACAACCCAATCTCTGGTTAAGGATGGGGCCTAGGGGCACGGCAAGCCCCATAAGAGTGCTCTTGGTCCAGCCACTGAGAGGTCTTACTTGATAACAGGGCTCACACTGAGGGTCACAATGCATGTTTCTGCCGAACGCTGCCCTCGAGCATTGATGGGGCCTCATGGGCCACGCTGTTTTCTCCTACACTGAATGTTGGATAACATGACATCCACAATATTTCTTGCAATGGGGAAAGATGAGTTCTGATTTCTGCATCACGTTCACTCCTGGGCAATGATTGGAGATAAGGTCTAGGTTCAGAAGCCTGAAAAACGAGGTTGGGAAGAGATGAGGACCTAAGGCCATGGCGGGTCTAAGGTGCTGAGTGCGGCCAGCTGTCTGGGTGTCGGTTGGGAGTTATGGGCTCAGGCTGTGTCAGACAAGCCATTAGTGACCAGGGATATACTGTAAAATTGGGGTAGAGTCTAGTGGCATGCAGGTTGATAGTCACTTGGCATTTCTGGGTAGCTCCAGAGCGTAACGTTTTTCTTCTGGAGGGCAGGTAGAGTGCTGTATTGTGGCTCCAGTACTGCCAAACTGGAGCGCTTTTGGGTAGGAGTGTGAGGACGGAAGTCTGATAACACAAGCTAGGCTTAGGTTTCAGGGCGAGGGCACGGAAGGCACCCTCTGCAGAGCTGAATCCAGATCTCGTGCATCTGAAGTCAGGGCGAGGATCAGACGTTGGCTCAGTTTGGTGTTTCAGTCCATGATGGTCCCTTCATAAAGTGGGGGGGAGCATCACGAGGCCATTGAATTTTTCCCACGATGGGACTTGTGAGATGCTCCAATCTGCAAGGATTCTTTCTGCGGGACAATTGAGACCTGTTGGATGGCTCCAGGACGTCCCATACAGAATGACTGCAGAGCACGGTTCTAAGGATGTATGCCTGGGCAGCCACCTCACATTCCAATTGTCTCCTATCGACAAGACAGGTTCGATCTCCTGGCTCTGTGGGAGCAACTGAGGGGACTGAGTTGAAATGGACTCTCGTGAGGATGGGTTCTAATCTGTGTTTGTGTCCATGAGGATCTTGGAATGGGGTGGTGGAGCCGGATTCCTGAAGGATTCTCCTAACCGGAGGTTTTGACACAGCGCCAATGCACAAGTTACCCATGTGGAAACGAGATTTGTTGTGATGGGTGCCTCAGGAAACTCCCATATGCTGGTATTGGAAACCAGGCCTCTGAGGATAGATGCCTGGAAACCAAAGCAATGGATCCAATTACGGAATAGGGGCCTGTCCGGTTCAATCTTCTTCTCTGGGAACATCTGTCTATAGGTCTGAGTGGAAGTAGTTGCTCATATGTGTCAGTCAGATCGCCCCTGTATGTCCTGGCCAGCCTACACTATTGGGATGGCCTCGGGGACTTTGGAGGTCTCTCCTAATTCATACGGTTGTGGTCAATGGAATGAGCAGAATTCCATTTGAGAGGGCATGCACAGTCAAGAAGTGTGGCTCCAGGGGCCCCAGCCTGTAGGGTTTTTGGTCAGGGCTGAGGAGACAGAAGTCTGAAAACAGAATCTCGGCTTAGGTTGGGGACGTATGCATGGCAAGCACAATCTACAGACCGTGTAAATCTCTTCGGGTTAAACTCTTTGGGATATGAACAAAGGGCGAGTGTGAAGCACATGCTCATGTCTTGTCTCTGGATTTTTGTGTCACCAATGGCCATAGAATGTCGGGGTGGACTCAAGGACCATGGACTAGTCTCCCTCTCTAGCGTTTTAGTCCAATCCCAAGAGTTTGGGGTCATTCTGTAGGATGGGAGGAGACCTTTCTGTTTTTATACCTCAGGTGTGCCACCAAAGGAGGGATTCCAGAGTAGAGCCCTGGGGAGGGGCAACTGGACAACCCGAACTCTGATTAAGATTGGGGGCATAGGGGCATCTGAAGCCCCATATGCCGGCTCTTGGTCCAGCCACTGAGAGGCCTTACTTGAGCAAAGGGCTCACACTGAGGGTCACAATGCCTGTCTGTACCCAACGCAGCCCTCAAGCATGGGCGGGGCCTCATGGGCCACACTGGTTTCTTCTACACTGAACATTGGACAAAATGTAAACCACAAGGTGTCTTGCCATGGGGAAGGAGGAGTTCTGATTTCTGCATCACGTTCACCCCTGGGCAGTGATTGGACATAAGGTCTAGATTCTGAAGCCTGAATACCGAGATTGGGAAGAGATGAGGACTTAGGGCATGGTGGGTTCAAATGTGCTCAGTGTGCAGTCAGCTGGTTGGGTGTGGGTCGGGAGGTCCGGGCTCAGGCTGTTTCAGACAGGGCATTAGTGCCCAGGGTAGGCTGTATAATTGGGGTAGAGTCGAGTGGCGTGCAGTGCAGGTTGATCCTCATTTGGGGTTTCTGGGTAGCCCGAGAGGGTAACATTTTTTCTTGTTGAGGGAAGGCAGCATGCTGCATTGTGGCTCCGGATTTCCCAAACTGGAGGACCTATGGGCCAAGAGTGTGAGGACTATAATCTTAGAATATACCTAGGCACAGGTTTCGGAATGACAGCACGGCAAGCACACTCTGCAGAGCTGAATCGACATCTCGTGCATCTGAAGTCAGGGTGAGGATCAGACATTGGCTCAGGTTGGAGTTTCTTGCCATGATGGCCCCTTCATGAAGGGAGGGGTCATCACGAGGCCATGGAGGTTTTCCCACAATGAGAGTTGTGAGATGCTCCAAAACGCAAGGATTCTTTCTGCGGGATAATTGAGACCTGTTGGAATGCTCCAGGACGTCCCATACAGAACGAATCCAGAGCAGGGTTCTGAGGATGGATGCCTGGGCAGCCCGCCTCACATTCCAATTGTCTCCTAGTGACAAGACAGGTTCGAACTGCTGGCTCAGGGGGAGCAACAAAGGGGGCTGAGTTGAAATGGACTCTCCTGTGGAAGGGTCCTAATGTGGGTTTGTGTCCATGGAGACAATGGAATGGGGAGAATTTCCTTCTACGGACAGGAGATGTTCTGTTGTGTGACTCAGGGAACAGATGTTGTATCATAAGTTGGTTTTAGAGAACAGCCATCTGAGGACAGATGGCTGAAAACCTATTCTTGGGTGCCAATGATATCCTAGGGGCATGTCAGGTTCAAATTTCTGACTCAGGATCATTGACTTGGGTGTCTGCCTGGATGTAGGTGATCAGGGTGTTTCAGACTGTGCATTTGCATCCATTGCCGCTTCCACTATTGCAGTGGGATCAGGGGACTTGGAGGTTTCTCCTAAACTGGAGGGTTTGGGCAAATGTGATGGGCAAAGTATCCTTGGGGATGGCAGGCATAGTCCTGTGGTGTGGCTCCAGAGACCCCATCCTGGAGGACATGTGAGGCAGGGTTTTGGGAGAGAAGTCTGCAAACGAAAACTAGGATTAGGCTTAGTGATGCGGTGATGCAGCCCAAAGCGTCGATCTGGAGGGTAGCTCATCAGGAACTGTAATTAGGGTGACTCAATGATGGTAGCACAGCCTTTTCTATCAGCATTGTGTGTACAGGATGACCTCGGAATGGAGGTGTGGTCTCATGGGTCCATAGGAAATTTTTCCTCTCTAAGGATCCTGGTGGATCCCCATAGTCTGGTGGCTTTTTCCAGCAAAGGAAAGAGTGCTGTTTTCCGTCTTAGGGGTGCCCCAAAACATGGATTGGAGAGATGGGCTCTGGGTCTGGGCACCAAGAAATTCCCATCAACAGTTAGGATTTGGGCCTAGGGGTGTACCGGGCTTGCAATGCGGGATCCTGGTGGTGCAACTGAGAGGGCTAATTTGAAAGCATGCTCAGGATGAGGGTCACAATGCCTATTTGTTCCAAAGACACCCTTCAGGAGTGGGCATGGTCTCATTGCCCATGCAGCTGGCTCCCTCTCTGAGGGTTGGACGCACTTCCCAACAGCTAGGTTTCCTGCCATGGGGAAGGAGCATTTCTCTCTTGGGCTTCAGGTTCCCTCATTGGCAGGGATTCCAGAAAATATCTGGAGACAGATGCCCGAATACCAAGGATAGGGAGTGAGGACGGACTATGCCATGGCTGGTCTCACATGCTGGATATGGGGCGTGTTCTCTGGGTGGCTGACACAAGGTCGGGTTCAGGCTCTGTCAGACACAGCACTAGTGGCCAGGGCAGCCTAAAAATCGAGGATCCACGAGGGCCGAGCAGATGATACTCATGTGGGTTTTTTTTTTTTTTTTTTTGACAATCTTACCAGGCACCACTTCTTTCTATGGGGAGGGCAGAATGCTGCATTGTGGCTCCAGAATTCGCTATCTAGAGGGCTTTAGGACCAGTAGGGTGAGGATGCAATTGTAAACACAAGCTAGGGTTAAATTCAGTTCAAAGCAGAAGGCAGGTCCTATGTGCAGCAACTCATTCAAGACGTCCAGCACCTGAGTAAGGGTGGATGAAAGATGTTTGCTCACACTGGAATTTGTGTCTATGATGACTGACAAATGGAGGGGTGGCATCAAGAGGCCATGGAGGATTTCCCATGCTGAGGCTTGTGAGATGCTCCAAATAGCAAGGTTCCTTCTACTGCACAGGTGGAGTTTGGTTTGTTTGTTCTGTGGTCCCCCATGTGGAAATTTTTGGTCACAGAGCCCTTCCGCATGGATGCCTGGAAAGCACAAATCCAATGCTGACGAGCATGACAGGTTCGAAATGGTGGGTCTGGGGCCAAGTACCAAGGCCTTGAGTTGACATGGAATCTCTTGCAGTTGGGTCCCCATGCTGGTTTGTTACCCGGTAGGTCTTAGAATGTGCTGGGATTAAGGAGTCATGAAGGATTCTACTACCCTGAGGGTTTGACACAGGTAGAAAGGCACAGTTTCCTTCTTAGGACAGGAGATGTTCAGTGTTGTGGCTCAGGGTCCACATGTTGTATCCTAACTTAGTATTCCAGAACAAGCCTCTGAGGACAGATGCCTGAAAACTAATCTAAGGTTCCAATGATATCCTAGGTGCATGTCAGTTTCAATTTTCTGTCTCAGGACCATTGACTTGGGTGTCTGCCTGGATGTAGGTGATCCAGGGTGTTTCAGACTATGCATTTTGTCCAGAGCAGCTTCCAATATTGGGGTGGGCTCAGGGGCCTTGCAGGTTTCTCCTAATCTGGAGGGTTTGGGCAACTGTGTTGGGCAAAGTTTCCTTGGGGATGGAAGGCACAGTACTGTGGTGTAGCTCCAGAGACCCCATCCTGGAGGGCATGTGAGCCGTGGTATTGGGAGAGAAGTCTGCAAACAAAAACTCGGGTTAGGCTTAGTGGTGCTGTGATCACAGGTCCAATGCATCGACCTGGAGGGCAGCTCGTCAGGAACTGTAATTAGGGTGACTCGATGGCGGTAGCACAGGCTTTTCTATCTGCATTGTGTGTCCAGGATGGCCTCGGAATGCAGGTGTGGTCTCATGGGTCCATGAGAGATTTTTCCTCTCTAAGGATCCTGGTGGTTCCCAATTGTTTGTTGGCTTTTTCTGGAAAGGGAAGAGTGCTGTTTTCCATCTTGGGGTGCCACAAAACAGGGATTCCAGAGACGGGCTCTGGGTTTGGATACCAAGAAATTCACACCAAGGGTTAGGATTGGGCCTAGGGGTGTACCGGGCCTGCAATGTGGGATCCTGGTGGTGCAATAGAGAGGGCTTGTTTGAAAGCATGCTCAGGCTGAGGATCACAATGCCTGTTTGTTCTTAGGGAGCCCCTCAGGAGTGGGCATGGTCTCATTGCCCATGCCACTGGCACCCTCTATGAGGGTTGGACAACCATCCAAACAGCTAGGTTTCCTGCCATGGGGAAGGAGCAGTTCTCTATTCTACTTCAGGTTTCCCCATTGTAAGAGATTCCAGCAAAGGTCTGGAGACAGATGCCTGAATACCAAGGATGCAGAGAAAGGATGGATTGGGTCATGACCAGTCTCATATGCTGGATATGGGCCCCCCTTTCTGGGTGGCTGACACGAGGTTGGGTGTCAGGCTTTGTCAGACACAGCACCAGTGGCCAGGGCAGCCTATAAATCATGGATCCTCAAGGGCTGAGCAGATGATCCTCATGTGGGGTTTTTGGGCAGTCTCACCAGGCACTTTTTCTTTCTATGGGGAAGGCAGAATGCTACGGTGTGGCTCCAGAATTCCCTATCAAGCGGGCTTGGGGACGAGTAGGGTGAGGATGGAATTGTAAACAGCAGCTACGGTTAAATTCAGTGCCAAGCAGAAGGCAGTTCCATTGTGCAGTGTCTTATTCGAGATATCCAGCACCTGAGTAAGGGCAGATGTCAGATGTTTGCTCACACTGGAGTTTGTGTCTATGATGGACGACAAATGGAGGGGTGGCTTCAAGGCCATGGAGGATTACCCATGCTTAGGATTGTGAGATGCTCCAAACAACAAGGTTTCCTTCTACTGGACAGGTAGAGTCTCGTTTGTTTGATCCGGTGTCCCCCATGTGGAAAGATTGGGTAGCAGAGCTATCCCACATGGATGAACATTGAACATTGAACATTGAACATTGAACATTGCCACTGACGAACATGACAGGTTAGTTCTGGTAGCTCTTGGGCCAAGTGCCAAGGCCTTGAGTTGACATGGAATCTCTTACAGATTGGTCCCAATGCTGGTTTGTTACCATGTAGATCTTAGAATGTGCTGGTGACTAAGTTACCATTCAGGATACTCCTACCCTGAGGGTTTGGCACAGGTCAAAGTGCACAGTTTCCTTCTTGGGACAGGAGATGTTCTGTTGTGTGGCTCAGGGTCCACATGTTGTATCCTGACTTGGTATTCTAGAATAGGCCTCTGAGGACAGATGCCTGAAGCCTAATCTAGGGTTCCAAGTATGTCCTAGGAGCATGTCAGCTTCAACTTTCTGTCTCAGGATCATTGACTTGGGTGTCTGCCTGGAGGTAGGTGATCAGGGTATTTCTGACTAGCCTTTGAATCCATAGCAGCTTCCTATATTGGGGTGGGATTAAGGGCTTTTGAGGTTTCTCCTAATATGGAGGGTTTGGGCAAATGTGATGGACAAAGTTTCCTTGGGGATGGCAGGCACAGTCCTGTGGTGTGGCTCCAGAGACCCCATCTTAGAGGACATGTGAGACATGGTTTTGGAAGAGAAGTCTGCAAATGAAAACTAGGTTTAGGCTTAGAGGCGCGGTGATCGCAGTCCAATGAGTTGACCTGGAGGGCAGCTTGTCAGGAGCTGTAATTAAAGTGACTCAATGGCGGTAGCATAGCCTTTTCTATCGGCATTGTGTGTCCAGGATGGCCTTGGAATGCAGGTGTGGTCTCATGGGTCCATGGGAGATTTTTCCTCTCTAAGGATCCTGGCGGATCCCCATAGTTTGGTGGCTTTTACAGGGAAGGGAAGAGTGCTGTTTTCCATCTTAGGGGTGCCCCAAAACAGGTATTCCAGAGACGGGCTCTGGGTCTGGGCGCCTGGAAAATCCCACCAAGGGTTAGGATTTGGGCCTAGGGACATACCAGGCCTGCAATGCTGGATACTGGTGGTGCAACTGAGAGGGCTTATTTGAAAGCATACTCAGGATGAGAGTCACAATGACTGTGCCAAAGGCAGCCCTAGGAATGGACGCGGTCACATTGGCCATGCCGCTAGCTCCCACTTTGGGTGTTGGACACCTATCCCAACATCCAGGTTTCCTCCCATGGGAAAGGTGGAGTTCTCTGTTACACTTTAAGTTCCCCCATTATCAAGTATTCCTGAAAATGTCTGGGGACTGGTGTCTGAATACCAAGGATGGGTAGAGGTGACAGATTAGGCCATGGCCGGTCTCACATGCTGGATATAGGGCCCGATTTGTGTGTGGTTGAAACTAAGTCTGGTCTCAGGCTCTGTCAGACACAGCAATAGTGGCCAGGCAGCCTATACATCGGGGTTCCCTCGAGGGCTGAGCAGATTGATCCTCATGTGGGGTTGCTGGGCGGACTCACCAGGCACTTCTTCTTTCTATGGGGAAGGTAGAATGCTGCATTGTGGCTCCAGAATTCCCTATCAAGAGGTCTTGGGAGCCAGTAGGTTGAGGATGGAATTGTAAACACAAGCTACGGTTCAATTCAATGCCAAGCAAAAGGCAGTTAAAATGTGCAGTGTCGGATTCAAGATATCCAGCACCTGTGTAAGGGTTGATGTCAGATGTTTGCTCACACTGGAGATTGTGTCTATGATGGCCAACAAATGGAGGGGTTGGTTCAAGAAGCCTTGGAGGATTTCCCATGCTGAGGCTTGTGAGATGCTCCAAACAGTAAGGTTTCCTTCTACCGGACAGGGGGAGTCTGGTTTGTTTGCTCCAGTGTCCCCCATGTGGAATGTTTGGGTAGCAAAGCTCTCCTGCATGGATGCCTGGAAAGCACACCTCCATTGACCATTGCAGCTGAGGAACATGGCAGGTTCATTCTGATGGTACAGGGTGAAGTACCAAAGCCTTAAGTTGTCAGGGAATCTATTACAGATGGGCCTCAATTCTGGTTGTTACGAGGGAGATCTTAGAATATGCAGGAGGCTAAGGTGCCGTGTAGGATTCTCCTACCCTGAGGGTTTGGCACAGGTCAAATGCATGGTTTCATTCTGGGGAAAGGACAAGTTCTGTTGTGTGGCTGAGGGACCAAAAGTTGTCTTATAAGCTGGTATTCCAGAACAGGTCTCAGAGGACAGATGCCTGAAAACCTATTCTAGGGTTCTAATGAGGTCCTAGGGGCATGTCTGGTACAATCTTCTGCCTCAGGCCCATTCACTTGGGTGTTTGCCTGCATTTAGGTGATAAGCGTGTTTCAGACTGTGCATTTGCTTCCAGAACGTCCTCCAATATTGGAGTTGGCTCAGGGTCCTTGCAGATTTATCCTAATCTGGAGGGTTTGTGCAACTTTGACTGGCAAAGATTCGTTGGGGATAGCAGGCCCAGTCCTGTGGTGTGGCTCCAGAGACCCCATCCTGGAAGGCATGGGAGCCATGGTTTTGGGAGAGAAGTCTGCAAACACAAACTTGGGTTAGGGTTAGTTGTGACGTGATCTCAGGCCCAATGCATTGACCTGGAAGGCAGCTCGCAAGGAACTGTAATTAGGGTGACTGGAAGGAGGTAGCACAGGCTTTTATATCTGGATTGTGTGACCAGGATGGCCTCGGAATGCAGGTATGGTCTCATGAGTCCATGGGATATTTTTCTTCTCTAAGGATCCCCCCTTCTCCCAATACTTTGGTGGCTTTTTCGGGGAAGGGAAGAGTGCTGTTTTCCATCTTAGTCATGCCCCAAAACAGGGATTCCAGAGGCAGGCTCTGCGTCTGGGTGCCTGGAAAATCCCACGAAGGGTTAGGATTCGGGCCTAGGGATGTCCCAGGCCTGCAATGCGGGAAACTGGTGGTGCAACTGAGAGGGCTTGTTTAAAAGCATACTCTGGCTAAGGGTCAAAATTCCGGTTTGTTCCCAGGGCGGCCCTTAGAAATGGGCGTGGTCTCATTGGTCATGTAGCTGACTCTCAATTTGAGGATTGGAAAACCATCCCAACAGCCAGGTTTCCTGAAATTGGGAAGGAGGAGTTCTCTATTATGCTTCAGGTTCCCCCATTGGCAGCGATTCCAGCAAAGGCCTGGGGACAGGTGCCTGAATACCAAGTATGGGTAGATTTGATGGACATGAGCCATGGCTGGTCTCACATGCTGGATATGGTGCCCTCTCTCTGGTTGGCTGGCATGAGTTCGGTGCTCAGGGTCTGTCAGACACACCACTAGTGGCCAGGGTAACCTATAAATCGAGGCATCCTATAAATCCCTCGATGGCCGAGCAGATTGATGCACATATGGTCTGTCTGTATTTGGCGTTTTTGGGCAGACGCACCAGGCACTTCTTCTTTCTATGTGGAAGGCAGAGTGCTGCAATGGGGCTTTAGAATTCCCTACCAAGAGGAATTTGGGTCCATGGGGGTGAGGATGGAATTGTAAACCTAAGCTAGAGTTAAATTCAATGCCACACAGAAGGCAGTTCTAGTGTGCAGCGGCTTATTCGAGATATTCATCACCTGAGTAAGGACGATGTCAGAGTTTGCTCACACTGGAGTTTGTGTCTATTATGACCAGAATATGGAGGGGTGGCATCAAGAACCCATGGTGGATTTCACTCGCTGGGGCTTGGGTGATGCAAAAACAGTAAGGTTTCATTCTACTGGACAGGTGGAGTCTGGTTTGTTTGCTCCAGGGTCCTTCATGTGGAAAGTTTGGGTAGCAGAGCACTTCCACAAGGATGTGTGGAAAGCACACCTCCAATGACTATTGCAGCTGAGGAAATGGCAGGTTCATTCTGGTGGCTATGGCGTGCAGGATCAAGGCCTTGAGTTGACATGGAATCTCTTGAAGATCAGTCTCAATACTAATTTGTTACCAGGGAGATCTTAGAATGTGCTGGTCGCTAAAGGGTCATGCAGGATTCTACCACTCTGAGTGTTTGACACAGGTCCAAGAGCATGGTTTCCTTCTGGTGACAGGAGATGTTCTGTTGTTTGGCTCAGGGAACACATGTTGTATTATAAGTTGGTTTTCCAGAACAGGCCTCAGAGGACAGATGCCTGAAAACTTATCTAGGGTTTCCAATGAGGTCCTACGGTCAAGTCAGTTTCAATCTTCTGACTCAGGATCATTGATTTGTGTGTCTGCCTTGATGGAGGTGATCAGGGTGCTTCAGACTGGGATTTTGCATCCAGAGCTGCCTCCCATATTGGGGTGAACTCAGAGGCCCTTCAGGTTTATCCTAATCTAGAGAGTTTGGGCAACTGTGACAGGAACAGTGTCCTTGGTGATGGCAGGCACAGTCCTGTGCTGTGGCTCCAGAGAACCCATTCTGGAGGATATGTGAGCCATGCTTTTGGGAGAAAAGTCTGCAAACCCAAATCAGTTTATGGTCAGTGGTGAGGTGATTGCAGGCCCAATGCATAAACCTGAGGGCAGCTCATCAGGAAGCTGTAAATTAAAGTGACTCAATGGCGGTAGCATAGCCTTTTCTATCGCAGTGTGGTGTCCAGGATGGCCTTGGAATGCAGGTGTGGTCTCATGGGTCCATGGGAGATTTTTCCTCTCTAAGGATCCTGGCGGATCCCCATAGTTTGGTGGCTTTTACAGGGAAGGGAAGAGTGCTGTTTTCCATCTTAGGGGTGCCCAACAACAGGGATACCAGAGACAGGATCAGGGTCTGGGGGCCAAGAAATTCCAAACAAAGGTTAGGATTTGGGACTAGGTGCCTACCAGGCCTGCAATGCGGGATCCTGGTGGTGCAACTGAGAGGGCTTGTTTGAAGGCATGCTCAGGCTGAGGGTCACAATTCCTGTTTGTTCCAAGGACACCCTTCAGGAGTGGGAATGGTATCATGGCCCATGCAGCTGGCTCCCTCTCTGAAGGTTGGACACCCATCCCAACAGCTAGGTTTCCTGAAATGGGGAAGGAGCAGTACTCTATTGTGCTTCAGGTTCCCCCATTGTCAGGGATTCCAGCAAAGATCTGGAGACAGGTGCCTGAATACCAAGGATGGGAAGAGATGAGAGATTTGGGCTATGGCCGGTCTCACATGCTGGATATAGGACCCACTATCTGGGGGGTTGAAACTAAGTCTGGTCTCAGGATCTGTCAGACACAGCAATATTAGCCAGGGCAGCCTATACATCATGGTTCCCTAGAGGGCCGAGCAGATTGATCCTCATGTGGGGTTGCTAGGCAGACTCACCAGGCATTTGTTCATTCGATGGGGAAGGTAGAATGCTGCATTGTGGCTCCAGAATTCCCTATCAAGCGGCTTGGGAGCCAGTAGGTTGAGGATGGAATTGTAAACACAAGCTACGGTTCAATTCAGTGCCAAGCAAAAGGCAGTTCCAATGTGCAGTGTCGGATTCAAGATATCCAGCACCTGAGTAAGGGTGGATGTCAGATGTTTGCTCACTCTGGAGTTTGTGTCTATGATGACCAACAAATGGAGGGGTGGCTTCAAGAGGCCATGGAGGATTTCCAAAGCTGGGGGTTGTGAGATGCTCCAAAATGCAAGGTTTCCTTCAATTGGATGGGGAGTGTGTTTTGTTTGCTCCAGAGTTTCCCATGTGGAAATTTTTGATAGCAGAGCACTCCTGCATGGATGCCTGTAAAGCACACCTCCATTGACTATTGCAGATGAGGAACATGGCAGGTTCATTCTGGTGGCTTTGAGGTGAAGTATCAAGGCCTTGAGTTGACATGGAATCTCATGAAGATGGGTCACAATGCTGGTTTGTTACCAGCGAGATCTTAGAATGTGCTGGTGGCTAAGTGGCCATGCAGGATTCATCTACCCTGAGGGTTTGACACAGGTCCAAGAGCACGGCTTCCTTCTGGGGACAGGATATGTTCTGTTGTGTGGCTCAGGGACAGCATGATGTACCATAAGTTGGTATTCCAGAACAGGCCTCTGAGGACAGATGCCTGAAAACCTATTCTAGGGTTCTAATGAGGTCCTAGGGGCATGTCTGGTACAATCTTCTGCCTCAGGCCCATTCACTTGGGTGTTTGCCTGCATTTAGGTGATAAGGGTGTTTTAGACTGTGCATTTGCTTCCAGAACGTCCTCCAATATTGGAGTTGGCTCAGGGTCCTTGCAGATTTATCCTAATCTGGAGGGTTTGTGCAACTTTGACTGGCAAAGATTCGTTGGGGATAGCAGGCCCAGTCCTGTGGTGTGGCTCCAGAGACCCCATCCTGGAAGGCATGGGAGCCATGGTTTTGGGAGAGAAGTCTGCAAACACAAACTTGGGTTAGGGTTAGTTGTGACGTGATCTCAGGTCCAATGCATTGACCTGGAAGGCAGCTCGCAAGGAACTGTAATTAGGGTGACTGGAAGGAGGTAGCGCGGGCTTTTATATCTGGATTGTGTGACCAGGATGGCCTTGGAATGCAGGTATGGTCTCATGAGTCCATGGGATATTTTTCTTCTCTAAGGATCCCCCCTTCTCCCAATACTTTGGTGGCTTTTTCCAGGAAGGGAAGAGTGCTGTTTTCCATCTTAGTCATGCCCCAAAACAGGGATTCCAGAGGCAGGCTCTGCGTCTGGGTGCCTGGAAAATCCCACGAAGGGTTAGGATTCGGGCCTAGGGATGTCCCAGGCCTGCAATGCGGGAAACTGGTGGTGCAACTGAGAGGGCTTGTTTGAAAGCATACTCTGGCTAAGGGTCAAAATTCCGGTTTGTTCCCAGGGCGGCCCTTAGGAATGGCTGTAGTTTCGTTGGTAATATAGCTAGCTCTCAATTTGAGGGTTGGACACCCATCCCAACAGCCAGGGATCCTGCAACTGGGAAGGACGAGTTCTCTATTGTGCTTTAGGTTCCCCCATTGGCAGAGATTCCATCAAAGGCCTGGGGACAGGTACCTTAATACTAAGGATGGGTAGAGTTGATGGACTTGGGCCATGGCTGGTCTCACATGCTAGATATGGTGCCCTCTCTCCTGGTGGCTGACATGAGTTTGGGGCTCAGGCTCTGTCAGACACACCACTAGTGGCCAGGGTAACCTGTAAATCAAGGCAGGCTATAAATCCCTCATGGCCGAGCAGTTTGATCCACATTTGGCATTTCTGTGCAGAATCACCAGGCTCTTCTTCTTTCTATGGGGAAGGCAGAATGCTGCAATGTGGCATGAGAATTCCCTACCAAGAGGGATTTGGGTCCATGGGGTTGTTGATGGAGTTGTAAACCCAAGGTACAGTTAAATTCAGTGCCACGCAGAAGGCAGTTCTAGTGTGCAATGGCTTATTCGAGATATTCATCACCTGAGTAACGGCGATGTTAGGGTTTTGCTCACACTGGAGTTTGTGTCTATTATGACCAGCAAATGGAAGGGTGGTGTCAAGAGGCCATGGAGTATTTCGCTTCTGGGACTTGGGAGATGCTCCAAACAGTAAGGTTTCATTCTATTACACAGGTGGAGTCTGGTTTGTTTTCTCCAGTGTCCTCTATGTGGAAAGTTTGGGTAGCAGAGCACTTCCATTAGGATGTGTGGAAAGCACACCTCCAATGACCATTGCAGCTGAGGAACATGGCAGGTTCGTTCTGGTGGCTATGGCGAGAAGAATCAAGGCCTTGGGTTGACATGGAATCTCTTGCAGTTCCGTTTCAATGCTAATTTGTTACAAGGGGCATCTCAGAATGTGCTGGTCGCTAAGGGGCCATGCAGGATTCTACCACCTTGAGTGTTTGACACAGGTCCAAGAGCATGGTTTCCTGCTGGGGAAAGGAGATGTTCTTTTGTTTGGCTCAGGGAACACATGTTGTATAATAAGTTGGTTTTCCAGAACAGGCCTCTGAAGAAAGATGCCTGAAAACCTAATCTAGGTATCCAGTGAGGTCCTAGGGGCATGTCAGCTTCAATCTTCTGACTCAGGACCATTAATTTGTGTGTCTGCCTGGATGGAGGTGATCAGGGTGCTTCAGACCGGGCTTTTGCATCCAGAGCTGCCTCCCATATTGGGGTGAGCTCAGGGGCCCTTCAGGTTTATCCTAATCTAGAGAGTTTGGGCAACTGTGACGGGAACATTTTCCTTGGGGTTGGCAGGCACAGTCCTGTGCTGTGGCTCCAGAGACCCCATTCTGGAGGACATGTGAGCCATGGTTTTGGGAGAGACGTCTGCAAACCCAAATCGAGTAATGGTTAGTGGTGAGGTGATCGCAGGTTCAGTGCTTAAACCTGGAGGGCAGCTCAATAGGAAATGTAATTATGGTGACTGGAAGGCGATAGCACAGACTTTTCTATCAGGATTGTGTGTCTAGGATGGCCTCGGAATGCATGTGTGGTCTCATTTGTCCATGGGTGAATTTTTCCTCTCTAAGGATCCTGGCGGCTGCCCAAAGTTTGGTGGCTTTTTTAGGGAAGGGAAGAGAGTTGTTTTCCATCTTAGGCATGCCCCAAAACATCCATTCCAGAGCCAGGCTCTGGGTCTGGGTGCGTGGAAAATCCCACAACGCGTTATGTTTTAGTCCTAGGAGCATAGCAGGCCTGAAATGCGGGATCCTGGAGGTGCAACTGAGAGGGCTTGTTTGAAATCATGCTCAGGCTGAGGGTCACAATGCCTGTTTGTGCCCAGGACTTCCCTCAGGATTGGGTGTTGTCTCATTGGCCATTCAGCTGGCTCCCACTCTGAGTGTTGGACACCAATCTCAACAGACAGGTTCCAGCAATCTGGAAGAAGTTCTCTATGTTGCTTAAGGCTCCCCTGTAAGGGTCTGGTTGGCCACAGGGAGTCATTTTGTGTTTATGTAGTGAACTTAGATTGACCCTATGCAGTAAACTTAGATTGACCCCCCCTTCCCAGAGGAACTTACTTGAAAGCCTGGATACAAGGGCGGTTCAGGCCAGGTGAAGACATCCAATCAGTGGGGCATGCATATACCTACTAGGGTAAATTGAAATACAATTGGGCACCCGTGTGTTACCTAGCATTTTTTTTTCTGTGTGTGGTGATATAGCATGACTGTGCAGTGTTCTCTGTGTATTGCAATCTCATTGGCCACGTGTGTATAACCCGGCTAAATAACTCTATAAAGTTAGTCTGTGAGGCTGGGAGGGGTCACCTCTTTGCAAGACACAACCCTGACCAGTCAGTTTGATTCTCAGTGCTGGCACGAAATAAAACTTTGCTTGACCTTCATTTTGTATCAGTCTCACTCCTTTGATTATGGACCCTAACATTGGAGGTTGCACCCGGATTCAAACGACAAGAACTGAGCCAGCATTGGAATTTTTGGGAAAAGCCTCCAGAACTAAGATCACATAATCCTATCTGTCTGTCTGGTTAGAGCTCCAGGGTATGGCCACCAGAGAGAAGATGGATGCAGCCGTACCTTCCAGGGCTGGAGTGGATGCGGGGATGCCCCATCCCTCTGCTGTTAGATCGACAGTGGGGGTTGTGTCCCATGTGTGGTCAGGGGTTTCGAGTACACCTAGGTTGTTGCCAGGGTGTTTGAGTTCACCGGTCAATCAGGGGCCTGCTGGGGAATTTGAGTCCCCCTAGGTGGTTGGGGGTTTCGAGTCGCCCTAGATGGCCAGGGGGTTTGAGTACCCACAGATGGTTGGGGGGTCCGAGTCCCCCTACACAGCCAGGGGTTCGAGTCCCCGTGGGCGGTCAGGGTGTTTGAGTGCCCCTAGACAGTCGGAGGGTTTGATTCCCCCTGGGTGGTGGAGGGGTTCGAGTCCCCCTAGGTGGTCGGGGATAAAGCCCCCACCAATGGCGGTGTCTTTGCCTGGTCCTTTTGTTGTCTGTTGTGTTGTTTGTTATGACTGAAGGAATGGGGCAAGCAGAGTGTAAGGGGACTCTGACTTCATCTCTCCGTTCTTCATAATACATGTAAGGCTTCTCGCTCACTCATTTTGTGTGTTAAGGACTAAGACTGGAGTCAACTGCGGTTAGTTGAATGCTGGGTTAAAGTGCCCAATGCTGGCTCATTGCAGTCGGGAGTGGAATATAGTGCCTAGTGGACCACTTTTTGTAAGCAGAACTGGCAATGCGGGATGAACCGACCTCGAGACAGAGACTTTAAGGAATATTCACAAGCAGCTGCAGAAACTCCCTTTGTTTTGGGGAATTCCTTGCCTTTTCTGGCCCAACGTGGACTGCATAGCCCCTCCCCTTTGCTGGCGGGAGAGGATGGCATCAGACGGGGAGATGGTTATTTGTCTGTCTCAAGGTTTTAATGGGTAATTTTTAAAGTGGCTTCCAAAGTGTTTGGTAACCTGAAACTCTGAAGGGTTGCTTGAATGACAAATGGAATTAAATTTGTTGGACATGTAGGTCTTAACCAAAAGGGATAAAATGCTAGAGCGTTGGCTGCTGGAACTGGGTTTGTGCTTTTGAAATATGCTGGTGAGCACATTCTGTGCTTAACTGATTGATAAATTTGCCATCTAAAGAATTCTGTTGTACTAACTCACAATTGGTTTATATTTAGTCTTAAGTAGAGGTTCAGGTATTTCTAAGAGTACAAAATTCTGTTAAGTGTAATTAAGACTGATGGAAATGAGAAAAGCAACTCTGTATGTAAAAAGTAGGAGATATATAAAAGTTTGAATCTGAAAAGTGCCTGACTGTGTGAATGTGTCTGTATGGCTCCACTTCTGCTATGGAGTCTGAGTGGGCTGCACCCTGAGTATCGCGGGGCGTCATATGGCATAATGGTCAACTACTCCACGGAGTGTCCTGGTCTGGGGTTTATAAGGACAGACCTTAGCTAAGATGCTCCTAAGTTCCCACGAGGGACGAGAGCAGGACAGCATCTGAAAGATCCCCCTCCCTTTGTCTGCAACATCATTCACGATGGGAGGGAAACCTAGTAAACTCATTATCTGCTTAATTAAAAAAAAGACACTGGTATAGAAAAGCTGGTTTTCTCTCTGTTTAAAAAGACAAAGTTTTCTTAAGTTAATTGATCTGTTATGGTTTTCTCTTTGCCTTCCCAGACAATTCAGTTTCTATGTTTTGTTTTAGCAGGTGTTTAACATCCCTAATTATATTTAGGCATGTGTTTTAAAACTTTCTAAGGTTTTAGCAATTGTTGACAGGATTTAAACCAATGATAAACCTTGGGTTACATTTCAGAAAATGCCATGCATTTCCTAAAGTTTTAATACGTTGATAGATCACCACTTGATATTGTGATTATGGAAATGTTACGTGTAACAGAAGTAACCTGATTTTCTTGCCAGTTACATTGTAAATTCTCATCTCACCAGCTCTTTACCATATCTGTTCTGAGTTTTTGTCATTTGTAATTGTTTTAATTCTCTTTGAAGATAAATTCCATCTCAAAGAAAATTCATATGGGAGACTTTCAGGACAAATACAGGTCTTTGATATGTTGAAATTCTGGAACTGAAATGGGTAAGAATTTACAGAAGTAAAAGCTGCATTTGGACTAAACCAGAATTATTAACATGGGACTAGGTGAACTGAAAGACTGTAATGTTGTATCTCTTGATGTTTTGTCTTATGTTTGCTCTTCCAGACTAGGGAAACTTATTCTTAAGTTATCTGTAACTTACAGAGATAAAATGTAGTCATTTGTAACCAAATCAAGGTATTCAACTCTTTCTCTCTATCTGAACCCTCTGAATCAAAAGGCCTCAGCAAGTATTCTTTCTTCCATGGCAATCAGTCATTTGCATAAGTTCAATAAGAATCCATTCTCCTTGTAACAGGACACCATTGGAAATATTGGTTATTTTATTTTACCATGGCTTTGACTGGAATGCCATATTAGAAAAGACTCAGATATGACTAGACAGCTTAAAGGAACTAAGGTTGACTTTATAACACCTGGAACCGTAAAGCCTTTTGGAACTGTTGGCCTGATACCTTGCTTACAGAGTTCCCAGCAGCCTCACCAGGTGAGTAAAGGATGTTACTTCCTGGCAGGTTCAGGAACCTCAGGACTCTTTGGGGGCCTCAGGAAGAGGAATTCACCCAAATCAACAGGTATTGCAGGCATGTCTAATGGCAAGTATGTAGCTTGGCTTCTGGCCTGGAGAGGCTATCATAAGTTCAACCTAGAGATTCCTTATGAGAAGTTCCAGCAGAGCAGATTCTAAAAGATTTATATGATCCCTCACTGTTCTTGCTGAGCTTATGTAAACAATTAGGCCAAGCTTGTTAAAACTGGATGTGTTTTTCAAGTAAATTAGTCCTGATTTGGCTATCTCTGAATATGAGGTTATTTTAGAGAGAAAAAATATGTTTTAATAACACACCTTTATGGATATTAAATTCTAGATTTGATTGTCTTTAAATGTTTGTTTACTTAAGCTAGACAACTTGAGGTAAACTTCAGGGAAGTTGCATGATAGCTCACTTAGATGATCTTGCTTTGTCAGTCAGTCACCCCAGATATAGGGAACTTCAGAAAATTGAAGGATTTGAAGGGAAGAATCTGACTGAGTTAGTGGGAATAGCAGAAAAGGTGTTTAACAACAGGGATGCACAGGAGGATGAAAAACAGACAAAAAAAACTGGTTAAGGTTTTGGCATTACATGAGGCAGAGAGGAGATAGGTAGGGGATAGTAAATGGAAGGAAAAGCCTAAGCACAGAGAAGGCAGGCGGGAAGACTTAGATTCAGATCAGTGTGCTTACTGTAAGAAAAGAGGACATTGGGCCAGGGAGTGCCCCAAAAGGAAGACAACAATGCTTGCCACCAGAGACTGAAGGGTTCATGGTTCAGAGCCCCTCCCCGAACCTCGGGTAAAAATTGAAGTGGAGGGGAAATCAGTTTATTTTTTGGTGGACATGGGATCTGAATTTTCATCATTACTTAAACTTGTTGGAACACTACTTGGAGAGGAAGTCTGGGTACAAGGAGACAAATGGTACAGAGAGACATAAATGGGCAACAGAAAGGACTTTAAATTTGGCCTCGGGAATAGTTAAACATCAATTTTTGGTCCTCCCTAATGCCCCATATAACTTGATGGGAAGAGATCTCCTCCACAAGTTAAGAGCTGGCATTCAGTTCTCAGAAGGAGGCATGGCTGTAACCTTGAGACAACCCACTGTACAAGTGCTTATGGCAGCAGTAGATGAATACCTCCTTTACGAGCCAGTCTCAAAACCAGAGGAAACAAAGTTGGGGGAGCCTTCTCCAAATCCTACAGGAGGAGTTTCCCGAGGTCTGGGCAGAAGGGAAGCCCCCTGGCTTGGCCAAGGAACAACCTCCAGTGGTGGTACAATTAAAGGATGACAGCTATGGTTGTTCAGCAGTTCGGCAGTACCCACCTTCCCCGGGAAGCAAAGGAGGGATCAGAAAACACATTAACCACCTCCAAGGAGAGGGGATCCTAGTTCCTTACAAATCTCCATGGAACACACCTTTGCTGCCCATCAAAAAGGCCGAGACTGGGGAGTACCGACCGGTCCAGGACTTGCGGGAAGTTAATAAATGGGTTGAAGATATCCACCCGATGGTGCCTAACCCCTATACACTACTCTCCCTCCTAGGCCCCAAAAAGAACTGTGTATACCGTCTTAGAGCTCAAGGATGCATTTTTTCTGCATGTCTTTAGCAAAGGAATTCTCAGCACCTTTTTGCTTTTGAGTGGTCTGAGCCACAGGAAGGATTCCAAGGCCAGCTCACCTGGACAAGACTTCCCCAAGGGTTCAAGAATTCGCCCACTATCTTCGACGAGGCCCTACATGAGGATTTGCATGAGTACAGAACCTCCAACCCAGGACTCACTCTGTTACAGTACGTTGATGACTTGCTAGTAGCCACTGAGGACTATGAGTCATGTTTGCAGGGGACGAAAGCTCTCTTACAGACTCTGCAGGAAAATGGGTATTGGGTGTCAGTGAAGAAAGCACAGCTCTGTCAGAGCCATGCCACTTAAAGGCTTTGATCTCCATGAGGGAGTGCATTCACTGTCTGAGTCCAGGAAACAGGTGATCACCCGATATGCCCAACCCACCACGTCCCGACAAGTGAGGGAGTTTCTTGGGAACAGTGTGCTACGGTAGGCTGTGGATACCACGGTTTGCAGAGATTGCCTGACCTCTCTACGAACTGGCAAAAGGAGGGCTCACTATGATAGAATGGACAGCATGAGGCAGAAGGAGCATTTCAGGAATTACAAACAGCCTTAATGAGTGCCCCAGCATTGGCCATCCCAGATGTTACCAATGCCCTTCCACATTGCCCGGGACACCAAAAGAGGACTGATCTGATTTCAAAAGGAAACCACTTAGCAGATCAAGCCACAAAGCAAGCAGCCTGAGAATCAGTGCAAGAGCTGGTTACACTCCCGGCTCTAGCCCTACCAGAAAAACTGGACTATTCAGAAGAAGATTTTAACTAATTACCAAAATGGTATAAATTAGGCTACGAAGGAGACTGGGCTAAAACTAAAAGAGGAAATTTAATTCTTCTTTGAAGACTAGGTAAGAAGTTAGTAGACCAGATACATCAGGGTACTTATTTGGGGAAAAGCGAACTCAAGGACCTTATAGGCAAGCAATTCCAGGTTTCTAAATTAGGGCATATGGTTCAGGATGTAGTTGATGGATGTGCTCAATGCCAGGCAGTTGAGGTGGGAGGAACTAGAATTGGAAGAGGGAAAAGATAAAGAGGTAATGAACCAGGAATTTATTGGGAAATTGATTTTACAGAAATGAAACCTCTAAAATATGGACACAAGTATATGTTAGTTTTAGTAGATACATTTCCAGGCTGGATAGAGGCTTTTTCCACCAAACGTGAGATGGCAGGAGTGGTAGGCAACAAAAGGTTACTAGAAGAAATAATTCCTAGGTTTGGGCTGCCTCTCACGATTGGGTCAGACAATGGCCCTGCATTTGTGAGCTCACTCTCACAGACATTGGCCAAGAATGTGGGCACAAATTGGAAACTACATTGTGCCTATCAGACACAGAGTTCCAGGAAAGTAGAGAGAATGAACAAGACACTTAAAGAGACCTTGACAAAGCTAATTCTGTAGACTGGCGGTGGATGGGTGGATCTCCTTCCTTCGCCCTCCTCAGGGCACGATGTACACCCTATTTAAACAAGGTGACCCCGTTTGAAAGAATGTTTGGGAGAACCCCCCCCCCCCACCGCTCTGTCCTCAGCTACAAGAGGTTGCCCTAAAAGAAATTACTGATCAGTCTGTACTCCAGTCACTGCAGGCATTACAGTCTGTATTAAAAAAAAGCCCATGCCGGGATCTGGATTGCCCTCACTGGGATGGAGACGGAGGTGCAACCACATCCTCACCAACTCAAGGACTTGGATTTGATATGTCGCTATCATGTGGAGAACTTGGAGCCTCGCTGAAAGGGACCATTTACTGTTATCCTGACAAACCCCACAACAATAAAAGTAGAAGGCATTAGGGCCTGGATTCACGATGGTCACGACAAGCGAGCTGAGGATGAGGATGCCCCTTAGAGGTAGAAGCCTCAGCCAATGGACCCCATTGACCATGGACTAAAGCTAAGACTCAAAAGACTATGAGTTTATTGTTGCTCTTATTGTTACCTGTTTATATAATGTATAGGTAGGAAATTAGATGAAGCGGTAAATTCCTAACTCATCAGCCGACTGTGCACTAGTGTCATTTATACAAAAGAAAACTAGAGCGATAAAAATGTTAGACTTACATGCTCAATATAACCCCTTACATCCAGAGAACATAGAACTTGCTGAAAATTCAAGGATTTGACTAATCTCCAAAGAAAAGAGGGAATGTAAGGGCCTGGTTGGCCAGGCCAACCCATCTTGCTGATGGGTCTCAATGCTAGTTTGTTACCAGGGAGATCATTTTGTGTTTATGTAGTGAACTTAGATTGAACCTATGCACTAAAATTAGATTGACCCTGCCCCTCCCAGACGATCTTAATTGCAGAGCCTAGATATAAGGGTGGGTCAGGCCATATGAAGACATCCAATCAGTGGGGCACACATATATATCCTAGGGTAAATTGAAATTCAGTTGGGCACCCATGTGCCCATGTGTTACTTAGCATTTTTTTTCTGTGTGAGGCAGACATACCATGCATGTGCAGTATTCTCTGTGTACTGCAATCTCATTGGCCACCTGTGTATAGCCTGGCTAAACTACCTCCATAAAAGTTAGTCTGTGAGGTTGGGAGGGGTTGCCTCTTTGCAAAATAAGGCCCTGACCAGTCAGTTGGATTCTCGATGCTTGGCACTAATTAAAGCTTTACTTGACCTTCACTTTGTATCAGTCCTGCTTCTTTGATTATGGAACCTAACACCCCAATTTACAGGGATTCCTGGAAAGGACTGGGGAGAGATGCCTGAATAACAAGGATGGGTAGAGATGATGGACTTGAGCCATGACCAGTCTCACATGCTGGATATGGGCCCCGCTCTCTGGGAGGAGGGCACTAGGTCGGGGCTCAGGCTCTGTCAGACAAAGAACTAGTGGCCAAAGCAGCCTATAAATCGGGGTTCCCTCGAAGGCCGAACAGATTGATCCTCAAGTGTGGTTTCGGGACAGACTCACCAGGCGCTTCTTCTTTCTATGGGGATGGCAGAATGATGTGATGTGACTGGAGAATTCACTTGACTTCACATGGAATTTCTTGTCTCAATGCTAGTTTGTTACCAGGGGATCTTAGAATGTGCTGGTCTTTAAGGGGCCATGCAGGAATCTCACACCTTGAGGGTTTGACACAAGTCAAAGAGCACAGTTTCCTTCTAGGGACAGGAGATGATCCCTTGTGTGGCTCAGGTACACATGTTGTATCCTAAGATGGTATTCCAGAATAGGCCTCTGAGGACAGATGCCTGAAAACCTAATCTAGGGTTCCAATGAGGTCATAGGGGCATGTCAGGTTCAATATTCTGACTCAGGACCATGAACGTGGCTGTCTGCCTCGATGGAGGTGAACAGGGTGTTTCAGACATGCATTTGCGTCCAGATAGGCCTTCAATATTGGAATGGGCTCAGGGGCCTCACAGGTTTCTCCTAAACTGGAGGATTTGGGCATATGTGACGCCCACAGTTTCCTTGGGGATGGCCAGCACAGCCCTCTGGTGTGGCTGCAGAGACTCTATCCTGGAGGGCATGTGAGTCATGATTTTGGGAGAGAAGTCTGCAAATACGAACTCAGGTTAGGGTTAGTGGCGAGGTGATTGCAGGCCCAATGTATAGAAATGGAGGACAGCTGATCAGGAACTGTAATTAAGGTGAATTGAAAGTGGTAGTACAGGCTTTAATGTCTGGATTATGTGTCCAGGATGGCCTCAGAACGCAGATGTGTTCTCATGGGTCCATGAGAGATTTTTCCCCTCTAAGGATCCCAGTGGCTCCCAATACTTTGGTGGCTTTTTCATGGAAGGGAAGAGTGATGGTTTCGAACTTAGAGGTGCCCCAAAATAGGGATTCCAGACATGGGCTCTGGGTCTGGGCGCTTGGAAAATCCCACCAAGGATTATTATCTGGTCCTAGGGGCATACCAGGCCTTCAGTGCAGATCCTGGTCGTGCAACTGAGAGTGCTGGCTTGAAATCATGCTCAAGCTGAGTGTCACAATGCCTGTTTGTGCCCATGGCAGCCATGAGGAGTGGGTGTGGTCTCATTGGCCATGCAGCTGTCTCCTACACTGAGGCTTGGAAAACCATCCCAAAGCCACGTTTCCTGCCTTGGGGAAATAGGAGTTCTCTATTGTGCTTCAGGTTACCCCATTAGCAGGGATTCCAACAAAGGTTTGGGGACAGATGCCTGAATACTAAGGATAGGAAGAGATGAAGGACTTGGGACATGGCCGGTCTAACATGCTGGATATGGGCCCGGCTCTCTGAGTGGCTGACTGGAGGTTGGGCTAAGGCTCTGTCAGACACAGAACTAGTGGCCAGGGTAGCCTATAAATAGAGGCAGCTTATAAATCTCTCGAGGTCCGAGCAGATTGTACCTCATGTGGGATTTCCTGGTAATCTCACCAGGCACTACTTCTTGCTGTGGGGAAGGCAGAATGCTGGTTGTGGCTCCAGATTTCCCTATAAGAGGGCTTGGCGACCAGTAGGGTGAGGGAGGAATTGTAAACATTTGGGTAGCAGAGCTATACCGCATGGATGCCTGGAATGCACACCTCCATTGACCATTGCAGCTGAGGAACATGGAAGGTTCATTCTGGTGGCTCTAAGGCGAGTACCAAGGCCTTGAGTTGAGAGGTAATCACTTGCAGATGGGTCAAAATGCTGGTTTGTTACCAGGGAGATTTTAGAATGTGCTGGTGCCTGAGGGGCCTTGCAGGATTCTCTCACCCAGAGAGATTGACACAGGTCTAAGAGCACGGTTTCCTTATGGGGATAGGAGATGTTCTGTTGTGTGTCTCAGGACCACATGTTGTATCATACGTTGGTATTCCAGAACAGGTCTCTGCGGACAGAGGCCTGAAAACCTAATCCAGGGTTCCAATGAGGTCTTGGGGCATGTCAGGTTCAATCTTCTGTTTCAGGAAGATTGACTTTGGTGTCTGCCTGGATGTAGGTGGTCAGGCTGTTTCAGACTGCGCATTTGCATCCTGAGCAGCCTCCAATATTGGGGCGAGCTCAGGGGCCTTGCAGATTTCTTCTAATCTAGAGGGTTTGGGCAACTGTGACAGGCACATTTTCCTTGGGAATGGCAGACAAAGTCCTGTGGTGTGGATCCAGAGACCCAATCCTGGAGGGCATATGAGCCATGGTTTTTGGAGAGAAGTCTGCAAACACAAATTAGGGTTAGGGTTAGTGGTGAGGTGATTGCATGCCCAATGCATAGACCTGGAGGGCAGCTCGTCAGGACTGTAATTACAGTGACTCGAAGGCGGTAGCACAGGCTTTTCTATCTGGATTGTGTGTCCAGGATGGCTCGGAATGCAGGTGTAGTCTCATGGATCCATGGGAGATTTTTCCTCTCTAAGGATCCCAGTTGTTCCCAATACTTTTCTGGCTTTTTCAGGGAAGGGAAGAGTGCTGTTTTCCATCTTAAGGGTGTCCCAAAACAGGGATTCCAGAGACAGACTCTGGGTCGGGCGCATGGAAAATCCCAACAAGGGTTAGGATTTGGGCCTAGGGGCATACCAGGCCTTCAAAGCTAGATCATAGTGGTGCAACTAAGAGGGCTGGCTTGAAAGCATGCTCAGGCTGAGGGTCTACATGCCTATTTGTACCCAGGGTGGCCCACACAAGTGGGCGTGGTCTCACTGGCCATGCAGCTTTCTCCTACTCTGAGGGTTGGAAAACCATCCCAAAAGCCACGTTTCCTGCCTTGGGGAAATAGGAGTTCTCTATTGTGCTTCAGGATCCGCCAATGGCAGGGATTCCAGCACAGGTCTGGGTACAGATGCCTGAATACCAAGGATGGGTAGAGATGATGGCCTTGAGCCATGGAAGGTCTTATATGCAGGATTCAGGACCCGCTTTCTGGAAGGCTGACATAAGGTCGAGGTTCAGGCTATGTCAGACACAGAACTAGTGGCCAGAGCAGTCTATAAATCAGGGTTCCCTCAAGGCACGAGTAGATTGATCCTCATGTGGGGTTCCTGGGCAGACTCACCAGGCACTTCTTCTTTTTATGAGGAAGGCAGAATGCTGTGTTGTGGCTCCAGTATTCCCTATAAAGTGTGCTTGGGGACCAGCAGGGTGAGGATGGAATTGTAAACACTAGCTAGGGTTAAATTCAGTGCCAGGCGGAAGGCAGTTCCAATGGGCTGCTTCTTATGCGAGATATCCAGCATGTGAGTAAGGGTGGATGTCAGATGTTTGCTCACACTGGAGTTTGTGTCTATGATGACTGACAAATGGAGGGTTGGCATCCAGAGGCCATGGAGGATTTCCCACACTGAGGCTTGTGAGATGCTCCAAACAGCAAGGTTTCTTTCTACTGGACATTTGGAGTTTGGCTTATTGGCTCCAGGGTCCTCCATATGGAAATTTTGGGTAAAAAAGTTCTCTCGCATGGATGCCCAGAAAGCATATCTCAATGGGCCATGCAGCTGAGGAACATGCCAGTTTCGTTCTGGTGACTCTGGAGTGAAGTACCAAGGCCTTGAGTTGACATGGAATGTCTTGAACAGGGGTTACAACCTGGTTTGTTACCAGGGAGATCTTAGACATTGCTGCTGGATAAAGTGCCATTCAGGAGTCTCCTACCTTGAGGGTTTGACACAGGTCCAAGAGCACGTTTTCTTCTGGGGACAGGAGATTTTGTGCTGTGTAGCTTAGGGACCACATATTGTATCATATGTTGTTATTCCAGAACAGGCCTCTGAGGACAAGCATGAAAACCTAATTTGGGTTCCAATGAGGTCCTAGGGGCATGTGTGTTTCAATCTTCAGACTCCATACCATTGAATTGATTGTCTGCCTAGATGTAGGTACTAAGGGTGTTTCAGACTCTGCATTTGGATATAGAGCAGTCTCCAATATTGGGATGGGCTCAGAGGCCTTGCAGGTTTTTGTAATCTGGAGGGTTTGGGCAAGTGGTTCGGGCAAAGTTTCCTTGGGTATGGAAGGCAAAGTCCTGTGGTGTGGATCCAGAGACACCATCCTGGAGGGAATGTGATCCATGTTTTGAGAGAGAAGTCTGCAAACACAAACTAGGGTTAGGGTCAGTGGTGATGTGAACACAGGCCCAGTGCCTATACCTGGAGGGCAGTTTGTCAGGAACTGTAATTAGGGTGATGCGAGGCAGTAGCACAAGCTTTTATATATGGACTCTTGTCCCGGTTGGCCTCGGAATGCAGATGTTGTCTCATGGGTACACAGGAGATTTTTCCTCTCTTAGGATCCTAGCGGCTCCCAATAGTTTGGTGGCTTTTTTTGGGAAGTGAAGAGTGCTGTTTTCCATCTTAGGGGTAACTCAAAACAGGGATTCCAGAAACAGGATCTGGGTCTTCGCCCCTGGAATATCCCAACAAGGGTTAGTATTTGGGATTAGGGGCATACCAGGCCTTCAATGCAGGTCCTGGTGGTGCAACTGAGAGGTCTTGTTTGAAAGCATGCTCAGGCTGAGGGTCACAATGCCTGTTTGTGCCCAGGGCAGGTCCCATGAGTGACTGTGGCCTCATGGGCCATGCAGCTAATTCCCACTCTGAGGGTTGAACACCCATCCCAACAACCAGGTTTACTGCCATCGGGAAGGAGGAGTACTCCTGGGTTTCAGTTACCTCCATAGGCAGGGATTTGAGCTATGGTCTGGGGAGAGATGCCTGAATATCCAGGTTGAGTAGATGTGACGGCTTTAGGCCACAACAGGTCCCACCTGCAGAATATGGGGCCCACTGTCTCCATGGCTGAATGGAGGTCGTGACTGAAGCTGTGTCAGACAGAGCCTGAGAGCCCACAGTGGCCTATGATATTATGGTTCCGTCAAGGGTCATGCAGGTGGATCCTCATGTGGATTTTCTTGGCAGACTCACCAGGAATTTCTTTCTGTGGGACAGGCAGAATGCTGCATTGTGTCTCCAGAATTCCCTATCAAGAGGACTTGGGGACCAGGAGGGTGAGGATGGAATGGTAAACACAAACTACAGATAAATCCAGTGCCAATCAGAAGGCTTATTAGAGCTATCCAGCAACTGAGTAAGGGTGGATATCAGTTGTTTGCTCACACTCTAGTTTGTGTCTATGATGACCAACAAATGGAGGGGTGGCACAAGAGGCTATGGAGGATTTCCCATGCTGTCACTTGTGAGATGCTCCAAACGGCAAGTTTTCCTTTTACTGGATAGGAGGATTTTGGTTTGTTTGCTCCAGGGTCCCCCACATGGAAAGTTGTGTAGCAGAGCTCTCCCACGTTGATGCCTAGAAAGCACACCTCCATGGTCCGTTGCAGCTGAGGAAATGGCAGGTTCGATCTGGAGGCTTTGGGGCTAAGTTCCAAGCAGCCTGAGTTGACATGGAGTTTCATGCTGTTGGATCACAATACTGGTTGGGATCCATGGAGGAATTAGAATGTTGGTGTGGTCAGAGGTTCCAGGATTCTCCAACACTGTGACTTGGACACATCTACTAAGAGCAAGGTATCCTTCTGGGGTGAGGAGGGGTTCTGTAGTGTGGCTCAGGGACCACATGTTGGAATAGAAGTTGGTATTGGGTAACAGGCCCCTGGGGATAGGCACCTGAAAATCTAAACTCTGATATCGATGAAGTCCTAGAGGCATGTGAGGTTCAATCTGCTGACTCAAGGTCTTTGACTTGAATGCATGGAGGCAGGCTCTCATTGTGTGTCAGAATGTGCATTTGGGTCAGAGCATTATTCAAAATGGAGGTGTGATCAGGGGCTTTGTACTTTGCTCCTAATCTTCAGGGTTTTGGCAACAGTGAGGATAGAGTTTCCTTCAGGAAGTTAGGCACAGTTGTCCGGTGTGGCTCCAGAGGCCCCGTCCTGAGGACATGTGGGCCAGGGCTTTGGGGACAGAATTCTGAAATGCAAATTAGTGTTAGAGTGAGGTGATCACAGGCCCGATCTGCAGGCCCTGAGTGCAGCTCATATTGTACTGAAATTAAGATGTCATAGAGGCGGTATCACAGGCTTTTCTGTCTGGATTGTGTGTCCAGGACAGTTGCAAAATGTAAGAGTATTTCATGGTTCCATGAGAGATTCCTCATCTCTGGGGATTCTGCCCATCTCCAAAGAGTTTGATGTCTCTGGGGGAAGGGAAGAATGCTGTTTTCCGTCTCAGGGGACACCCACAAGAGGGATTCCAGAGACAGATCCTTGTTCTGGGCACCTGGTAAACACGAATGAGGGTGAGGATTTGGACCTAGGAACCTGGCAGGCCCACTCTGTGGGCTCCTGGTCCAGCTACCAAGGGAGTTTATTGGAAAGTAGGCTCACACTGAGAGTCACAATGCCTCTTTGTGCCCAAGTTGGCTCCCATGAGTGGCCGTGGTCTCATGAGCCATGTAGCTGGTTCCCACTCTGAGGGTTGGTCACCCATATCACCAGCCAGGTTTCCTGCCATCGGGAATGAGGAGTAATCTTGTGCTTAAGGTTCCCCTATAGGCAGGGATTTGAGCTACGGTCTGGGGAGAGATGCCTGAATACCAGGTTGAGTAGAGATGACGGTTTCAGGCCACGGCATTTCCCACCTGCAGAATACGTGGACCACTGTCTGGAGGTTGTGGTTCAGGATGTTTCAGACAGAGCCTGAGTGCCCATTGCAGCCTATGATATTAGTGTGCTGTCGAGGGACATGCAGGTGGATTCTCATGTGGGGTTTCTGGGCAGAATCACCAGGCAGGACTTCTTTCGGTGTGGTAGGCAGAATGCAGTGTTGTGGCTCCAGAATTCCGTATCAAGTGGGTTTGTGGACCAGGAGGTTGAGGATGGATTTGTAAACACAAGCTATGGTTAAATTCAGTGCCAAGGGGTAGGCAGCTCCAGTGTGCAGTAGCTGATTTGAGATATCCAGCACCTGACTAAGGGCATATGTCAGATGCTTGCTCACACTGGAGTTTATGTTTATGATGACTGACAAATGGCAGGATGGTGTTCCGAGGCCATGGAGGATTTCCCATGCTGGGGCTTGTGAAATGCTCCAAACAACAAAGTTTCTTCTACTGGTCAGGAAGAGTCTGGTTTCTTTGCTCCAGGGTCCCCCATATGGAAAGTTTGGGTAGCAAAGCAATCTCGCATGGATGCCAGGAAAGCATAACTCCATTGACCTTTGTAGCTGAGAAACATGGCAGGTTCGTTCTGGTGCCTCTAGGGTGAAGTTCCAAGGGGCCTGAGTTGACATGGAGTTTCATGCTGTTGGATCACAGTGCTGGTTTGCATCCAGGAAGGAGTTAGAATGTTGGGGTGGTCAGGGGCCCATGCAGGATTCTCCTACATGGAGACTTAGACACAGCTATGAAAAACAATGTATACTTCTGGGCACAGGAGAGGTTCTGTTGTGTGGCTCAGGGACCACATGTTGGAATATAAGTTGGTTTTGGAGAACAGGTCTCTGGCGACAGGCACCTGAAAACCTAAGCTCGGGTATAGATGAAGTCCTAGAGGCTTGTCAGGTTCTATCTTCTGACTCAGGGCCTTTGACTTGGATGTCTACCTGGAGGCAGGTCCTCATTGTGTGTCAGAATGTGCATTTGGGCTTTCAGGAGAGGGGGGCAAGATGGCGGGTTGTAGGAGGTGGCACCTTTTCAGCTGGTACCTCAAAGTGAGCTGATTACCTACCAAAAAACTCCATTCACCCATGAAATCAGCGTGAGATCAGAATTATACACGTCTGGATCTCTACAGTGGCAGAAGACGCCAGGGGGCAGGCAAAGTGGAGTGGGAAGGCGGACTGATATCAGAAGATAAAAAAGGGGGGAGGGAGCCACCAGAGGTGACCGGTTGGAATGTAATACCCAATACGAGCGAGAGTGCCCTGCGTTAGGGGACCAGCATTAACCTGGAGACTGGTTGAAAGCACTCCAAAAGAGCAAAGGATCCTGGGGGGAAATTGTGGGAATCCGGGCTGCTAGGGACAGGGGCTTAAGTCCCCGGTCCCACGACAGCCTTCCTGGCGCTGAGGCAGAGTGAGTTCAGCGGAGAAACCAGGTCTTGGTCCCTAAGCCGCCAGCGCACCGGAGAATGCGTGGGTTCTGGCTCCTGTGAGGGGATGGGAGCCACGCGGGTCGGCAGAACGCGCAAGACCTACTACAAAGCCTGAGATCTGTGCGCACGTCCCTCATGCTCCCTTGAGAGAGTTACAAAGGCCCGGCTGATGCTCTTTGACCCGTGCCATTGTTTAAAAGCCTAAGCTGCGTGCCCCAAACTCTCCCCTGACAAAGGTGCGCAAAAGCTCAGGCTGGTGCTCTGGGACCTGCGCCCCGTTCTCAGTTCCTGAGACGCGCGCACGACACATAGCCGCCCATGAAAGAGGTGTGCGCAAGCTGAGCACTCTTGGACCCAGCAAGATCAGGCACTCCCAGCCCGGGACAGCGGGAAAATCTCAGTGTGCGATTGCTGCTTGGAACCTCTCTGGAAATTGGGAGTTCCCAGACAGCCGCCACTGCCTTGGTTTTGGGTACAAGCAAAAGATCCTGCACCCCCAGGGTCTGCAACTTGGAACCTGCTCTGCCAGTGGCCAAGGGGGAACTTATTTAGGCTCTGTACCCAGACTGAGACTTCTCTCTGCGAGGGAGATCAGGATGAAGTTTTTTTTCCTCTAAAACTACAAAAACCATCAAAGGCGGTCAAGGTGAGAGAAAAAAAAGTGAACAAACATAAAAACCACCAGAGAACAAAAGCCTGAAAAAAAAAAAAACAGTTTCCTCAGAGCCCACCCCCTTGAGGGGGGCGGGAGGACTTAACTCACGAAACATAACTGACTGACAACCCACGTGGCAGGCCCCTCCCCCCGAAAACAAACCAAGAAAGAAAAAAAATAAAAGGACTACAAGAGAACAACCACTACATCATAGGAAAACGTATTGTTCACTTGTTCCCACTATTCCGGTTCATTTTTTTTTTCTTTTTTACACATAGGTAATTTTTTAAAGCTATTTACCATCACAGCGAGCTGTACAGTACATCAAATTCATAATACCCTTCTAACCTGAACTTTTTGATACATACACCTACATTTTTATTTTGCATTTTTATTTTTTAAATTCCTTTTTTTTAAATTTTAGTTTACTTTAGTCTAGTTTATTCTTTTAAGCCTTGCCGGTCTTGAAAACTCTTTATCTCTCCATCCATTTGGAATGTCAGTCTTGCTGGATAAAGTATTCTTGGCTGCATGTTCTTCTCATTTAATGCCCTGAATATATCTTGAGCCTTTAGCTCTTTTGCAGAAGGCCCATCCTCTTTATTTTTCTTCTGTTGGGCATTCCTCCTCTTAGTCATTTTGATGGGAGATAACTGAACAGATGTAGCTGGATGTATCAACTGTGGTGCAGTCAAGGTGCACCTTGGAACACTTCTGAGCAATCAGGATTCCCCACCCAAACGACAGACAAAAGAAAAGAAAAAGCAAAAAAAAAAAAAAAGGAGAGACAGAGAGAGAGACAGGAAAGAAAGGGAAGACTTAAAAGACTATGCAACCACCAAGCCAACACTGCAGGAAATATTAAGGGGAGTTCTATAAAAGAGGAAAAATCCCAAGAATAGCATTGAACAGAAATATAGAGACAGTCTACAGAAAGAAAGACTTCAGAGGTAACTTGATGTCAATAAAAACGTATCTATCAATAATCACTTTCAATGTGAATGGCCTAAATGCACCCATGAAACGGCACAGGGTTGCAGATTGGATAAAACGACAGGACCCATCCATATGCTGTCTACAAGAGACCCATTTTGAACCTAAAGATACACCCAGACTGAAAGTGAAGGGATGGAGAAGCATCTTTCATGCCAATGGGCCTCAAAAGAAGGCTGGGGTAGTGATTCTCATATCAGATAAATTAGATTTTAAACTAAAGACTGTAGTCAGAGATACAGAAGGACACTACATAATCCTTAAAGGGACTATCCACCAAGATGATCTAACAATTGTAAATATCTATGCTCCAAATATGGGAGCAGCCAATTACTTAAGAAAACTGCTAATCAAGAGAAAGAGTCATATTGATCTCCTAATCGTAGGAGATCTTAACACAACTCTCTCAGAAATAGACAGATCATCGAAGCAGAAAATCAATAAAGAAACAAGAGCATTGAATGACACATTGGACCAGATGGACTTCATAGATATATATATAACATTCCACCCTAAAATAACAGAATACTCATTCTTTTGAAGTGCACATGAAACCTTCTCCAGAATAGACCACATACTGGGTCACAAATCAGGACTCAACCAATACCAAAAGACTGAGATTATTCCCTGCATATTCTCAGATTACAATACTTTGAAACTGGAGCTCAATCAAAAGGAAGAGTTCAGAAGGTACACAAACACCTGGAAGCTAAAGACCACCTTGCTTAAGAATGCTTGGATCAACCAGGAGATCAAGGAAGAACTGAAAAAATTCATGGAAACCAATGAGAATGAAGACACTTCTGTAGTCATCCAAGCCTCCCTCAAAAAAATTGAAAAATCCAGAATACACCAGCTGTCTCTACACCTTAAAGAACTGGAGAATCAACAATAAATCAAACCAACTCCACACATAAGAAGGGAAATCATCAAGATTAGAGCTGAGATCAATGAGGTAGAAACCAGAGATACAGTAGAACATATCAATGAATCTAGAAGCTGGTTTTTTGAAAGAATCAATAAGATCGATAAACCATTGGCCACCTTAATCCAAAAGAAAAGAGAGAAAGCCCAAATTCATAAAATTTTGAACGAAAAGGGAGAGATCACAAGAAACACCAAGGAAGTAGAAACAATCATCAGAAGTTATTATCAACAGTTACATGCCAATAAGCTTAGCAACCTAGATGAAATGGATGCATTCCTGGAAAACTATAAACTACCAAAATTGAACCAGGAAGAAATCGACAACCTGAACAGACTGATAACTAATAAAGAGATTGAAGCAGTGATAAAAAAACCTCCCAAAAAACAAGAGCCCAGGACCTGACGGATTCCCTGGGGAATTCTACCAAACTTTAAAGAAGAAATAACACCTATTCTCCTGAAGCTGTTTCAAAAAATTGAAGGAGAAGGAAAACTTCCAGACTCTTTCTATGAAGCCAGCATTACCCTGATCCCCAAACGAGACAAAGACCGTACCAAAAAGGAGAATTTTAAACCAATAACACTGATGAATATGGATGCTAAGATTCTCAACAAAATCCTAGCCAACAGGATCCAATAGAACATTAAAAAGATTATCCACCATGATCAGGTGGGATTCATCCCTGGGCTACAACGATGGTTCAACATTCGCAAATCAATCAATGTGATACAACAAATTAATATGAGAAGAGAGAAGAACCACATGGTCCTCTCAATTGATGCAGAAAAAGAATTTGACAAAATCCATCATCCGTTTCTGATTAAAATGCTTCAAAGTATAGGGATAGAGAGAACATTCCTGAACCTCATTAAATCTATATATGAAAGACCCACAGCAAATATCATCCTCAATGGGAAAAAGCTTGCAGCCTTCCCGTTGAGATCAGGAACACGACAAGGATGCCCACTCTCACCACTCTTGTTCAACATAGTATTAGAAGTCCTAGCAACAACAATCAGACAACAAAGAGAAATAAAAGGTATCCAAATTGGCAATGAAGAAGTCAAACTCTCTCTCTTCGCAGATGACATGATTCTTTTATGGAAAACCCAAAAGACTCCACCCCCAAACTACTAGAACTCATACAGCAATTTAGCAACGTGGCAGGATACAAAGTCAATGTGCAGAAATCAGTGGATTTTTTATACACTAACAATGAAAATACAGAAAGGGAAATTAGAGAATCAATTCCATTTACTATAGCACCAAGAACCATAAGATACTTGGGAATAAACCTAACCAAAGTGGTAAAGAATCTGTACTCGAGGAACTACAGAACACTCATGAAAGAAATTGAAGAAGACACAAAAAGATAGAAGACCATTCCATGCTCTTGGATCGGAAGAATAAACATTGTTAAAATGTCTATACTGCCTAGAGCAATCTATACTTTTAATGCCATTCCGATCAAAATTCCACCGGTATTCTTCAAAGAGCCGGAGAAAATGATCCAAAATTTTTTATGGAATCAGAAGAGACCCCCAATCGCTAAGGAAATGTTGAAAAACAAAAATAAAGCTGTGGCCATTACGTTACCTGATTTCAAGTTTTATCACAAAGCTGTGATCACCAAGACAGCATGGTACTGGCATAAAAACAGACACATAGACCAGTGGAACAGAGTAGAGAGCCCAGATATGGACCCTCAACTCTATGGTCAAATAATCTTGGACAAAACAGGAAAAAATATATAGTGGAAAAAAGACAGTCTCTTCAATAAATGGTGCTGGGAAAACTGGACAGCTATAAGTAGAAGAATGAAACTCGACCATTCCTTTACACCGTACACAAAGATAAACTCAAAATGGATAAAAGACCTCAACGTGACACAGGAATTCATCAGAATGCTAGAGGAGAACATAGCCAGTAATCTCTTAGATATCAGCCACAGCAACTTCTTTCAATTATGTCTCCAAAAGCAAAGGAAACAAAAGTGAAAATAAACTTTTGGGACTTCATCAAAATCAAAAGCTTCTGCACAGCAAAGGAAACAGTCAAAAAAACAAAGAGGTAACCCACAGAATTGGAGAAGATATTTGCAAATGACAGTACAGACAAAAGGTTGATATCCAGGATCTATAATGAACTCCTCAAACTCAACACACACGAAACAGGAAAACATATCAAAAAATGGGCAGAAGATATGTACAGTCTCTTCTCCAATCAAGACATACAAATGGCTATCAGACACATGAAGAAAATGTTTATCATCACTAGCCCTCATGGAGTTTCAAATTAAAACCACATTGAGATATCACCTTATACCAATTAGAATGACCAAAATTAACAAAACAGGAAACAACATGTGTTGGAGAAGATGTGGAGAAAGGGGAACCCTCTTACACTGTTGGTGGGAATGCAAGTTGGTGCAGTCTTTTTGGAGAACAGTGGAGATTCCTCAAGAAATTAAAAATAGAACTTACCTATGACCGTACAATTGCACTCCTGTGTGTGAACCCCAAAGATGCAGATGTCATGAAACGAAGGGCCATTTGTACCCCAATGTTTATAGCAGCAATGGCTAAGGTCGCCAAACTATGGAAAGAACCAAGACGCCCTTCAACGGACGAATGGATAAGGAAGATGTGGTCCATATACATTATGGAGTATTATGCCTACATCAGAAAGGACGAATACCCAACTTCTGTAGCAACATGGACGGGACTGGAAGAGATTATGCTGAGTGAAATAAGTCAAGCAGAGAGAGTCCATTATCATATGGTTTCACTTATTTGTGGAGCATAACAAATATCATGGAGGACAAGGGGTGTTAGAGAGGAGAAGGTAGTTGGGGTAAATTGGAAGGGGAGGTGAATCATGAGAGACTATGGACTCTGAAAAACAATCTGAGGGGTTTGAAGTGGCAGGGGGTGGGAGGTTGGGGTACCAGGTGGTGGGTATTATAGGGGGCATGGATTGCATGGAGCACTAGGTGTGGTGAAAAATAATGAATACTGTTTTTCTGAAAATAAATAAATTAATTTTAAAGAAAGAATATGGTAATGTGGTTATATGGTAATAAAAAAAAAAGAATTTGGATGCAGAGTTTTCCTTTGAATTGAGGTGTGCTCAGGGGCTTTGTACTTTGCTCCTAATCTTCAGGGTTTTGGCAACAGTGAAGAGCAGACTTTCCTTTGGTAATGTACACATACTTTTCCAGGGCTACAGAGACCTGATCCTGGAGGGCATGTGGGCCTGGGCTTTGGGGACAGAAATCTGCAAACGCAAACTAGGGTTAGTGTGAGGGCCGAGGTGATCACAGGCCTGATCTGCAGGCCCTGAGGGCAGCTCATATTGTACTGAAATTAAGGAGTCATGGAGGCGGTAGTACAGGCTTTTCTGTTTGAATAGTGTGTCCAGGATTGTCGCAAAATGTATGGGAGTCTTCATGGGGCCATGGGAGATTCTTTGTCTCTGGGGTTTCTACCCAGATCCCAAGAGTTTGGTGTATCTGGGTGCAGGGAACATTGCTGTTTTCCGTCTCAGGGGACCGCCAAAGGAGGGATTCCAGAGACAGTTTCTGGGTATGGATGCCTGAAAAACACGAACGAGTGTGAGGCTTTGGCTGTAGGAACCTGGAAGGTCTACTCTGCAGGCTCCTGGTCCAGCTACTGAGGGGGTGTGTTTGAAAGCAGGCTCACGCTGAGGGTCACAATGCCTATTTGTGCCCAGGGTGGCTCCCCTGAGTGACTGTGGTCTCATGGGCCATGCAGCTGGTTCCCACTCTGAGGGTTGGACACCCATTGCAATAGCCAGTATTCCTGCCATCGGGAAGGAGGAGTACTCCTGTGCTACAATGTCCCCCATAGGCAGGAATTTGAGCTATGGTCTGGGGAGAGATGCCTGAATAACCAAGTTGAGTAAATGTGATGGCTTCTGGCCATGGCAGGCCCCACCTGCAGTATAGGAGGTCCACTGTCTAGGTGGCTGACTGAACGTCATAGTTCAGGCTGTGTCAGACAGAGCCTGAGTGCCCATGGCAGCCAGATATTAGGGTCCCGTCTAGGGCCATGTTGGTGGATCGTAATGTGGGCTTTCTGGGAAGATTCACCAGGTACTTCTTCTTTCTGTGGGGCAGGCAGAATGCTGTTTTGTGGCTCAAGAATTCCCTAGCAAGAGTGTGTGTGCAAAAGGATTGTGAGGATGGAATTGTAAACACAAGCTAAGGTTAAATGCAGTGACAAGCAGAAGGCAGTTCCAGTGTGCAGCAGCTGATACGAGATATCCAGCACATGAGTAAGTGTGGATATATGATGTTTGCTCACACTGGAGTTTGTGTCTATGATGACTGCCAAATGGAAGGGTGGCGTCACAAGGCCTTGGAGGATTTCCCACACTATGACTTGTGAGATGCTCCAAATAGCAATGTTTCCATCTACTGGACAGGTGGTGTCTGGTTTGTTTGCTCCAGGGTCCCCAATATGGAAAGTTTGTGTAGCAGAGCTCTCTCTCATGGTTGCCTGAAAGCACAAATCCATTGACCATCACAGCTGAGGAACATGGCAGATTTGATCTGGTGCCTTGGAGGCAAAGTTCCAAGACGCCTGAGTTGACATGGAGTTCTATGCTTTTGGGTCACAATGCTGGTTCTTATCCAGGGAGATGTTAGAATTTTGGGGTTGTCACGGGCCATGCAGGATTCTCCTGCACTGAGTCTTGGACACAGATACCAAGAGCAAGGTATCCTACTGGGGACAGGAGGGGTTCTGTTGTGTGGCTCAGGGTCCACATGTTGAAATATAAGTTGGTATTGGAGAACAGGACTCTGGGTACAGCAGCCTAAAAACCTAAGCTAGGGTACCGATAAAGTTCTAGAGGCATGTCAGGTTCAATCTTCTGACTCAGGGCCTTTTACTTGGATGTCTGTCAGGAGGCAGGTGCTCATTGTGTATAAGAATATGCACTTGTGTCCCGAGCGTTCTTTGAAATTGGGCTCAGGTGCTTTGTACTTTGCTCTTAAGTTTCATGGTTTTTGGCAAACGTGAAGTGCAGAGTTTTCTTCGGGAGTGTAAGCCCACTTGTCTGGTGTGGCACTAGAGGCCCATCCTGGAGGGCATGTGGGCAAGTGTTTTGGTGACAGAAATCTGCAAATGCGAACTAGGGTTAGGGTGAGGACCGGTGTGATCATAGGCCAAATCTAAAGGGCGTGAGTGCACCTCATAGTGTACTGAAATTAAGGTGACATGGAGAACATAGCACTGGCTTTTCTGTCTGAACTGTGTGTCTAGGACAGTCGCAATATGTAGGGGAATCTTCATGGGGCCATGGGAGATTCTTAGACTCTGGGGATTATGCCCAGATCCCTAGAGTTTGGTGTGTCTGGTGGAAGGGAAGACTGCTGTTTTCTGTCTCAGGAGACCCCCAAAAGAGGGATTCCAGAGACAGGTTCTGGGACTGGGCATCTGGAATACATTGAGGGTGAGGATTTGGCTCTAGGGACTTGGCAGGCCTACCCTGTGTCCTCCTGGTCCAGCTACCAAGGTGGTTTGTTTGAAAGCAGGCTCATGCTGAGGGTCACATTGCCTGTTTGTGCCCAGGGCAGCTCCTATGAGTGGCTGTGGTCTCATGGGCCATGCAGCTGGTTCCCATGCTGAGGGTTGGACACCCATCTCAATAGCCAGAATTCCTGCCATCGGGTAGGAGGAGTACTCCTATGCTTCAGGTTTCCCCATAGGCAGGGATTTGAGCTGTTGTCTGGGGAGAGATGCCTGAATATCCAGGTTGAGTAGATGTGACAGCTTTGGACCACAAGAGGTACCACCTGCAGGAGATGGAGCAAACTGTGTGGCTGCCTGGAGGTCGTGGACTGGAGGCTGTGTCAGACTGAGCCTGAGTTCCCATGGCGACCTATGATATTAGGATGCTGTTGGGGGCCATGCAGGTGGGTCCCCATGTGGGTTTTCTGGGCAGACTCACCGCGCACTTCTTCTGTCTGTGGGGTAGGCAGAATGCTGCGTTTTGGCTCCAGAATTCCCTGTCAAGAAGGCTTGGTGATGAGGAGGGTGAGAATAAAATTGTAAGCACAAGCTATGGTTAAATTCAGTGCCAAGCAGAAGGCAATTCGAGTGTGAAGTGGCTGATTCAAGATACCAGCAGCTGAGTAAGGGCAGATGTAAGATGTTTGCTTACGCAGGAATTTGTGTCTATGTTGGCCACCAAATGGAGAGGTGGTGTCACGAGGCCATGGATGATATACCACACTGGGGCTTGTGAGATGCTCCAAACAGCAAGGATTCCTTGTACTGGACAGGGCGAGTCTGGTTTGTTTGCTCCACCGTACCCCATATGAAAAGTTTGGATAGCAGAGCTCTCCAAAATGGATGCCTGGAAAACACACCTCCATAGACCATTGCAGCTGAAGAACATGACAGGTTCGTTCTGGTGACTCTGGGGTGATGTTCCAAGAGGCCTGAGTTGATTGACATGGAGTTTTATGCTGTTGGATCACAATGATGGTGTGTATCCAGGGAGATGTTAGAATGTTGGGGTGGTCAGGGGCCATGCAGGATATTATTTCACTGAGTCTTGGACATAGTTAATAAGAGCAAGCTATCCTACTGGAGACAGGAGAGATTCTATTGTGTGTCTCATGGACCAATGTTGGAATTTAAGTTGTTATTGAAGAAAAGGCCTCTGGGGACAGGTGCCTGAAAATCTAATCTATTGTATCAATAAAATCCTAGGGGCATGTCAGGATGAATCTTCTGACTCAGGGCCTTTGACATGGATGTCTGCCTGGAGGCAGGTGCTCATGGTGTGCCAGAATGCGCATTTCAGTCCAGAGTTTTCCTCTCAATTGGGGAGGGCTCAGTTACTTTGTATATTGCTCCTAATCTTCAGGGTTTGGGCAACAATGAAGGGCAGAGTTTTCTTCAGGAGGGTAGGCACAGTCGTCCGGTGTGGCTTCAGAGGCCCCATCCTGGAGGGCATGTGGACCAGGGCTTTGGGGACAGAAATTTGCAAACACGAACTAGGGTTAGGGTGAAGGCTGAGGTGATCAAAGGCCCGATATGCAGGCCCTGAGGGCAGTGCATAGTGTACTGAAATGAAGTTGTCTTGGAGGCGTTAGTGCACGTGTTTTTTTTCGGGATTGCATGTCTAGGATGGTCGCAAATTGTACCATGAGGCCATGGGAGATTCTTCATCTCTGGGGATTCTGCCCAGCTCCTAAGAGTTTGGTGTCTCTGGGGGAAGGGGAGACTGCTGTTTTCTGTCTCAGGGAACACCCAAATGTCGGATTCTGGAGACAGGTTCTGTGTCTGGGCACAATGAAACACAACTAGGGTAAGCATTTGGTTAGGGACCTGGATAACACCAACAGGGAGAGGCATGCTCAGCGGGCTCTCGGTCTAGCTACTAAGGACGTTTGTTTCAATGCAGGCTCACACTGAGGGTCACAATACCTGTTTGTGCCCATGGAGGCTACCAAGAGTGGCTGTGGTCTCATGGGCCTTGCAGCTATTTCCCACTTTGAGGGTTGGACACCGATCTCAACAGCCAGGTTTCCCGCCCTCTGGAATGAGGAGTACTCTTGTGCATCAGGTTCCCCATAGTCAGGGATTTGAGCTACAGTCTCGGGAGAGATGCCTGAATATCCAGGTTGATCAGATATGATGGCTTCGGCCCAAGGCAGGTTCCACCAGCAGTTTATGGGGCCCACTGTCCGCGTGCCAGACTAGAGGTCGTGGTTCAGGCTGTGTCAAACAGAGCCTGAGTGCTCTTGGTGGCCCATGATATTAGGGTGCCTTCAAAGGCCAGGCAGGTGGATCCTCATGTGGGGTTTCTGGGCAGTCTCACCAGGCACTTCTTCTTTCTGTGGGGCATGAAGAATGCTGTGTTGTGGCTCCAGAATTCCCTATCAAGAGGGCTTGGGGACCAGGAGGGTGAGGATGGAATGTAAACACAAGCTACAGTTAAATTTAGTGCCAAGAAGAAGGCAGTTCCAGTGAGTAGTGGCTGATTCAAGATATCCAGCACCTGAGTAAGGCAGAAGTCAGATGTTTGCTCCTACAGGAGTATGTGTTTATGATGACCACCAAATGGAGGGGTGGCTTCACGAGGCCATGGAGGATTTCCCATGCTGGGGCTTGTGAGATGCTCCAAACAGCAAGGTTTCCTTCTACTGGACAAGGCGAGTCTGGTTTTTTTTCTCCACTGTTCTCCATATAGAATGTTTGAGTAACAGAGCTCTCCCGCATGGATGCCTGGAAAGCACACCTCCATTGACCACTGCAGATGAGAAACATGGCATGTTCGATATGGTGGCTCTGAGGAAAAGTTCCTTCTGGCCTGAGTTGACATGGAGTCTCATGCTTTTGGATTACAATGCTGGTTTGTATACAGGGAGATGTTAGAATGTTGGGATGGTCAGGGGCCATGCAGGTTTCTCCTACATGAGTCTTAGACAAAGCTACCAAGAGCAAGGTATTCTTCTGGGGACAGGAGGGGTTATATAGCATGGCTCAGGGACCACATGTTGGTATATAAGTTGGTATTGGAGAACACACCTCTGGGGCTGGCACCTGAAAATCTAATTTAGGGTATTGATGAAGTCCTAGGGGCATGTCAGGTCAAATCTTCTGAATCAGGGCCTTTGACTTGGATGTCTGTCTGGAGGCAGGTGCTCATTGTGTGTCAGAATGCGCATTTCAGTTCAGCGCATACTTCAAAATTGACATCGGCTCAGGGGCATTTACTTTACTCTTAATCTTCAGGGTTTGGGCAACAGTGAAGTGTAGAGTCTCCTTCCGGAGGGTTGGCACAATCATCTGGTGTTGCATCAGAGTCCCTATCCTGGAAGGCATGTGGGCCAGGGCTTTGGGGACAGATCTGCAAACGCGAACTAGGGTTAGGGTGAGGGCCGAGGTGATCACAGGCCCGATCTGCAGGCCCTGAGGGCAGCTCATAGTGTACTGAAATTAAGGTGTCATGGAGGCAGTAGTGAAGGCTATTTTGTCTGGATTCTGTGTCCAGGATGGTCGCAGAATATAGCGGTGGCTTCATGGGGCCATAGAAGATTCTTCATCTCTGGGTATTCTGCCCAGCTTCTAAGAGTTTGGTATCTCTGGGGTAAGGGAAGACTGCTATTTTCAGTCTCAGGGGAACCAGAAAAGAGAGATTCTGGAGACAGTTTCTGGGTCTGGGTGCCTGGATAACACCAACAAGGGAGAGGATTTGGCCGTAGCAACCTGGTAAGCCTGCTCTGCGGACTCCTGGTGAAGCTAATGAGGGGATTTGTTTGAAAGCATGCTCACCCTGAGGGTCACAATGCCTGTTTGTGCCCAGGGTGGCTCCCATGAGTGACCATGGTCTCAAGACCCAATGCAGCTGGTTCCCAATCTGAGGGTTGGATACCCATTTCACAGGCCAGATTTACTGCCATTGGGAAGAAGGAGAACACATGTGCCTCATGTTCCCCCATAGGTAGTGATTTGAGCTAAGTTCTGGGGACAGATGCCTGAATAACCAGGTTGAGTAGAGATGACGGTTTTGGGCCACGGCAGGTCCCACCTGCAGGATATGGGGTCCAATGTCTAGGTGGCTGACTGGAGGTCATAGATCAGGCTATGTCAGACAGAGATTTAGTGCCCATGGTGGCCAATGATATTAGGGCATTTTCGAGGGCCATGCAGGTGGATCCTCATGTGGGGGATCTGGGCAGATTCACCAGGCACTTTTTCCTTCTATGTCGCAGGCAAAATGCTGCGTTGTGCCCCCAGAATTCCCTATTAAGAGGACTTGGGGACAAGTAGGGTGAGGATGGAATTGTAAACACAAGCTACAGTTAAATTCAGTGCCAAGCAGAAGGCAGTTCCAATGTGCAGTGGCTGATTTGAGGGATTCAGCACCTGAGTCAGGACACTTGTCCAATGTTTGCTCACAGTGGACTTTGTGCCTATGATGACCGACAAATGGAGGAGTGGCGTCAAGAGTCCATGGAGGATTTCCCACGCTGATGCTTGTGAGATCCTCCAAAGAGCAAGGTTTCCTTCTACTGGACAGGTGGAATCTGATTTGTTTGCTACAGGGTCCCCCATGTGGATATTCTAGGTAGCAAAGCTCTCTGACAGGCGGAAAGCACACCTCCATTCTCCATTGCATCTGAGGAACATGGCAGGTTCATTCTGGTGGCTCTGGTGCGAAGTACAAAGGACGATGAGTTAACATGGAATATCTTTCCGATGGGTCACACTGATGGTTTGTTACCAGGGAAATCTTAGAATGGCTGGTGGCTACGGTGTGGTTCAGGATTCTCCTCTTCTGAGGTTTTGGCACAGGTCGAAGAGTACGGTTTCCTTCTGGGGACAGGAAATGTTCTGTTGTGTGGCTCAGGGACCACCTGTTGTATCATAAGTTGGTATTCCAGAATAGGACCCTAAGGACAGATGCCTGAAAACCTAATCAAGTGTTCCAATCAAGTCCAAGGGGATGTCAGGTTCAATCTTCTGACTAAGGACCATTAATGTGGCTGTTTAGCTGAATGTAGCTGATCAGGGTGTTTCAGATTGTGCATTTGCGTCCAGAGTGGCCGCCAAAATTGGGGTGGGCTCAGAGGCCTTGCAGGTTTTCTTAATCTGTAAGGTTTGGGCAACTATGATGGGCACAGTTTCCTTGGGGAATGCAGCCACATTTCTGTGGTGCATCTCAAGTGACCCAATCCTGGAGGGCATGTGAGCCATGGTTTTGAGAGAGAAGTCTGCAAACACAAATTGGGTTCGGGTTACTTGAAAGGTGATCGCAGGCCAAATGCATAGACCTGGGGGTCAGCTTGTCAGGAACTGTAATTAGGGTGACTGGAAGACGGTAGCACAGACTTTTCTACCTGGATTATGTGTTCAGAATGACCTCGGAATGTAGGTGAGGTCTTATGGGTCCATGAGAGACTTTTCTTCTCTAAGGATCCTGGTGGCTCTCCTTAGTTTAGTGGCTTTTGGGGGGAAGATAAGAGTGCTGTTTTCCGTCCTAGAGGTGCCCCAAAACAGGGATTCCAGAGACAGGTTCTGGGTCTGTGTGCCTGGAAAATCCTACCAAGGTTTAGGATTTGGGCCTAGGGGCATACTAGGCCTCCAATGCGTGAACCTTGTGGTGGAACTGAGAGGGTTTGTTTGAAAGCATACTCGGGTGAGGGTCACAATGTCTGTTTGTGCCCTGGGGAGCCATCAGGAGTTGGCGTGGTCACATTGGCCATGTACCTTGCTCCCACTTTGAGGGCTGGATATCCATCCCAACACCCAGGTGTCCTTCCATGGAAAAGGAGTAGAACTCTATAGTGTTTCAGGTTCCCACATTGGAAAGATTTCAGCAAAGTCTGGGGAAAGGTGCCAGAAAAGCAAGAATGGGTAGAGACTAAGGACTTGGGCCATGGCCAGTCCCACATGCTAGATTATGGGGCCCGCTCTCTTGGTGACTGATACGAGGTCGGGGCTCAAGCTCTGTAAGACACAACACTAGTGGCCAGGGAAATCTATCAATCGGGGTTTTCTCCAGGGTCAAGCAGATTGATCCTCATGTGGGGATTTTGGGCAGACTAACCAAGCACTTCTTCTTTCTATGGGGGAGGCAGAATGCTGCATTGCGGCTCCAGAATTCAATATCAAGAGGCCTTGGGGAGCAGTAGGGTGAGGATGGAATTGTAAACACAAGCTACTGTACAATTCAGTGTCAAGCGGAACACAGTTCCAATGTGAAGCATCTTTTTTGATATATCCAGCACCTGATTAAGGGCAAATGTCCGATGTTTGCTCACACTAGAGTTTGTGTCTATGATGACCAACAAATGGAGGGGTGGCATCAAGAGCCCATGGAGGATTTTCCAGCTGAGGCTTGTGAGATGCTCTAAACAGCAAGGTTACCTTCTACTGGACAAGTGGAGTCTGGTTTGTTCGCTCCACGGTACCCCTTGTGGAAAGTTAGGATGGCAGAGTTCTTTGGCATGGATGCCTGGAAAGCACACCTCCATTGACCATTGCAGCTGAGGAACATGTCAGGTTCGTTCTGGTGACTCTGGGGCAAAGTATCACAGCCTTGAGTTGACATGGAATGTCTTGCACATGGGTCACAATGCTGGTTTGTTACCAGGGACATCTTAAAATGTGCTGTTGGAAAAGGGGCCTTGCAGGATTCTCCTACCCTGAGCGTAGGAGACACAGGTCCAAGAGCACGGTTTGCTTCAGGGGACAGGAGTTGTTCTGTTATGTGGCTCAGGGACCACATGTTGTATCATAAGTTTTATTCCAGAATAGGCCTCTGAGGACAGATTCCTGAAAAACTACTGGAGGGTTCCAATGAGGTCCTAGGGGCATGCCTGGTTCAATATTCTGACTCAGGATATTGACTTGGGTATCTGCCTGGACATAGGGAATCAGGGTGTTTCAGGGTGCACATTTGCATGCAGAGTGTCCTCCAATATTAGGGTGGGCTCAGGGACCTTGCAGGTTTCTCCTAATCTAGAGGTTTTGGGCAACTGTGATGGGCACAGTTTCCTTGCGAATGGCAGGCACAGTCCTGTGGTGTGGCTCCAAAGACGAGATCCTGGAGGGCATGTGAGCCATGGTTTGTGAGAAATGTCTGCAAAGGTAAACTTGGGTTAGAATTAGTGTCGAGGCAATCACAGGCCCAGTGCATAGACCTGGAGAGCAGCTCATCAGGAACTGTAAAGAGGGTGACACGAGTGCGGTAGCAGAGGCTATTATATCTGGATTGTGTGTCCCAGATGGCTTCAGAATGCAGATGTTGTCTCATAGATACATGGGAGATTTTTCCTCTCTAAGGATTCTAGCAGCTCCCAATAGTTTGGTGGCCTTTTCGCAGAAGGGAATAGGGCTGTTTTCCATATTAGGGGTGCCTCAATACAGGGATTCAAGAGACGGGCTCTGGGCCTGGGTGCCTGGAATATCCCACCAAGTGTTAGTATTTGGGACTAGGGGAGTACCAGGTCTGCAATGTGGTATCCTGGTCATGCAACTGAGAGAGCTTGTTTGAATGCATGCTCAGGCTTAGGGACACAATGCCTGTTTGTGCCCAGGGTGGCTCCCATGAGTGATCATGGTCTCATGGGCCATGCAGCTGGTTCCCACTCTGAGGGTTGGACACCCATCTCAACAGCCAGGTTTCCTTCCCTCGGGAATGAGGAGTATTCTTGTGCTTCAGGTTCCCTCATAGGCAGGGATTTGAGCTACAGTCTAGGAAAGATGCCTGAATACCCATGTTGGGTAGAGATGATGGTTTTTGGCTATGGCAGGTCCCACCTGCAGGATATGGGGCCCACTGTCTGCGTGGCTGTCTAGAGGTCATGGCTCAGGCTGTGTCAGATAGAATCTGAGTGCCCATAGCGGCCTATGATATTAAGGTGCTGTCGAGGGCCAGGCAGGTGGATCCTCATATGGGGTTTTAGGCAGACTCAACAGGCACGTCTTCTTTCTTTGTGGTAGGCAGAATGCTACGTTGTGGCTCCAGATTTCCCTATCAAGATGGTTTGGGGACGAGGAAGGTGAAAATGGAATTGTAAACACAATCTACGGTTCAATTCAGTGCCAAGTGGAAGGCAGTTCCAGTGTGCAGCGGCTGATGTGAGGTATCCAGGACCTGAGTAAGGGCGGATGTCAGATGCTTGCTCACACTGGAGTTTGTGTCTACAATGACCAACAAATGGAGGGGTGGCATCACGAGGCCATGGAGGACTTCCCACCCTGGGTCTTGTGAGATGCTCTGAATAGCAAGGTTTCTTTCTGCTGGACAAGGTGAGTCTGGTTTGTTTGCTCCAGTTTCCCCCATATGGAATGTTTGGGTGCAGAGCTCTCCTGCATGGATGCCTGAAAAGTACAACACCATTGACCACTACAGCTGATGAAAATGGCAGGTTCGATCTGGTGGCTCTGGGGCGAAGTTCCAAACGGCCTGAGTTGACATGTTGTTTCATGCTGTTGGATCACAATGCTGGTTTGTATCCAGGGAGACGTTAAAATGTTGGAGTGGTCAGGGGCCATGCAGGATTCTCCTACACTGAGACATGGACACAGCTACCAAGAGAAAGGTAGCCTTCTGGAGACAGCAGGGGCTCTGTTGTGTGGCTCAAGGACCACATGATGGAATATAAGTTGGTATTGGAGAACAGGCCTCTGGGGACAGGTGCCTAAAAATCTAAACTAGGTTATCAGTGAAGTCCTATAGTCATGGCAGGTACAAACTTCTGACTCACGTCCTTGGATTGGACCTGACCCAGCCCCTGGAGACTGGGGCTCATTGTGTGTCAGAATGCGCATTTGGGTCCAGAGCCTTCTTCGAAATTGAGGTGGGATCAGGGGATTTTTACTTTGCTCCTAATCTTCAGGGTTTGGGCAACCATGAAGGGCAGAGTTTCCTTCAGGAGCGTAGGGACAGTCGTCTGGTATGACACCAGAGGCCCCATTCTGGAGGGCATGTGGGCCAGCGCTTTGGGGAGAGAAATCTGCAAAATCAAACTAGGGTTAGAGTGAGGGCCAAGGTGATCACAGGCCTGATGTGCAGGCCCTGAGGGCAGCTCATAGTGTACTGAAATTAAGGTGTCATGGAGGCGGTAGCACAGGCTTTTCTGTCGGGTGTGTGTCCAGGATGGCCAAAAAAGGTAGGGGTGGCTTCATGAGGCCATGGGAAATTCTTCGTCTCTGGGGATTCTGCTCAGCTCCCAAGAGTTTGGTGTCTCTGGGGGAAGGGAAGACTGTTATTTTCCGTCTCAGAGGACACCCAAAGAGGGATTCCAGAGCCAGGTTCTGGGTCTGGGCGCCTGGAAAACACGAACAATGGTGAGTATTTCACCCTAAGGACCTGGCATTCCCACTCTGTGGCCTCCTGATCCAGCTACCGAGGGGTTCTGTTTGAAAGCAAGCAAACACTGAGGATCACAATGCCTGTTTGTATCCAGGGCGTCTTCCATGTGTGACCGTGGTCTCATGGGTCATGCAGCTGGTTCCCACTCAGAGGGTTGGGAAGGAGGAGTACTCTCGTGTGTCAGGTTCCCCCATAGGCATGGATTTGTGCTACGGTCTGGGACAGAGGCCTGAATATCCAGGTTGAGTAGAGATGTTGGTTTCTGGCCAGAGGAAGTCACACCTGCAGGAAATGGGGCCCACTGTCTGGGTGGCTGACTGGAGGTTGTGGCTCAGGCTGTGTCAAACAGAGCCTCGGTGCCCATGGAAACCTATATTACCTATATTACAATGTTGTCGAGGGCCACACCTGCCTCCAGGCAGACAGGACTCCAGGCCATACAGGTAGATCCTCCTGTGGGGTTTCTGGGCAGACTCACCAGGCAATTCTTCTTTCGATGGAGCAGGCAGAATGCTGCGTTATGTCTCCAGAATTCCCTATTAAGAGGGCTTGGGGACCAGGAGGGTGAGGATGGAATTGTAAACACAAGCTACTGTTAAATTCAGTGCCAAGTGGAAGCCAGTTCCAGTGTTCAGCGGCTGATTCAAGCTATCCAGCACCTGAGTAAGGGCGAATGTCAGATATTTGCTCACACTGGAATTTGTGTCTATCATGATGAACAAATGGTGGGGTGGTGTCTAGAGGCCATGGAGGATTTCCCACTCTGTGGCTTATGAGATGCTCCAAACACCAAGGTTTCCTTCTACTGGACAGGGGGAGTCTGGTTTGTTTGCTCCAGTGTCCCCCATATGGAAAGTTTGGGTAGCAGTGTTCTCCCGCATAGATGCCTTGAAAGCACACCTCCATTGAACATTGTACCTTGGGAACATGGCAGATTCGATCTGGTGGCTCTGGGACAAAGTTTTAAGGGGGCTGAGTTGACATGGAGTTTCATGCTGTTGGATCACAAAGCTGGTTTGTATCCAGGGAGTCCAGGGAGTCGTTAGAATGTTGGGGTGGTCAGGGGCCCATGCAGGATTCTCCTACACTGAGTCTTGACACAGCTACCAAGAGCAATGTATCCTTCTGGGGACAGCAGGGGTTCTGTTGTGTGGTTCAGGGACCACATGTTGTAATATAAGTTGGTATTGGAGAACAGGTCTCTCGGGACAGGCGCCTAAAAATCTAAACTAGGGTATTGATGAAGTCCTATAGTCATGGTATGTTCAAATTTCTGATTCAGGGCCTTTGACTTGGATGTCTACCTGGAGGCAGGTGCTCATTATGTGTCAGAATGTACACTTGGGTCCGGAGTGTAGCAGGAAAATGAGGTGGGCTCAGCAGGTTTGTACTTTGCTCTTAATCTTCAGGGTTTGGGCACCAGTGAAGGACAGTTTCCTTCAGGAGTGTAGGCACACTCGTCTGGTGTGGGACCAGAAGCCCCATTCTTGAGGGCGTGTGGGCCAGGACGTTGGGAACAGAAATTGCAAACGAGAACTAGGGTTAGGGTGAGGGCCGAGGTGTTCACAAAACCTATCAGCAGGCCCTGAGGGCAGCTCATAGTGTACTGAAATTAAGGGGTCATGAGGCGGTAGCGCAGGCTTTTCTGTCAGGATTGTGTGTCCAGGATGGTTGCAAAAGGTAGGGGTGGCTTCATGAGGCCATGGGATATTCTTTATCTCTGGGGATTCCTCCCAGATCCCAGTGTTTGCTGTCTCTTGGAGAAGGGAAGACTGCTGTTTTCCGTCTCAGGAGACCCCCAAAAGGGGGATTCGAGAGACAGGTTCTGGGTCTGGGCACCTGGAAAGCACAAACGAGGGTGAGGATTTGGCCCTAGGGTCCTGGCAGGCCTATTCTATGGACTCCTGGTCTAGCTACCGAGGGTTTTTGTGTGAAAGGAGGTTCACACGGAGGGTCACAGTGCCTGTTTGTGCCCACGGCGTCTCCCATGAGTGGCCCTGGTCTCATGGGCCATGTAGCTGGTTCCCACTCCGAGGGTAAGACACCCACCTCAACAGCCAGGTTTCCTGCCATTGGAAAGGAGGAATAATCCTGTGCTTCAGGTTCCCCCAAAGGAAGGGATTTGAGCTACAGTCTGGGGACAGATGTCTGAATATCCAGGTTGTGTAGAGATGATGGCTTCGGGCCATGGCAGGTCAACCTGCAGGGTATGGGGCCCAGTCTCTGCATGGCTGCCTGGAGGTCGTGGCTCTGTCTGTGTGAGACAGAGTCTTAGTGCCCATGGCAGCCTATGATATTATGGTGCTGTCAAGGGCCATGCAGGTGGTTCCTCATGTGGGGTTTTTGGGCAGACTCACCAGGCACTTCTTCTTTCTATGGGGCAGGCAGAATGTTGTGTTGTGGCTCCAGAATTCCCTATCAAGAGGGCTTGGGGACCAGGAGGGTGAGTCTGGAATCGTTAACACAAGCTTTGGTTAAATTCAGTGCCCAGCGGAAGGCACTTCCAGTGTGCAGCGGGTGATTTGAGACATACAGCACCTGAGTAAGGGCGGATGTCAGATGTTTGCTCACACTGGAGATTTTCTCTATGATGACCAACAAATGGAGGGGAGGCGTCATGAAGCCATTTAGGATTTCCCACCCTGGGGCTTGTGACTTGCTCCAAACTGCAAGGTTTCCTTCTACTGCACAGGTGGAGCCTCGTTTGTATGCACCAGGGTCCCCCATGTGGAAAGTTTGGGGAGCAGAGCACTCCTGCATGGATGCCTGGAAAAGTACACTTCAACTGTCCATTGCAGATGAGGAAATGGCAGTTTCGTACTGGTGATGCTGGGGCGAATTTCAAAGTCGCCGGTGTTGACATGGAGTTTCATGCTATTGGATCACAATGCTGGTTTGTATCCAGGGAGATGTTAGAATGTTGGGGCAGTCAGGGGCCATGCACGATTCTCTTACACTGAGTGATGGACACAGCTACCAAGAGCAAGATACCCTTAAAGTACAGGAGGGGTTTTGTTGTGTGGCTCAGGGACCACATGTTGGAATATAAGTTGTTATTGAAGAAAAGGCCTCTGGGGACAGGCACTTGAATATCTAAGCTAGGATACTGATAAAGTCCTAGAGGCATGTCAGGTTCAGTCTTCTGGCTCAGGGTCTTTGAATTGGATGTCTGCCTGGAGGCAGAGGCTCACTGTGTGTCAGAATGCGCCCTTGGGTCCAGAGTTTTCGTCAGAATTGAGGTGGGGGTCACCGGTTTTGTACTTTGCTCCTAATCTTCAGTGTTTGGTCAGCAGTGAAGGGCAGAGTTTCCTTCGGGTGTGTAGGCACAGTCGTCTGGTGTGGTTCCAGAGGCCCCATCCTAATGGACATGTGGGCCAGGGCTTTGGGACAGAAATCTGCAAATGTGAACTAAGTTTAGGTTGAGGGCTGAGGTGATCACAGGTCCGATCTGCAGGCCCTGTGTGAAGCTCATAGTGTACTGAAGTTCAGGTATCATGAAGGCGGTAATGCAGGCTTTTCTGTCTGCATTGTTTGTCCTGGACTTTTGCAAAATGTAGGGGTGGCTTCATTGGACCATGGTAGATACTTCGGCTCTGGGGATTCTGCTCAGCTCCCAAGAGTTTGTTGTCTCTGGGAGAAGGGAACACTGCTGTTTTCCGTCACAGGGAACCCCTCAAAGAGGGCTTCCAGAGACAGGTTCAGGGTGTGTGCGGCTGGAAAACACCTACGAGGGTGAGTGTTTGGCTCTAGGGTGGTAGGCACACTCTGGGGGCTCCTAGTCCAGCTACAGAAGGTTCTTGTTTGAAAGCAGCCTCATGCTGAGGATAACAATGCAAGTTTGTTCCCAGAGTGGTGCCCATGAGTGTCCGTGGTCTCATGGGCCATGCAGCTGGTTCTCGCTCTGAGGGTTGGACACCTATCTCAACAGCCAGCCTTCCTGCTTTCGGGCAGAAGGAGTACTTTTGTGCTTCAGGTTCCTCCATAGTCAGGGATTTGAGCTACAATCTGGGAAAGATGCTTAAATATCCAGGTTGAGTAGAGATGACGGCTTTGGACTATGACAAGTCCAACCTGCTGGATATGGGGCCCACTATCTGCATGGCTGAATCTAGGTCATGGCTCAGGCTGTGTCAGGCAGATTCTTAGTGCCCATCTCAACAACCAGGTTTCCTACCATCGGGAATAAGGATACTCCTGTGCTTCAGGTTCCCCCATAGGCAGGGATTTGAGCTACGGTTTGGGAAAGATGCCTGAATACCCAGGTGGAATAGTTATGACGGCTTCCGGCCATGGCATGTCCCACCTGAAACATATAGGGCTCACTGTTTGTGTGGCTGCCTGGAGGTTGTGGCTCCGGCTGTGTCAGACAGAGTCTGAGAGCCCATGGCACCCTAAGATATAGGGTGCCATCGAGGGCCATGCAGGTGGATCCTAATGTGGAGTTTCTGGGAAGACTCACAAGGCACTTCTTTCTATGGGGAACACAGAATTCTGCATTGTCGCTACAAAATCCCCTATGAAGAGGGCTTGGGGACCAGGAGGGTGAGGATGGAATTAAAAACACAAGCTACGGTTCAATTCAGTGACAAGCAGAAGGCACTTCCAGAGTGCAGCGGCTGATTCGAGACATCCAGCACCTGAGTAAGGGAGGATGTCAGATATTTGCTCTCACTGGTGTTTGTGTCTAGGATGATGGACAAATGGTGGGTTTGCGTGAAGAGGTCATGGAGGATTTCCCACTCTGTGGCTCGTGAATGCTCCAAACAGTAAGGTCTCCTTCTACTGGAGAGGGGGAGTCTGGTTTGTTTGCTCCAGGTTCAAAGGTTGGTAGCAGAGCTCTTCCTCATGGAAGCCTGGGGAGCACTATTCCATTGACCATTGAAGCTCAGGAACATGGCAGGTTATATCTGGTGGCTCTGGGGAAAAGCTCCAAGGGGGCTGAGTTGACATGGAGTTTGATGCTGTTCGATCACAACACTGGTTTGTATCCAGGGAGACACTGGATTGTTGAGATGGTCAGGGGCAATGCATGATTCTAATACACTGAGCCTTGGACACAGCTACCAAGAGCAAGGTATCCTTCTGGGACAGGAGGGGTCTGTTGTGTGGCTCAGGGACAACATTGTGAATATAAGACAGTATGGGGAAACAGTCCTCTCGGGATAGGTGCCTGAAAACCTATCAGTGAAGTCCTAGGGGCATGTCAGGTTCAATCTTCTGACGCAGGACCTTTGACTTGGATGTTTGCCTGGAGACAGGTGCTCACTGTGTGTCACAATGTACACTCGAGTCCAGACCATTCCTGGAAATTGAGGTGGGCTCAGGGGCTTTGTACTTTGCTCCTAAGCTTCAGGGTTTGGGCAACAGTGAAGGGCTGAGTTTTCTTTGGGAGGGTAGGCACAGTCGTCTGGTGTGGCTCCAGAGGCCTCATTCTGGAGGGCATGTGCAACAGGGTTTTGGAGACAGAAATCTGCAAACACAAACTAGCATTAGGATGAGGCCTGAGGTGATCACAGCCCCAATCTGCAGGCTCTGAGGGCAGCTCATTGTGTAGTGAAATTAAGATGTCATTGAGGCAGCTGGGCAGACTTTTCTGTCTGGATTGTGTGTCCAGAATGGTCGCAAAATTAGGGTTGGCTTCATGAGGCAATGGAATATTCTTCATCTCTGGGTATTCTGCCCATCTCCAAAGAATTTGCTATCTCTGGGGGAAGGGAATACTGCTGTTTTCCGTCTCAATGGACCCCCACAAGAAGGATTCCAGGGACAGTTTCTTGGCCTAGGCCACTGAAAAACACCAATGAGAGTGAGGATTTGCCCCTAGGGGTCTGAATGTCCCACTCTGCGGCCTCCTGGTCCAGCTACCGTGGGGGTTTGTTTGGAAGTAGGTTCACGCTGACGGTCACAATGCCTGTTTGTGCCCAGGTCAGCTCCCATGTGTGGCCATTGTCTCATGTCCATGCAGCTGGATTCCACTCTGAGGGTGAAACACCCATCTCACCAGCCAGATTTCCTGCCATCAGGAAGGAGGTGTACCCTTGTTCTTCAGGTTCCCTCATAGGGTGGGATTTGAGCTAAGGGCTAGGCACAGATGCCTGAATATCCAGGTTGAGTAAAGATGACGGCTTTGGGCCACAACAAGTCCCATCTGTAGTATATGGGACCCACTGTCTGGGTGGCTGACTAACGGTCGTGGCGCAGGCTGTGTCAGACAGAGCCTTAGTTCCCATGGTGGCCTATGACATTAGGGTGTCGTCGAGGGCCCTGCAGGTGGATCCTCATGTGGGATTACTTGGCAGACTTACCAGGCTATTCTTCTTTCTTGGGGCAGGCAGAATGCTGCGTTATGGCTACAGAATTTCCTATCAAGAGTGTTTGTGGACCAGGAGGGTGAGGATGGAATGGTAAACACACACTAATGTTAAATTCAGTGCCAAGCGAAAAACAGTTCCAATGTTCAGTGGCTGATTGGAGATATCCAACACCTGAGTAAGGGCGGATATCAGATGTTTGCTCACACTGGAGTTTTTGTCTATGATGACCAACAAATGGAGGGGTGGCGTCAAGAGGCAATGGAGGATTTACCACGCTAGGGCTTCTGAGATGATCCAAACAGCAAGGTTTCCTTCTACCAGACAGGGGGAGTCTGTTTTTTTTTTTTTTTTCTCCAGGGTCCCCCATGAGGGAAATTTGTGTAGCAGAGCACTCCCTCATGGATGCCTGGAAAGCACACCTGCATTGACCATTGCAGCTGAGGAACATGGCAGGTTTGTTGTGGTGGCTATGGGGCGTAGTACCAAGGCCTTGAGTTGACATGGAGTCTCATGTAAATTGGGCACAATGCTGGTTTGTTACAAGGGATATCTTAGAATGTGCTGGTGGCTAAGGGGTCATGCAGGATTCATCTACACTGAGGGTTTGACACAAGGCCAAGTCCAAGAGCACGGTTTCCTTCTGGGTACAGGAAATGTTGTGTGGCTCAGGGGCCATATTTTGAATCATAGGTTGGTATTCCAGAACAGGCCTCTGAGGACAGGTGCCTGAAAACCTAATCTAGGGTTCCAATGATGTACTAGGGGCATGTCAGTTTAAAACATCTGACTCAGGCCCAATGACTTGGGTGTCTGCCTGGATGTAGGTGATCAGGGTGATTCAGACTGTGCATTTGAGTCCAGAGCGGCCTCCCAAATTGGGGTGGGCTCAGAGGCCTTGCAGATTTCTCCCATCTGGTGGAGTTGGGCAACTTTGATGACACAATTTCCTTGGGGATGGTAGGCACAGTCCTGTGGTGTGGCTACAGAGATCCCATCCTGGAGGGCATGTAAGTCATGGTTTTGGGAGAGAAGTCTGCAAACACAAACTCGGGTTAGGGTTAGTGGCGAGGTGCTCGTAGGCCCAATGCATAGACCTGGAGAGCAGCTCATCAGGAACCGTAAATCGGGTGACTAGAAGGCGGTAGCACAGACTTTTGTATCTGGATTGTGTGTCCAGGATAGCCTCAGAATGCAGGTGTGGTCTCATGGGTCCATGGGAGATTTATATTCTGTAAGAATCCTGGCAGCTTCCAGTAGTTTGGCGGCTTTCTCAGGGAAGGTTAGAGTGCTGTTTTCCATCTTAGGGGTGCCCCAAAACAGGAATTCCGGAGACCGGCTCTGGGTCTGGGTGCCAAGAAATTCCAACCAAGGGTTAGGATTTGGGCCTAGGGGCATACCAGTCCTGCAATGTGGGATCCTGGTGGTGCAATAGAGAGGGCTTATTTGAAAACATGCTCAGGCTGAGGGTCACAATGCCTTTTTTTCCCAGGGCGACTCACAGGAATGGGCATGGTCTCATTGCCCATACAGCTGTCTCCATCTCTGAGGGTTGGACACCCATCCTAACAGCTAGGTTTCATGCCATGGGGAAGGAGAAGTTCGCTATTGGGCTTCAGGTTCCCCAGTTGGCAAAGATTCCAGCAAAGGTTTGGGGACAGATGCCCGAATACCAAGGATGGGTAGAGAGGAAGGATTGAGCTATGGCCATTCTCACATGCTGGATACGGGAACCACTGTCTGGGGGGCTGACACGAATTCATGGCTCAGGCTCTGTCAGACACAGCACTACTTGCCAGGGCAGCTGATAAATTGGGGATCCTTGAGGGCTGAGCTAATGATCCTCAAGTTGGGTTTCTGGACAGTCTCACCAGGCACTTCTTTCTATGGGGAAGGCAGATGCTGCTTTGTGGATCCAGATTTCCCTATCAAGAGGGCTTGGGGACCAGTCGGGTGAGGATGGAATTGTAAGCACTAGGTACGGTTCAATTCAGTGCCAAGCGGTAGGCAGTTCCAAAGGGCAGCGACTTATTTGAGATAGCCAGCACCTGAGTAAAGAGGGATGTCAGATATTTGCTCACACAGGAGTTTGTGTCTATGATGTCCAACAAATGGAGGGGTGGTGTCAAGATGCTACGGAGAATTTCCCATGCTGAGCCTTCTGAGATGCTCCAAACAGCAAGGTTTCTTCTACTGGATAGGTGGAGTCTGCTTTGGTTACTCCACAGTACTCCATGTGGAAAGTTTGGGTAGCAGAGATTTCCCGCATGGATGCCTGCAAAGCACACGTCCATTAATTATTGCACCTGAGGATCATGGCATATTCCTTCTGTTGCCTCTGGGGCGAAGTACCAAGACATGGAGTTGACATGGAATCTCTTGCAGATGTTTCACTATGCTGGTTTGTTACCAGAGAGATCTTAGAATGTGCTGGTGGCTAAGGGGCCGTGCAGCATTCTCCCACCTTGAGGGTTTTATACAGGTCCAAGGGCACGGTTTGCTTCTAGGGACAGGAGATGTTCTGTTGTGTGGCTCAGGGACCACATGTTGTACCCTAAGTTGGTATTCCAGAACAGACAACAAATGCCTGAAAACCTAATCTAGGGTTCCAATGAGGTCCTAGGGGCATGTCAGGTTCAATCTTCTGACTCAGGCCCATTGACTTGGGTGTCTGCCTTGATGGAGGTGATCAGGGTGTTTCAGACTGCACATTGGCACCCAGACCGGCCTCCAATATTTGGATGGGCTCAGGGGCCTTGCAGGTTTCTCCTAAACTGGAGGGTTTGGGCAAATGTCACACCCATAGTTTCCTGGGGGATTGCAGGCACAGTCCTCTGGTGTGGCTACAGAGACCCCATCCTGGAGGGCATGTGAGCCATGGTTTTGGGCGAGAAGTCTGCATACACAAACTCGGGTTAGGGTTAGTGGCGAGGTGATCACAGGCCCAATGCATACACCTGGAGGGCAGCTCATCAGGAACTAATTAGGGTGCCTCAAAAGCGGTAGCACAGGCTTTTATATCTGGATTATGTGTCCAGAATGGTCTTGGAATGCAGGTGTGATCTCATGGGTCCATGGGATACTTTTCCTCTTTATGGAACCTGCTGGCTCCCTGTAATTTGGTGGCTTTTTCATGGAAGGGAAGTGATGGTTTCCAAATTATGTGTGCCCCAAAATAGGGATTCCAGAGATGGGCTCTGGGTCTGGGCGCCTAAAAATCCCACCAAGGGTTAGGATTTGCATCTAAGGGCATACCAGTCTTTCAAATCCCGATCCTGGTGGTGCATCTGAGGTGGCTGGCTTGAAAGCATGCTCAAACTGAGGGTCACAATGCCTGTTTGTCCCCAGGGCGGCCCTCAGGAGTGGGCGTGGTCTCATTGGCCATGCACCTGGTTCCCACTCTGAGGGTTGGAAACCCATCCCAAAAGCCACGTTTCCTGCTTTGGGGAAATAGGAGTTTTCTATTGTGCTTCAGGTTCCCCCATTGGCAGGGATTCTAGCAAAGGTCTGGGGACAGATTACTGAATACTAAGGATGGGTAGAGATGACGGACGTGGGCCATTTCTGGTCTCACATGCTGAATATGGGCCCAGCTCTTTGGGTGGCTGACAAGAGGTCGGGGCTCAGGCTCTGTCAGACACAGCAGTAGTGGCCAGTGTACCTATAAATTGGGGTTCCCTTGAGGGCTGAGCAGACAGATCCTCATGTGGGATTTTCTGGCAGTCTCACCAGGCACATCTTCTTTCTATGGGGAAGACAGAATGCTGCATTGTGGCTCCAGAATTCCTCATCAAGAGGGCATGAGGATGAGTATGATGAGGATGGAATTGTAAACCCAAGCCACGGTTATATTCAGTGCCAGGCAGAAGAGAGTTCGAATGTGCAGAGTCTTATTTGAGAAATCCAGGATGTGAGTAAGGGCAGAAGCCAGATGTTTGCTCACACTGGAGTTTGTGTCTATGATGACCTACAAATGGAGGGGTGGCATCAAGAGGCCTTGGAGGATTTCCCATGCTGAGGCTTGAGAGATGCTCCAAACAGAAAGGCTTCTTTCTACTAGACAGATGGAGTCTGATTTGTTTGCTCCAGGGTTCCCCATGTGGTAAGTTTGGGTAGCGGATCTCTCCCGCATGGATGCATGGAAAGCACACCTCCATTGAGCATTGCAGCTGAGGAACATGACAGGTTCCTTCTGGTGGCTCTGGGGCGAAGTACCAAGGCCTTGAGTTGATATTGAATGTCTTGCAGAAAGGCCACAATGATGGTTTGTTACCAGGGAGATATTCGAATGTGCTGGTGGGTAAGGTGCTGTACAGGATTCTCCTACCCTGAGGGATTGGCACAGTTCGAAGAGCACGGTTCCCATCTGGGGACAGGAGATGTTCTCTTTTGTGGCCCAGGGCCCAGATGTTGTATCATAACTTGGTATTCCAGAACAGGCCCCTGAGGACAGATTCCTGAAAACCTAATCGAGGGTTCCAATGTGGTCCTAGAGGCATGTCAGGTTTAATCTTCTGACTCAGGACCATTGACTTGGCTGTCTGCCTGGATGTAGGTGATCAGGTTTTATCAGACTGTGCATTTCCCTCCAGAATGGCCGCTGATATAGGGGTGGGATCAGGGCCTTGCTGCTTTCTCCTAATCTGGCAGGATAGGGCAACTGGGATGGGCACAGTTTCTTTGGGGATGGCAGGCATAGTCCTGTGATGTGGCTCCAGAGACCCCATCCTAGAAGGCATGAAAGCCATGGTTTTTGGATTGTAGTCTGCATACACAAATTCAGGTTAGGGTTAGTGGAGTGGTGGTCACAGGCCCAATGCACAGACCTAGAGGAAACACATCTGGAAAAGTAAATAGGGTGACTGGAAGGCAGTAGCACAGGGTTTTATATCTGGATTGTGTGTCCAGTATGGGTTGGGAATGCAGGTGTGGTCGCATTGGTCCATAGGAGACTTTTCCTCTCTAAGGGTTCTGGTGGCTCTCCATAGATTGGTGTCTTTTTCGGAGAAGGGAAGAGTGCTCTTTTCCATCTTAGTGATATTGCAACACAGGGATTCCTGAGACGGGCTCTGGGTCTGGACTCCTGCAAAATCCCACCATATGTTACTATTTGGGCCTTGAGTGTACCAGGCAAGCAATGCAGGATCCTGCTTGTGCAACTGAGAAGGCGTGTTTGAAAGCATGCTCAGGCTGAGGGTCACAATGCCTGATTGTGCCCCGGCCAGCCTTCAGGAGTGTGCATGGTCTTATTGTCCATGCAGCTTTCTCCCACTTTGAGGGTAAGACAACCATCCCAACAGCCAGGATTCCTGCAATTGGAAAAAAGAGTTCTCTATTGTTCTTCAGGTACCCTTATTGGCAGTGTTTCCAGAAAATGTCTGGGGACAGGTGCCTGAATACCAAGGATGTGTAGTGATGACGGACTTGGGCCTTGGCCTTTCTCACATGCTGGTAATAGGACTCACTCTCTGTGTGGCTGACACTATTTCGGAGCTCATGCTCTGTCAGACACAGCACTAGTGGCCAGGGTACCCTTTAAATTGGGGTTCCCTCAAGGGCCAAGTGGATGATCCTCATGTGGGGTTTCTGGGTAGATTCACCAGGACCTTCCTCTTTCTATAGGGCAGGCAGTATGTTACGTTGTGGCTCAAGAATTCCCTATCAAGAGGGCTAGGGGACCAGTAGGGTGAGGATGGATTTGTAAATACAAGTTACAGTTCAATTCAGTGCCATGCAGAATCCACTTCCAATGTGCAGCGGCTTATTTGAGATATCCAGCAGCCTAGTAAGGGCAGATGTCAGATGTTTGCTCACACTGGAGTTTGTGTCTATGATGACCGTCAAAAGGAGGGGTGGCATTAATAACTCATGGAGGATTTCCCACGCCAAGGCCTGTGATATGCTCCAAACTGCAAGGTCTTTCTCCTTGACAGGTGGAGTCTGGTTTGTTTGCTCCAGGGTCCCCCATGTGGAAAGTATGGGTAACAGAGCTCCACATGGATGCCAGGAAAGCACACCTCCATTGACCTTTGCAGCTGAGGAAAATGACAGGTTCGTTCTGGTGGTGCTGGGGCGAAGTTCCAAGGCCTTGAGTTGACATGGAATCTCTTGCAGATGGGTCACAATTCTGGATTGTTACCAGGGGGATCATAGAGTGTGCTGGTGGCTAAGGTACTGTGCAGGATTTTCCTACCCTGACGGTTTGCAATGGTAGAAGATCACGGTTTCCTTCTGGGGACAGGTGATGTTCTGGGGTGTGGCTCAGAGAAAACCCGTTGTATCATTAGTTGGTATTCCAGAACAGGCCTCTGAGGACAGACGCCTGAACACCTAATCTAGTGTTCCAGTGAGGTCCTAGGGGCGTGTCAGTTTCAATCTTATGACTCAGGACCATTGATTTGGTTTTCTGTCTGGATGTAGGTAAGTAGGGTGATTCAGACTGCACATTTGCGTCCAGAGTGGCCGAAAATATTGGGGAGAGCTCAGGCGCCTTGCAGGTTTCTCCTAATTTGGAATGTTTGGGCAACTGTGAAGGGCACAGTTTCATTGGGGATGGCATGCACAGTCCTGTGGTCTGGCTCCAGGGACCCTATCCTGGAGGGCATGTGAGCCATGGTTTTGAGGGCGAAGTCTGTAAACAAAAATTCGGTTTAGGGTTAGTGGTGAGGTGATCACAGGCCCAATGCATAGATATGGAAGTCAACTCGTCAGGAACTATAATCGGATGACTCAAAGGTGGTAGCACAGGCTTTTGTATCTTGATTGTGTGTCCAGGATGGCCTCCAAATGCAGGTGTGGTCTCTTGGGTCCATTGCAGATTTTTCCTCTCTATGTTTTCTGGCGGCTCCCAATAGATTGGTGGCTTTTTCTGGAAAGGGAAGAGTGCTGTTTGCCATCTTATGGGTGCCCCAGAATAGGGATTCAAGGAAGGGCTTTGGGTCTGGGCCCTTGGGAAATCCCACCACGTGTTAGGATTTGGGCCAAAGGGTGTACCAGGCCTGCAATGCGGGATCGTGAAGGTGCAACAGAGAACTTTGTTTGAAAGCATGCTCAGGCTTCGGGTCACAATGCCTGTTTGTGCCCAGGGCGGCCCTCATCAGTGGGCATGATCTCATTGGCCATGGAGCTGGCTCCCACTTGGAGGGTTGGACACCCTTCCCAACACCTTCCAATGTGCAGCGGCTTATTCAAGATATCCAGCACCTGAGTAAGGGCGGATGTCAGATACATGCTCACACTGAAGTTTGTGTCTATGATGACTGACAAATGGAGGGTGGCATCAAAAGGCCATGGAGGATTTCCCACGCTGAAGATCCTTAGAGAGAAATGTCTCCCATGAACCCATGAGACCACACCAGCATTTGGAGTCCATCCTGGACACACAATCCAGATAGAAAGGCCTGTTCTACCGCCTTCCCATCACGCTAATTACAGTTCCTGGTGAGCTACCCTCCAGTTCTATGCATTGGGTCTGCGACCGCCATGCCACTAACCCTATCCTGAATTTGCGTTTTCAGATTTCTCTCCAAAAACCATGGCTCACATACCCTCCAGGATATGGGTCTCTGGATCCACACCAAAGGATGCACAGGCCATTCCCAAGGACACTGTGCATATCAGAGTTGCCCAAACCTTCCAGACTCGGAGAAACCTGTAAGACCCCTGAGCCCAACCCAATACTGTTGGCCATTCTGGATGCAAATACACAGTATGAAACACCCTGATCACCTACATCCAGTCACACACCCAAGTCAATGATCTAGAGTCAGATGATTGAACCTGACATTCCTCTATGACCTCATTGGAACCCGGGATTAGGTTTTCAGGCATCTGTCCTCAGGAGCTTGTTCTGGAATACCAATTTATGATACAACAGGTGGTCCCTGAGACACACAACAGAACATCTCCTGTCCCCAGAAGAAAACCGTGCTCTTTGACCTGTGCAAACCCTCAGGTTAGCAGATTCTAGCACGGCACCTTAGCCACCAGCACATTTTAAGATCTCTCTGGTAACAAACCAGCATTGTGGCCAATCTTCAAGAGATTCCATGTCAACTCAAGGCATGGTCCTTCGCCCCAGAGCCACCAGAAGGAACCTGCCATGTTCCTCCAATGCAATGGTCAATGGAGGTGTGCCTTCCAGAGATCCTTGCGGGAGAGCTCTGCTACCCAAAATTTCCACATGGGGGACCGTGGAGCAAACAAAGCAGACTCCACCTGTCCAATAGAAGGAAACCTTGCTGTTTGGAGCATCTCACAAACCTCAGCATGGTAAATCCTCCATGAACTCTTGAAAGCATTGCTCCATTTGTTGATCATCAAGACAAACTCCAGGGGCGCCTGGGTGGCTCAGTGGGTTAAAGCCTCTGCCTTCGGCTCAGGTCATGATCTCAGGGTCCTGGGATCGAGCCCCACATCGGGCTCTCTGCTCTGCGGGGAGCCTGCTTCCTCCTCTCTCTCTGCCTGCCTCTCTGCCTACTTGTGATCTCTCTCTGTCAAATAAATAAATAAAATCTTTAAAAAAAAAAGACAAACTCCAGTGTGAGTCAATATTTGACATCTGCCCTTACTCTGGTGCTGGCTATCTCAAATAAACCTCTGCACATTGGAACTGCCTTCTGCCTCACACTGAATTGGACCATAGCCTCTGTTTACAATTCCATTCTCATCCTACTGGTCCCCAAGGCCTCTTGATAGGGAATTCTAGAGCCACAACGCCGCATTCTGCCTTCCCTATAGAATTAAGATGTGCTTGGTGAGTATGCCCAGAAACCCCATATGAAGATCAATCTGCTCGGCCCTCGAGGGAAACCCGATTTATATGCTGCCATGGACACTAGTGCTGTGTCTGGCAGAGCCTGAGCCCTGACCTAGTTTCGGCCACCCAGAGAGTGGGTCCCATATCTAGCAGTGGGACCGGCCATGGCCTTATTCCATCATCTCTACCCCTGCTTGTTATTCAGGCACCTGTCAACAGATATTTGCTGGAAACCCTGCCAGTGGGGGAACCTGAAGCCCAATGGAGAACTCCTTCTTCCCCAAGGCAGGAAAACCTGGCTATTCGGATGGGTGTCCAACCCTCAAAGTGGAAGCGAGCTGCGTGGTCAAGGAGACCATGTCCTTTCCTTAGGGCCGCCCTTAAAACAAAGAGGCATTGTGCCCCACACCTTGAGTATGCTCTCAAACAAGACATCTCAGTTGCCCCAGCAGGATCCTGCATTGCAGGCCTGGTACGCCCCTAGGTCCAAATCCCAATCCTTGGTGGGATTTTCCAGCCACCCAGACCCAGAGCCTTTCTCTGGTATCCCTGTATTGGGGCACTCTTAAGATGGTAAACAGCACTCTTATTTCCCCGAAAAAGCCACTAAACTATGGAGAGTCACCAGGATCCTTAGAAAGGAAATGTCTCCCATGGACCTAAGAGACCACACCTGTATTCCGAAGCCATTCTGGACACATAATCCAGATAGAAAAGCCTGTGCTACGGCCTTCCAGTCACCCTAATTACAGTTCCTGACGAGCTGCCCTCCAGGTCTACGCATAGGGCCTGCGATCACTATCCCACTAACCCTAATCCAAATTGGTGTTTACAGAATTCTCTCCCAAAACCATGGTTTACTTGCCCTCCAGGGTAGGGTCTCTGGATCCATACCACAGGACTGTGCCTGCCATCCCCAAGGAAACTGTGCCCATCATAGTTTTCCAAACCTTCCAGATTAGGAGAAACATGCAAGGTCCCTGAGCCCACCACAACATTGGAGGCCGCTCTGGACTCAAATGTGCAGTCTGAAACACCCTGTTCACCTACATCCAGGCAGACAGCGACATCAACGGTCCTGAGTCAGATGATTGAATCTGACATGCCCCTAGGATCTCATTGAAACCCTAGACTAGGTTTTCAGGCATCTGTCCTCAAAGGTCTGTTCTGGAACACCAACTTAGGATAGAACATGTGGTCCCTCAGCCACACAACAGAACATCTCCTGTTCCCAGTAGGAAACCGTGCTCTTGACCTTTGCCAAACCCTCAGGATAGGAGAATCCTGCATGGCACCTTAGACACCAGCACATTCTAAGATCACCCTGGTTAAAAAAAAAAAAAAAAGGCAGCATTACCACCCATCTGCAAGACATTCCATGGCAACTCAAGGCCATGGTACTTCATGCCAGAGCCACCAGAATGAACCTGCCTTGTTCCTCAGCTGCAATAGTCACTGGAGGTATGCTTTGCAGGCATCCATGCAGGTGAACTCTGCTACCCAAACTTTTCACATGGGGGAGCCTGGAGCAAACAAACCAGACTCCACCTCTTCAGTAGAGGGAAACATTCGTGTTTGGAGCATCTCACAAACCTCAGTGTGGGAAATCCTCCATGGCCTTTTGACGGCACCCCTCCATTTGGCGGTCATAATGAACACAAAGACCAGTGTGAGCAAACATCAGACATCTGCCCTTACTCAGGTGCTGGATATCTCAAAAAGCCGTTGCACATTGGAACTGCCTTCTGCTTGGCACTGAAGTGAACCGTTGATTGTGTTTGCAATTCTATCCTCACCCTACTGGTCCCAAAGCCCCCTTGATAGTGAAGTCTGGAGCCACACTGCCACATTCTGCCTTCCCCATAGAAAAATCAAGTGCCTGGTGAGTCTGCCTAGAAACACCACATGAGAATCAATCTGCTCTGCCCATGAGGGAACCCCAATTTATAGGCTGCCCTGTCCACTAGTGCTGTGTCTGACAGAGCCAGAGTCCCGACCTAGTGTCAGCAATCCAGAGAGTGGGCCCCATTCCATCATGTGAGACCCGCCATGGGACAAGTCCATCGTCTCTACCCATCCTTAGTATTCAGGCACCAGTCCCCCAGACTTTTGATGGAATCCATGCCAATGGGGGAACCTGAAGCACTTAGAGAACTCCTCCTTCCCCATGGCAAGAAACCTGGGTATTGGGATGGGTGTCCAAACCTCAAAGTGGGAGACAGCTGAATGACCAGTGAGACCAAGCCCATCCTGATGGCTGCTCTGGGCACAAACAGGCATTGTGACCCTCAGCCTGAGTGTGCTTTCAACCAAACCCTCTCAGTGGCACCACCAGGATCCCACATTGCAGACCTGGTACACCCCTAGGCCCAAATCCTAACCTTTGGTGGGATTTTTCAGACCAAGAAATGGAGAACCCGTCTCTGGAAACCCTGTTTTGGGGCACCCCTAAGATGCAAAACAACACTCTTCCCTTCCCCGAAAAAGCCACCAAATTATGGGGAGCCACCTGTATCCTTAGAGCAGAAAAATCTCCCATGGACCCATGAGAACACAACTGCATTCCGAGGCCATCCTGGACAAACAATCCAGATAGAAAAGCCTGGGCAATCACCTTCCAGTCACCCTAATCACAGTTCCTGACGTGCTCCACATTGGGCCTCCGATCACCTCGCCACTAACCCTAACTGAACTTGTGTTTGCAGACTTCTCTCTCAAAACTATGGCTCACAAGTCCTCAAGGATGGGGTCTCTGGAGCAACACCACAGGACTTTGCCTGCCATCCCCAAGGAAACTGTACCCATCACAGTTGCTTAAACTTTCCAGATGAGGAGAAACCTGCAAGGCCCTAGAACCCACCCTAAGATTTGCATCTGCTCCAGACACAAATTCACAGTCTACGACACCCTGATCACCTACATCAGGCACACAGCCAAATCAATTGTCCTGAGTCAGAAGATTGAAACTGACATGCCCCTCGGACCTCATTGGAACCATATACTAGGTTTTCAGGCGTCTGTCCTGAGGGACCTGTTCTGGAATACTAACTTATTATACAACATGTGGTCTTTGAGCCACAAATCAGAACATCTCCTGGACCCAGAAGGAAACCATTATCTTTGACATGTGCCTAACCATCAGTGTAGGAGACTCCTGCATGGCACCTTAACCACCAGCACATTCTAAGATCTCGCTGGTAACAATCCAGCATTGTGACCAATCTTCATGAGACTCCATGTCAACTCAAGGCCTTGGTACTATGCCACAGAGCCACCAGAACGAACCTGCCATGCTCCTCAGCTGCAATAGTCAATGGAGGTGTGCTTTCCAGGTATCCGTGTGGGAGAGATCTGCTCCCCAAACTTTCCACATAGGGAAACCTGGAGCAAAAAATCCAGGCTCCACATGCCCAGTAGAAGAAATCCTTGCTGTTTGGAGCATCTCACAAGCCTTCATCATGGGAAATCCTCCATGTCCTCTTGATGACATCCCTCCACTTACAGGTCATCATAGACACAATCTCCAGTGTGAGCAATCATCTGACATCCATCCTTACTCAAGTGATGGATATCTCTAATCAGCCGCTGCACAATGGAACTGATTTCTGGTTGGCATTGAATTGAACCGTAGCTTGTGTTTACAATTACAGCCCCACCCTTGTAGTCCCCAAGCCCTCTTGATGAAGAATTCTGGAGCCCAAGGCAGCATTCTGCCTTACACATAGCAAATTGAAGTCCCTGGTGTGTCTGCACAGAAACCCCACAGAGGATCAGTCTGCTTGGCCCTCGAGGGAACCCAGATTTATAGGCTGCTCTGGCCACTAGTGCTGTGTCTGACAGAGCTTCAGCCCCGACCTACTGTCAAACACCCAGAGAGCCGGCTCCTTATCCAGCATGTGAGATCGGCCATGGCCCAAATCCATCATCTCTACCCATCATTGGTATGCAGGCACCTGTCCCCAGACCTTTGCTGGAATCCCTGCCAATGAGGGAACCTAAAGCAAAATAGAGAACTCTTCCTTCCCCATGCAGGAATACTGGCTCTTGGGAATGGATGTACAACTCTCAAAGTGGGAGCCAGTTGCATGGCCAATGAGACCATGCCCACTCCTGTGGTCCACCCTGGGCCCAAACAGGCATTGTGACCCCCAGCATGAGCATGCTTTCAAACAAGCCCTCTCAGTTGCACCACCAGGATCCCGCATTGCAGGTCTGGTATGCCCGTAAGCCCAAATCCTAACCCTTGGTGGGATTTTCCAGACGCCCAGACCCAGAACCCATCTCTGAAACCCCTGTTGTGAGGCACCCCTATATTGAAAACAGCTCTCTTCCCTTCCCCCAAACAGCCACCAAACTATGGGGGAACCACCAGGATCCTTAGAGAAGAAAAATCCCCAAGGACACAGGAGACGACACCAGCATTCCGAGGTCATCCGGAACACACAATCCAGATAGAAAAGCCTGTGCTACCACCTTCCAGTCACTCTAATTACAGTTCCTGACGAGCTGCCCTCCAGGTCTAGACCTTGGGCCGGCAATCACCAAGCCACTAACCCTAACCCTAATTTGTGTTTGCAGACTTCTCTCCCAAAACCATGGCTCATATGCCTTCAAGGATGGGTTCTCTGGATCCATACCACAGGACTGTGCCTGCCATCCCCAAGGAAACTGTGCCCATCACAGTTGCCCAAACCATCCAGATTAGGAGAAACCTGAAAGACCCCTGAGCCCACCCAAATATTGCCATCCGCTCTGTACACAAATACAGTCTGAAACTCCCTAATCATCTACATCCAGGCATACAGCCAAGTCAATGTTCCTGAGTCAGAAGATTGAATCTGACATGCCCTTAGGACCACAATGGAACCCTAGCTTAGGTTTTAGGCATCTGTCCTCAGGGGCCTGTTCTGGAATACCAACTTATGATACAACATGTGGACCCTGAGCCACACAAGAGAACATCTCCTGTCCCCAGAATGAAACCGTGCCCTATGACCTGTGCCAAACCCTCAGGGTAGGAGAATCCTGCACGGCACCTTAGCCACCAGCACATTCTAAGATCTCCCTGGTAACAAAACAGCATTGTGGCCCATAAACAAGAGATTCCATGTCAACTCAAGGCCTTGGTCCTTCGCCCCAGAGCCACCAAAACGAACCTGCCATGTTCCTCAGTTGCAGTGGTCAATGGAGGTGTGCTTTCCAGGCATCCATGCTGGACTGCTCTGCTACCCAGACTTTCCACATGGGGGACACTCTAGCGAAAAAACCAGACTCCACCTGTCCAGTAGAAGGAAACCTTGCTATTTGGAGCATCTCACAAGCCTCATCGGGGGAAATCCTCCATGGCCTCTTGAAACCACCCCTCCATTTGTGGGTGATCAAAATATAAACTCTAGTGTGAGCAAACATCTGACAACCGCCTTACTCAGGTGCTGAGTATCTTGGAAAAGACGCTTCACATTGGAACTGCGTTCCGCTTGGCACTGAATTAAACCGTAGCTTGTGTTTACAATTCCATCCTCACCCTACTGCTCCACAAGGCCTCTTGATATTGAATTCTGGAGCTGCAACGCAGCATTCTGCCTCACCCATAGAAAGAAGAAGTGCCTTCTGAGACTGTCCAGAATCCCTACATGAGGATCAATCTGCTCAGCCTGGAAGGAGCCCCAATTTATAGACTGCACTTGCCACTAGCGTTTTGTCTGACAGAGCTTGAGCCTTGAACCAGTGTCGGCCACCCAGAGAGCGGGCCCCTAATCCAGCATGTGAGATCAGCCATGGACCAAGTCCATCTTCTCTACCCATCGTTTGTATTCTGGCACCTTTCCCCAGACTTTGCTGGAATCCTTCTAATGGCGGAACCTGAAGCACAATGGAACCCATGGAAGGAAACCTGGTTGTTGGGATGGGTGTCCAACCCTCAGAGTGGGGGCCAGGTGCATGGCCAAAGTGACCACACCCACTCCCTCAGTCCGCCCTGGGCACAAACCGGCATTGTGACCTTCAGCCTGAGCATGCTTTCAAACAAACACTCTCAGTTGCACTACCACAATCCCGCATTGCAGGCCTGGTATTCCCCTAGGCCCAAATCCTAACCGTTGGTGGGTTTTTCCAGGTGCCGAGACCCAGAGCCCGTCTCTGGAATCCCTGTTTTGGGGCACCCATAAGATGGAAAACTGCACTTTTCTGTTCTCCGAAAAAGTCATTAAACTATGGGGAGTTGCCAGAATCCTTAGAGAAGAAAAATCTCCCATTGACGCAGGAGACCACACCTGCATTCCGAGGCCATCCTGGACACACAATCCAGATTAAAAACAAAGCCTGTGCTACCGCCTTCCAGTCACCTTTACATTTCCTGACGAGCTGCCATTCAGGTCAAAGCATTGGCCCGGCGATCACCTCGCCAATAACCCTAACCCGAATTTGTGTTTGCAGACTTCTCTCCCAAAAACATGTGTCACCTGTCATCCAGGATGGGGTCTCTGGGGCCAAACCACAGGACTTTTCCTGCCATCCCCAAGGAAACTGTGCCCGTCACAGTTCCCCAAACCTTCCAGATTAGGAGAAACCTGCAAGGCCCCTGAGCCCACACCAATATAGGGGGCTGCTCTGGATGCAAATGTGCATCTGAGAAAATGTGATCACCTACATCTAGGCAGGCAGCCAAGTCAACGGTGCGGAGTCAGAAGATTGAAACTGTCATGCCCGTAGGACTTCACTGGAACCCTAGATTATGTTTTCAGTCATCTGTTTTGTGGGGCCTATTTTGGAATACTAACTTATGATACAACAGGTGTTCCCTGAGCCTCACATAAGAACATCTCCCGTCCACTGAAGGAAATAGTGCTCTTTGACCTGTGCCAAAACCTCTGTGTAGGAGAATCCTGCACGGCACCTTAGCCACCAGGACTTTCTAAGATCTCCTTGGTAACAAACTAGCATTGTGGCCCATCTGCAGGAGATTTCATGTCAACTAAAAGCCTTGGTCCTTCGCCCCAGAGCAAACAGAATGAACCTGCCATGTTCCTGCAATGGAGAATGGAGGTGTGCTTTGCAGGCATCCATGCAGAAGTGCTCTGCTACCCAAACTTTCCACATGGGGTACCATGGAGCAAACAAACCAGACTCCTTTTGCCCAGTAGAAGGAAACCTTGCTGTTTGGAGCATCTCACAAGCCTCATCGTGGGAATTCTTCCATGGCCTCTTGATGCCACCCCTCCATTTGTTGGTCATCATAGACACAAATTCTGGTGTGAGCAAACATCTGACATCTGCCCTTACTCAGGTGCTGGATATCTCGAAAAGACGCTTCACATTGGAAATGCATTCCACTGGCACTGAATTGTACAGTGGCTTGTGTTTACAATTTCATCCTCACCCTACTGGTCCCCAAGGCCTTTGAGCATGAAACTCCATGTCAACTCAGCCCTCTTGGAACTTTACCTCAGAGGCATCAGATCTAACCTGCCATGTTCCTCAGCTACAATGGTCAATGGAGTTATGCTTTCAGTGAGAGCTCTGATACACAAACTTTCCATATTGGGGACCCTGGATCAAACAAACCAGACTCCACCTGGCCAGTAGAAGTAAACATTGCTGTTTGGAGCATCTCACAAGTCACAGAGTGGGAAATCCTCCATGGCCTCGTGATGCCACAATTCCATTTTGCAGTCATCATAGACACAAACTCCAGTGTGAGCAAATATCTGATATCCACACTTACTCCAGTGCTGGATATCTTGTATCAGCCACTGCACACTGGAACTGCCTTCCACTTGTCACTGCATTTAACTTTAGCTTGTGTTTACAATTCCATCCTCATCCTCCTTTTGCACATGCCCTCTTGATAGGGAATTCTTGAGCCACAACACAGCATTCTGCCTGCCCCACAGAAGAAGAAGTGCCTGGTGAGTCTGCACAGAAAACCCACGTGAGGACCCACCTGCATGGCCTTCGATGGAACCCTTATATCATAGGCCGCCATGGGCACTGAGGATCTGTCTGACACAGCCTGGGCCACGACCTCAAGATAGTCACTTAGAAAGTGGACCCTGTATCCTGCAGGAGGGACCTGCCGTGGAATGAAGCCGTCACACCTACTCAACCTGGATATTCAGGCATCTCTCCCCAGCCTGTAGCTCAAATCCCTGACTTTGGGGGAAACTGAAGCCCAGGTATACTCCTCCTTCCCGATGGCAGGACACCTGGCTGTTGAGATGGGTTTCCAATCCTCAGAGTGGAGCCAGCTGCATGGGCCATAAGACCACAGTCACTCATGGGAGGCGCCCTGGGCACAAACAAACTTTGTGACCCTCGGCATGAGCCTGCTTTCAAACAAACCCCCTCAGTAGCTGGGCCAGGTTCTGCAGAGCGGGCCTCCCAGGTTCCTAGGGCCAAATCCTCACCGTCTTTCATTATTTCCAAGCTCCAACCCAGAACCTGTCTCTTATATCCCTCTTTTGGGTGTCCCCTGAGACCGAAAAGAGCAGTCTTCCCTTCCCCCAGTGAAACAAAACTCTTGTGAACCGAGCAGAATCCCCAGAGATGAAGAATCTCCCATGGCCCCATGATCAAGCCTGCGCTACTGCCTCCATGACACCTTAATTTCAGTACAATATGAGCTGCACTCAGGGACTGCAGATCGGGCTTGTGATTACCTTGGCCCTCACCCTAACCCTAGTTCGTGTTTGCAGATTTCTGTCCCCAAAGCCCTGGCCCACATGCCCTCAGCAAGGGTCTCTGGAGCCACACTGGACAACTGTGTCTATCCTCCCAAAGGAAACTCTGCCCTTCACTATTGCCCAAACCCTGAATATTAGGAGCAAAATACAAAGCCCCTGAGCCCACCTCCATTTTGAAGAACATTCTGGACCCAAGTGAACATTCTGATACACAATGAGCACCTGCCTCCAAGCAGACATTCAAGTCAAAGGCCCTGAGTCAGAAGATTGAACCTGACATTCCTCTAGGACTTCATTGATACCCGAGCTAAAGTTTTCAGGTGCCTGTCCACAGGGGCCTGTTCCCCAATACCAACTTATATTCCAAAATGTGGTTCCTGAGCCACACAAACAAACCCCTCCTGTCCCCAGTAGGATACCTTGCTCTTGGTAGCTGTGTCCAAGATCGAGTGTAGAAGAATCCTGCATGGCCCTCTGACCAACCAACATTCTAATTTCTCCATGGATTCCAACCAACATTGTGACCCAACAGTATGAAACTCCATGTCAGTTCAAGCCGAAAGGAAATTTACCCCAGAGCCAACAGATCAAACCTGCCATGTTACTCAGCTGAAATGGATCATGGAGGTGTGCTTTCCAGGCATCCATACTGGCGAATTCTACTACCTAACATATCACATGGGGGACCCTGGAGCAAACAAACTAGACTCCACCTGTCCAGCAGAAGGAAACCTTGCTGTTTGGAGCATCTCACAAGCCCCAGCATTGGAAGTCCTCCATGGCCTCTTGACACCACCTCTCCATTTGTCGGTTATCATAGACACAGAATCAACTGTGTGCAAACATCTGACATCCTCCCTTACTCAGGTTCTAGATATCTAACAGAATCCTCTGCAGATGGAGATAGCCTTCCACTTGGCACTGAATTTAACTGTAGCGTGTGTTTACAATTCCATTCTCACCCTACTGGTCCCCAAGCCCTCTGGATATGGAATCCCAGCGTCAAAACAAGGTGTTCTGCCTTACCCATAGAAAGAAAAAGTGCCTGGTGAGTCTTCCCAGAAAACCCACATGAGGATCAACTGTGAAGCCCTCGAGGGAACCCCGATTTATAGGTTGCCCTGGCCTCTCATACAGTGTCTGTCAGAGCCTGAGCCCCGACCTAGAGTCAGCAACCCAGAGAGCGGCACCTGTATCTAACATGTGGGACTGAACATGGTCTTACTCCATAATCTCTACTCATCCTTGTTATACAGGCATCTGTCCTCAGTCCTTTACTGTAATTTTTGCTAATGGGGGAACCTGAAGCACAACAGAGAACTCCACCTTTTCCATGGCAGGAATCCTAACTGCTGGGATGGGTGTCCAACTCTCAGTTTGGAGCCTACTGCATGGCCAATGAGACCACACCCACACATGAGGACCGACTTGGGCACAAACAGGCATTGGGACCCTCAGCCTGAGCATGCTTTCAAACGAGCTTTCTCAGTCAGTTGCACCACCAGGATCCCGCATTGTAGGCCAGGGACGCTCTTAGGCCCATATCCTAACCCTCGGTGGGATATTCCAAGCATTCAGACCCAGAGCCCGTCTCTGGAATCCCTGTTTTGGGGCATGCCTAAGATGGAAAACAGCACTCTTCCCTTCCCTGGAAAACCCACCAAACTATTGGGAGACGCCAGGATCCTTAGAGAGTAAAATCTCCCATGGACTCATGGGATCACACCTGCATTCCGAGGCCATCCTGGATACAGAATCCAGATATAAAAGCCTGTGCTACTGCCTTCGCATTGCCCTAATTACAGTTCCTGATGAGCTGCCCTCCAGGTCTATGCATTGGGACTGCGATCACCTCGCCATTATCCCTAACCCGAGTTTGAGTTTGCAGACTTCTCTCCATAACCATGGCTCACATGCCCTCCAGTGTGGGGTCTTGGAGTCACACCACAGCACTGTGCGTGTCATCCCCTAGGAAACTGTACATGACACAGTTTCCCAACCCTCCAGATTAGGAGAAACCTGCAAATCCCCTGAGCACACCCCAATATTGGAGGCCACTCTGGACACAAATACAGTCTGAAACACTCTGATCACCTACATCTAGGCAGACACCCAAGTCAACTGTTCTAAGTCTGAAGATTGAACCTGCTCCTGGGACTTCATTAGAACCCTAGATTAGGTTTTCAGGCATCTGTCCTCACAGGCCTGTTCTAGAATATGAACTTATGATAAACATGTGGCCCCTGAGGCACACAACACTACATCTCCTGTCCCCAGAAGGGGACACAGCTCTTCGACCTGTGTTAAACCCTCAGGGTAGGAGAATCCTGCATGGCACCTTAGGTACCAGCACATTCTAAGATCTCCCTGGCAACAAACCAGCATTGTGACCCATCTGCAAGAGATTCAGTGTCAACTCAAGGCCTTGGAACTTCACCCCAGAGCCACCAGAAGGAACCTGCCATGTTCCTCAGCTGCAATGGTCATTCAGGGTGTGCTTTCCAGGCATCCATGTGGAAGTGCTCTGCTATCCATACTTTCCATGTGGGGGACTCTGGAGCAACAAGCCAGACTCCACCTGTCAGTATAAAAAACAACATTCCTGTTTGGAGCATCTCACAAGCATCAACGTGGGGAATCCTCCATGGCCTCTTGATCTTACCTCTCACATTTGTCGGTCATCATGGACACAACCTCAAGTGTGAACAAACTTCATTCATCCGCCCTTATTCAGGTGCTGGATATCTCGTTCGTTGGCCATCATAGATACAAACTCCAGCGTGAGCAGACATCTGACCTCGCCCATACTCAGGTGCTGGAGATCTCGAAAAAACCGCTGCACATTGGAATGGCTATGTGCTTGGCACCGAGCTTAAATGTAGCTTTTCTATTCAGACTTCTGTCCTCACACTCCTCGCCTGTAAGCCCTCCGTATTGGGAATTTGGGAGCCACAATGCAACCTTCTGCCTGCCCACCAGAAAGAAGTGCCCTATGGGTCTGTGCAGAAAATCCACATGAGGATCCACATGTATGGCCCTCTATGACACCCCAGTATAATAGGCCACCCTGTGCATACTAATGCTCTGTCTGACACAGCCCGAACCCCGACCACCTGGCAGCCACAGAGATAGTGGGCCCCATATCCTACAGGTGTGAGCTGCCTTGACCTGAGTCGTTCATCTCGAACCAACCTGGGTATTCAGGTACCTGTCCCAGAACTTAGCTCAAATTCCTGCCCATGGGGTACCCTGAAGCACAAAAGAGTACTCATCCTTCCCCATGGCAGGAAAACTAAATGTTGAGATGGTTGTCTAACCCTCAGATTGGGATCCAGGTTCATGGAAAAAGAAACAGCGCCCACCCAGGATGAGAAGCTGGGCACAAACTAGCATTGTGACCCTCACCCTGAGATCCATTTCCAACAAGCCCCTGTGGGAGCTGGACCAGGATCCCACAGAGCGGGCCTGTCAGGCCCCTAGGCCCACATCCTAAGCCTTGGTGGGGTTGCCCAGGCACCAGGACCCAGAACCCATCTCTGGAATCCATGTTTTGAAAGAAACCCCAACACATTTAAACGTGGTCTCCTCTTCCCCAGTAAGACACCAAACTCTTGGGTGCCAGGCAGAAACCCCAGATAGGAAGAAACTCATATGGACACATGAGGGCACCCATTCATTCCATGGCCATTCTAGACACAATCCAGACAGAAAATCCCTTGCTGCTGCCTCCCAGCCGCCCGTATTTCAAATGCGAGGAGCTGCCCTCAGGCTCTGCAGATCAAGCCTGCCATCACCTCGCCCCTACTTGTACCCGATTTTGTGTCTGAAGATTTTGTCCCAGATCCCTGAACCACATGCCCTCCAGGATGAGGCCTCCAGAACCACAGCACATCACTGGGCCTGCTCTCCGGAGGAAACTCTGCCCGTCTCAGTTGCCCAAACCCTCCACATTAGGAGAAACCTGCAAGGCCCCTGAGCTCACCCCAATTTCACAGGCCACTGTGGAAAAAATGCACTGTCTGACACAGCCTCAGCACCTACCTCCAGGAAGACACACAGGTCAATGGTGCTGAGTCCGAAGATTGAATCTGTCATGCCCCTAGGACCACATCAGAACCCTAGCTCAGGTTTTCAGGCTTCTTTCCCCAGAGGACTGTTCTGGAAAACCAATATATGGTCCAACCTGTGGTCCGTGAAACATACAAGAGAACCCCTCCTGTCCCGAGAAGGAAACCTTTCTCCTGGGAACTGGGTCTAACCCTTAGGATAGGAAAATCCAGCATGGCCCCAGGACCTCCACTACATTCTAAGGTCTCGCTGGACATGAAGCAGCATTGGGACCCGTTAGACTGAGAACTTCTGTCAACTCAGATCACTTGGAACGTGGAACCAGAGACAGCGGATCAAGCCTTCCCTGTTCCTCGGCTGCAATGGTAACGCAAGGTGGGCTTCCCAGGCCTCCATTCAGAGATCTGTGCTATCGAGTCTTCCATATGGGGGAACCTGGAGCCCTCTAAGTGGACTTCCCCTGTTCCGCATTAGGACACCTTGCTGTTTGGAGCAGCTCACAAGCTCCAGCTCGGGAAAACCTCCAAGTCTTCTTGAGAAAACCCCACCATTCGTTGGCCATCATGGATAGAAACTCCAGTGTGTGCAGACATCTGACCCTCGACCATACTCAGGTGCTGGAGATCTCGAAACAACCTCTATACATTGGAAAAGCCATGTGCTCGGCACTGAGCTTAAGCTTAGCTTGTGTTTTCAGCCTTTCGTCCTCAGAGTCCTTGCCTGCAAGCCCTCCTTATTGGGAATTCTGGAGCCAAAACGCAGCCTACTTCCTGCCCACCAGAAAGAAGAAGTGCCCTGTGGGTCTGCGCAGAAACCCCACATAAGGATCCGGTTGCACAGCTCTCCACAGAACCCCAATATTGTAGGCCGCCCTCTGCCCGAATGCTCTGTCTGACACAGCTCGAGGCCCAACCTCCGGTCAGCCACCCAGACAGTGGGCCCCATATCTGGCAAATGGGTCTTGCCTTGTCCCGAGGCCATCATCTTGAAGCAACCTGGGTAATCAGGTACCTGTCCCAGACTTAGCTCAAATTCCTGCCCATGGGGGACCCTGAAGCAGAAATGAGTACGACTCCTTCCCCATGGCAGGAAAACTGAATGATGAGATGACAGTCCAACCCTCAGAGTGGGAGCCAGGTGCATGGCCCATGAGACCACGCTGACTCCGGATGGGAAGCTGGGCACAAACAAGCATTGTGACCCTCACACTAAGAACCATTCCAAGTAGCCCCCTTGCGAGCTGGACCAAGAGCCCACAGAGCGGGCCTGTCATGCTCCTAGGCCCAAATCGCCAGCCTTGGTGGGGTTATCCAGGTGCCCAGACCCAGAACCCATCGCTGGAATGCCTGTTTGGATGGGACCCCTGAGATGGAAAACCACTCTCTCCCCTTCCCCCAGAAAGACACCAAACTCTTGGGTGCCAGGCAGAATTCTCAGAGAGGTAGAATCTCCCATGGACCCATGAGGACACCTCTCCATTCTGTGGCCATCCTAGACACACAATCCAGACAGAAAAGCCTGTGTTCCTGCCTCCCGGCCATCCGAAATTCAAACCCTGAGCAGCTGCCCTCAGGGTCTGCAGATCGAGCCTGCCATCACCTCCCCCCCCCAACTCTTACCCAAGTTTGTGTCTGAAGACTTTGGTCCCAAAACCCTGACCCATATGCACTCCAGGATGGGGCCTCCAGAACCATATCACATCACTGGGCCTGCTCTTCTGAGGAAACTCTGCCCGTCTCAGTTTCCCAAGCCCTCCAGATTAGTGGAAACCTGCAAGGCCCCTAAGCCCACCCCAGTTCCATAGGCCGCTCTGGAAAAATGCACAGTCTGACACAGCCTCAGAACATACCTCCAGGAAGACATGCAGGTCAAAGGGAAGGGATGAATGCCCTAAGACCATGGTGGGTCCAAGGTGCTGGGTGTGCGGGCAGCTCTCTCGGTTTCTGTCAGAAAGTCTGGGCTCAGGCTATGTAAGACAGAGCATTAGTGCTTAGGGTAGCCTATGCAATTGGGGTGTTGCTGAGGGATGAGCAGGTTGACCCTCCTTTTGGGTTTCTGGGCAACGCCATAGACAATTTCTTACTTCCGGTTTGCAGGCACAGTGCTTCGTTTTGGCCCCAGTATTCCCAATCAGGGAGGCTTGAGGGCCAAGAATGTGAGGACAGAAGTCTGAAAACACAAGCTAGGGTGATGTTTGGGGCCAAGGGCATAACAGGACAACTCTGCAGAGGCTGAATCGAGATCTCCAGCATCTGAGGTAAGGGTGAGGACCACACGTTGGCTGAGGCTGGAGTTTGTGTCCATCATGGCCCGTTCATGAAGCGGTGGCCTCATGAGACCAAGGTTTTCCCACGCTGAGTTAGTGAGTTGCTCCAAACCACAAGGTTTTCTGCTGCGGCGCAGTCCAGTCCTGTTGGATGGCCCCAAGACTTCCCATACGGAAGGACTGGAGAGCAGGGTTCAAAGGATGGATGCCTGTACAGAATACCTCGCATTCACATTGGCTATTAGAGACAAGACATGTTTGATCTGCTGACTCTGGGGCGAGCTGCCCAGGGGTATGAGTTGAAATGGACTCTCCTGAGGAATGGTCATAATGTGGTTTTGTGTCCATGGAAACCTTAGAATGTGCTGATGGTTCAGGGACCCTGCAGAATTCGCCTATCTGAAGGGTTTGATACAGCTCCAAAAAGGAAGCTCCCCAAGTGGAGACGAGAAAGGTTCTGTTTGGTGCCTCAGAAAAGTTCCAGATGCTGGTCTTCAAAACCAGGCCTCTGAGGAGAGAAACCTGGAAACCAAAGATAGGGTTCAGATTAGGGCCTAGGGGCCTGTATTTTTCAATCTTCTGTCTCTGGGGACACTCTTTGAGTGTCTAAGTGAAGATAGTTGCTGAGCTGGTGTCAGAGTGCCCCTCTTAGTCCAGGGCAGCCTACAATATTGGGATGGCCTTGGGGGCCTTGGAGATTGCTCCTAATCTATAGGGTTGTGGCCAATGGATTGGGTACAGTTTCCTTGGAGAAGACAGGTGCAGTCCTTCCGTGTGGCTCCATAGTCCCTAGCCTGGAGGGTGTGTTGGTCTGGGCTGTGGGTACAAAAGTCTGAAACACAAACTTGGCTTGGGTGTGGCACCGAGGATATGGCAGGTCGGATCTACAGACCAGGAGAGGAGATCCTCGGCTATTGAAAGAAAGGCGAGTGGGAGGCGGTCCTTCAGGCTTTTGTCTCTGGATGTTGTGTCCAGGATAGCTGTGGATTGTAGGGTGGCCTCAGGGACTATGGACGAGTCTCCCTCTCTGGGGATTTGGCCCAGCTCCCAAGAGTTTGGTCATTTTGTAGGAAGGCTGGAGTCCTGTTGTCTGGTTCATGTGTCTTTCCAAGAGAGGGATTCCAGAGCAGAGCCCCAGGTATGGGCGACTGGAAAACTCGAACTCTGGTGAGGATTGGGAGCATAGTGGCTTGGCAAGCTCCATATGTGGGCTCTTGGTCCCGCTCCTGAGAGGCCTTACTTCGACATGGGGCTCATGCTGAGTGTCACAATGCGAGTTTGTGCCCACGTTGGTACTCAAGTTTGGGCATGGCCTCAGGGGCTATGAAAGTTTCTCCTACCCTGAAGGTATGACTGCATGCCAACAGCAAGCTTTGCAGCCATGGGGAAGTAGGAGTTCTGATTTGTGCTTCAGGTACCCACCTGTGCAGGGATTTGATATAATGTCTAGGTTCAGATGTCTGAAAACCCAGGTTGGGAAGAGATGATGGCCTAAGGCCATGGCGTGTCCGATGTACTGGCTGTGAAGTCAGCTGTCTCCTTGTCTCTCGGGTCGTCTGGGCTCAGGCTGTGTCAGACAGAGCATTAGTTCCCAGGGCAGCCTATCCAATTGGGGTACGGTCGAGGTCCAAGCAGGCAGATCCTCATTTGGGGTTTTTGGAGAGCCCCATAGAGCAACATTGTTCATCTGGTGGGCAGGCAGAGGGCTGTGTTGTGGTTCCGGAATTCCCAGTCTGGAGGGCTTTTTGGCCAGGAGTGTGAGGAAGGAAGTCTGAAAACACAAGCTAACGTGAGGTTTGGGGCCAAGGGCACGACAGGCCCACTCTGTAGAGGCTGAATCAAGATATCCTCCATCTGAGGTCAGGGCGAGTATCAAACATTGCCTCAGGCTGGAGTTTGTGTCCATGATGGCCCCTTACTGAAGGGAGTGGTGCCATCATGAGGCCAGAGACGTTTCCCTATGCTGGGAGTTGTGAGCTGCGCCAAACCTCAAGGTTTCCTTCTGCAGGACAGTCGAGTCCTATTGGATGGTTCTAAGACACCCCATACGGAAAGACTCGAGAGCAGGGGTCTAAGCATGGATGCCTGGAAATGCCACCTCACATTCCAATTGACTGGTCGGGATAAGTCAGGATCAATCTGCGGGATCTTGAGCGAGCTACCCAGAGGGTTTAGTTGTAATAGACTCTCCTAAGGATGAGTCATAATGTGGGTTGGTGGCCATGGAGACCTTGGATTGTGGCGGTGGCTCAGGGTCTTTGCAGAATTCTCCAACCTAAAGGGTTTGACGGAACTCCAACAAGGCAGCTGCTCATGTGGAGATGGGAGGTGTTCTGTTTGGTGCCTCAGGAGAGCCCCATATGCTGGTCTTCGAACCCAGGCCTCTGAGGAGTGATGCCTGGAAACCAAAGCGAGAGTTCAGATTAGGGCCTAGGAGCTTGCGCGGTTCAATCTTCTGTCTCCGCAGACATCTTTCTGCATGTCTGCGTGGAGGTAGTTGCAGCTTGTGTTAGAATGCCGCTGTTTGTCCAGAGCGGCTTACAGTAGTGGGATGTCCTCGGGGGTCTTGAGGTTTCTCCTATTCTGTAGCGTTGTGGCCCATGGAATGGGCAAAGTTTCCTAGGAGAGAACAGGCATAGTCCTGTGGTGTGGCTCCAAAGGCCCCAGCCTAGAGGCTGTATGGGCCAGGGCTGTGGGGACAGAAGTCCGAAAACACTACCTCGGCTCAGGTTTAGCGCCGAGGTTATGGCAGGCCTAATCTATAGACCATGAGGGGATGTCCTCCCAATATGAAAGGAGGGCGAGTGGGAGGTGGTCACTCAGGCTTTTGTCTCTGGATGTTGTGTCCACAATGGCCGTTTAAAGTATGGTTGGCCTCATGCGCTGTGGAAGAGTCTCCCTCTCTTGTGATTTGCCCAGCTCCCTAGAGTCTGGGGTCGAAGTGAGGAGTCCTGCTTTCTGCCTCAAGTGTCCCCCCAAGTAGAGGGATTCTAGAGCAGAGCAGTGGGTATTGACAACTGGAATACCCACCCTCTGGTTAGGCTTGGGGGCCTATGGGCCAGGTAAACCCCATATGCGAGCTATTGGTCCAGCCACTGAGAGGCGTTACTTGAATACTGGACTCACACTGAGGGTCACAATGCGTGTGTGTGTGCCCAAGGCGGCCCTCAGCATGGGCGTGGCCTCATATGTCATGCAGATTTCGCCTACACTGAAGGTTTGACTCTCTGCCAACAGCAGGTTTTTTGCCATGGGGAAGGAGGAGTTCTGGCTCATGCGTCAGGTTCCCCCCTGTGCAGGGATTGGAGATAAGGTCTAGGTTCCGATGCCTGAAAACCCAGGTTGGGAAGGGATTATGGTCCAAGGCCATGGCGGGTCAGATGTCCTGGGTGTGCGGCCAGCTGTCTCAGTGTCTGTTGGAAGGTCTGGGCTCAGGCTATGTAAGACAGAGCATTAGGGCTTAGGATAGGATAGTCTATGCAATTGAGATGTTGCCATGGGCCTAGCAGGTTAATCCTCATTTGGGGTTTCTGGGCAACACCATAAACAATTTTTTTTTTCTGGTGGGCAGGCAGAGTGCTTATTTTTGGCCCCAGAATTCCCAGTCGGGAAGGCTTGTGTGCCAGGGTTGTGAGGAGGGAAGTCTTAAGACACAAGCTAGGGTGAGGTTTGGGGCCAAGGGCGCGACAGGCCTACTCTGCAGAGGCTGAGTCAGGATCTCTTGCATCTGAAGTCAGGGTGAGGATCAAATGTTGGCTGAGGCTGTAGTTTCTGTCCATGATGGCCCCTTCATAATGGGGAGTGGGGCAGCACGAGGCCATGGAGATTTTCTCTCGAAGGAAGTTGTGAAATGCTCCAAACTGCAAGAATTCCTTCTGCGGGACAATTGAGACCTGTTGGATGACTTGAGTACGTTCCATAAGGAATGACTCCAAAGCAGGGTTCTAAAGACTGATGCCTCTCAAGCCCACTTCACATTCATATTGTCTCCTAATGACAAGACAGGTTCAATCTGCTGGCTGGGGGAGGAACCGAGGAGGCTGAGTTGAAATGGACTCTCCTGAGGATGAGTCTTAATGTGGGTTTGTGTCCATGGAGACCATGGAATGGGGCGGTGGCACTGGGGCCCTGAAGGATTCTCCTAACTGGAGGTTTTGACACAGCTCCAATGCATAAGTTTCCCATGTAGAGGCGATATTTGTTCTGATGGATGCCTCAGTTAACCCCCAAAGGCTGATGTTGGAAACCAGTCCTCTGAGGAGAGATGGCTGGAAACCAAAGCAATGGATCCATTAGTGGCTAGGGGCCTGTCCGGTTCAATCTTCTTCTTTGGGGACATCTGTCTACGGGTCTGAGTGGAGGTAGTTGCTCAGCTTGTATCATTTGCCCCTGTTTGTCCTGGGTGGCCTACACTATTCGGATGGCCTCAGGGACTTTCAATGTCTCCTAATTTGTATGGTTTTGGCCAATGGAATGGGCAGAATTCCCTTGGAGGGGGCAGACACAGTCCTGAGGTATGGCTCCAGATGCCCCTGTATGTAGTGTGTGTGGGACAGGGCTCTGGGGACAGAAATCTGAAAACACAAACTCGGTTTAGGTATGGGGACGTAGGTATGTCAGACCTGATCTACAGACCGTGAGGAAAATTCTTTGAGATATGAACAAAGGGTGAGTGGGAGGCACATGCTCAGGTTTTTGTTTCTGGATTTTGTGTCACTGATGGCCGTGGAATGTCAGGATGGCCTTAGGGGCCATGGACGAGTCTCTCTTTCTGGCGATTTGGCCCTATCCCAAGAGTTTGGGATCACTCTTTGTGAGGGGAGGAGACCTTTCTGTTTTTATACCTCAGGTGTGCCCCCAAAAGGGGGATTAAAGAGCAGAGCCCTGGGGATGGGCGATTGGACAACCTGAACTCTGGTTAAAACTGTGGACCTAGGGGCATCACAAGCCCCATGTGTGGGCTCTTGGTCCAGCCACTGAGAGGACATAATTGAGGACAGGGCTCACACTGAGGGTCACAAAGCATGTTTGTGCCCAAAACGGCCCTCAAGCATGTGCCACACTGTTATCTGCTACACCGAATGTTGGACAACATGGCAACCACGAGATTTCTTGCCATGGGGAAAGAGGAGTTCTGATTTCTGCATCACATTCACTGCTGGGCTGTGATTGGAGATAAGTTCTAGGTTCTGAAGTCTGAAAACCGAGATTGGAAAGAGATGAGGACCTAGGGCATGGTGGGTCTGAATGTGCTCAGTGTGCGGCCTGCTGTCTGGGTGTGGGTCGGGAGGTCCAGGCTCAGGCTGTGTCAGAAAGGGCATTAGTGCCCAGGGTAAACTGTATAATTGGGGTATAGTCGAGTGGCATGCAAGTTGATCCTCATCTGTGGTTTCTGGGTAGCCCCAGAGGGGCTGTTTTCTTCCTGAGGGCAGGCAGATTGCTGCATTGTGGCTCCGGATTTCCCAGACTGGAGGGCTTGTGGGCCAAAAGTGTGAGGACAATAATCTGAGAACACAAGCTAGGCATAGGTTTTGAAGCGACAGCATGGCAGGCACACTCTGCATAGCTGAATTGAGATCTGGTGCATCTGAAGTCAGGGCGAGTGTCAGATGTTGGCTCAGGTTGGAGTTTCTGTCCATGATGGCTCCTTCATGAAGGGGGGTGCATCACGAGGCCATAGAGGTTGTTCCACGATGGGAGTTGTGAGATGCTCCAAACCACAAGGATGCTTTCTGCGTGAAAATTGAGACCTGTTGGATGGCTCCAGGACGTCCCATACGGAACGACTCAAGAGCAGTGCTCTAAGGATGGATGCCTGGGCAACCCACCTTGCATTCCAATTGTCTCCTAGTGACAAGACAGATTTGATCTGCTGGTTCTGGGGGAGCAACCGAGGGGGATGAGTTGAAATGGACTCTCCTGAAGATGGGTTATTATATGGTTTTGTGTCCATGCAGACCATGGAATGGAGCGGTGGCACCAGGGCCCTGAAGGATTCTCCTAACCGGAGGTTTTGACACAGCTTGAAAGAGCACGTTTCCCATGTGGAGAAGAGCTATGTTCTGATGGGTGCCTCAGGAAACCCCCATATGCTGATATTGGAAACCAGGCCTCTGAGGAGAGATGCCTGGAAACCAAAGCAATGGGTCTGATTAGGGCCTAGGGGCCTATTCGTTCCAACCTTCTTCTCTGGGGACATCTGACTACGTGTCTGAGTGGAGGTAGGTGCTCAGATGTAGTCAGACTGCCCCTGTTTGCCCTGGGTGGCCTACACTATTGGGATGGCCTCAGGGTCTTTGGAGTTTTCTCCTAATTGGTACGGTTCTTGCCAAAATAATGGGCAGAATTCCCTCTGAAAGGACAGACACAGTCCTGAGGTGTACCTCCAGGGGTCCCAGCCTGGAGGGTGTGTGCACAAGGACTGTGAGGACAGAAGTCTGAAAACACAATCTCAGCTTGGGTTTGGGGACATCCTTATGGCAGGACCGATCAACAGACCGTGAGGAGAACTCCTCAGGATACGAGCAAAGGGCAAGTTTGAGGAGCTTGCTTCAGCTTTTTTCTTTGGATTTTGTGTCACCGAAGGCCGTGGAATGTCCGGGTGGACTCATGGGCCATGGAAGAGTCTCCCTCTCTAGGGATTTGGCCCGATTCCAAGAGTTTGGGGTCATTTTGTGGGATGGGAGGAGTCCGTTCTGTTTTCTCAACACAGGTGTTCCACTAAAAGAGGGATTCCCGAGCAGAGCCCTGGGGAAGGGCGTCTGCACAACCCGACCTCTGTTTAAGAATGGGGGCTTAGGGGCATGGCAAGCCCCATATGCGGGCTCTTGGCCCAGCCACTAAGAGGCCTTACTTGAGGACAGGGCTCGGGCTGAGGGTCACAATGCGTGTTTGTGCCCAACGCTGCATTCAAGCATGGGCGGGGACTCATGAGCCACACTGGTTTCTCCTACACTAAATGCTGGACAACATGCCAACCACAAGGTTTCTTGCCATGGGAAAGGAGGAGTTCTGATTCCTGCATCAATTTCACCCCTGGGCAGTGATTGGAGATAAGGTGTAGGTTCTGAAGCCTGAAAACCATGGTTGGGAAGAGATGACAATCAAAGTCCATGGCTGGTCCCCATGTGCTCAGTGTGGGAACACCTGTCTTTGAGTCGGTCAGGAGGTCTGGGCTCAGGCTGTGTCAGATACAGAATTAATTCACTACTAGACTATGTATTGGGGTATAGTCAAATGGCATGCTGGTTGATCCTCATTTTGCATTTCTGTGTAGCCCCAGAGGGCAATGTTTTTGTTCTTTATGGGAGGCAGAGTGCTGCATTGTGGCTCTGGATTTGCCAAACTGGAGGGCTTATGGGCCAGGAATGTGAGGACAGAAGTCTGAGAACACAAGCTGGGCATAGGTTTCTGGGCGAGGGCACGGAAGGCACACTCTGCAGAGCTGAATCGAGATCTTGTGCATCTGAAGGCAGGGCGAGGATCAAACGTTGGATCAGGTTGGAGTTTCGGTCCATGATGGCCCCTTCATTAATGGGGCTGGGGCAACACGAAGCCATGGAGTTTTTCCCTTGAGGGAGTTTTGAGATGCTCCAAACCACAAGGATTCCTTCTGTCGGAAAATCGAGACCTGTTGGATGGCTCCAGGACATCCCATACGGAATTAATCCAGAGCTGGGTTCTATAGACTGATGCCTGTGAAACTCGCCTCACATTCCAATTATCTCCTAGTGACAACACAGTTTCGATATGCTTGCTCTGGGGGAGCAACCGAGGGGGCTGAGTTTAAATGGAGTCTCCTGAGGATGGGTCCTAATGTGGGTTTGTGTCCATGGCGACCTTGTAATGGGGTGGTGGCACCGGGGCCCTGAAAGAATCTCCTAACTGGAGGTTTTGACACAGCTCCAATGTGCAAGTTTCCCATGTGGAGATGAGATTTGTTCTGATGGGTGCCTCAGGAAACCCCCATATCCTGTTATTGGAAACCAGGCCTCTGAGGAGAGAAGCCTGGAAACCTAAGCAATGGATCCAATTACGGCCTAGGAACCTATTCATTCCAATCTTCTTCTCTGGGGACATCTGTCTACAGGTCTGAGTGGAAGTAGGTGTTCAGATGGAGTCAGATTGCCGCTGTTTGTCTGGGGCGGTCTACACTATTGGGATGGCCACGGGGACTTAGGAGGTTTCTCCTAATTTGTATGGTTATGGTCAAAGGAACGGGCAGAATTCCCTTTGAGGCGACAGGGACAGTCCTGCGATGGGGCTCCAGGTGCCCCAGCCTGGAGGGTGTGGGGGCCTGAGCTGTGGGGACAGAAGTCTGAAAACACAAACTTGGCTTAGGTTTGGGGACGTAGGTATGGCAGGCCCGATCAACAGACCGTGAGGAGAACTCTTCAGGATATGAGCAAAGGGCAAGTTTGAGGCGGTTGCTCAGGCTTTTGTCTTTGGATTTTGTGTCACTGAAGGCCGTGAAATGTCCAGGTGGACTCATGGGCCATGGACAAGTCTCCCTCTCTAGGGATTGGGAAGGATCCCAAGAGTTTGGGGTCATTTTGTGGGATGGGAGGAGTCCGTTCTGTTTTCTCAACACAGGTGTTTCACAAAAAGAGGGATTCCCGAGCAGAGCCCTGGGGAGGGGCGTCTGCACAACCCGACCTCTATTTAAGAATGCGGGCCTAGGGGCATGGAAAGCCCCATATGCGGGCTCTTCGCCCAGCCACTGAGAGGCCTTAATTGAGGACAGGGCTCACGCTTAGGTTCACAATGCACGTTCGTGCACAGCGTTGCTTCAAGCATGGGCGGGGACTCATGAGCCACACTGGTTTCTCCGACAGTGAACGCTGGACAACATGCCAACCACAAGGTTTCTTGCCATGGGAAAGGAGGAGTTCTGATTTCTGCATCACTTTCACCCCTGGGCAGTGATTGGAGATAATGTCTAGGTTCTGAAGCCTGAAAACCATGGTTGGGAAGAGATGACAACCAAAGTCCATGGCTGGTCCCCATGTGCTCAGTGTGGGAACACCTGCCTGTGAGTCGGTTGGGAGTTCTGGGCTCAGGCTGTGTCAGATGGAGGATTAGTGCCTGGGGTAGACTATATAATTGAGGTACAGTCGAGTAGCGTGCAGGTTGATCCTCATTTGGGGTTTCTGGGTTGCCTCAGAGGGCAAAGTTTTTCTTCTGGAGGGCAGGCAGAGTGCTGCATTGTGGCTCTAGAATTTCCAAACTGGAGGGTTTGTGGGCCAGGAGTGTGAGGATGGAAGTCTGAGAACACGAGCTGGGCATAGGATTCAGGCGAGGGCACGGAAGGCACACTCTGCAGTGCTGAATCGAGATCTCATGCATTTGAAGGCAGGTGAGTCTGCCCAGTACTACACATGAAGATCAATCTACTTGGCCATTGAGGGAACCCCGATCTATAGGCTAACCTGGCCACTAGTGCTGTGGCTGACAGAGCCTGAGCCCCGACCTCATGTCAGCCACCCAGAGGGCAGGTCGTATATCCAGCATGTGAGACAGGCCGTGGCCCAGGGCCGTCATCTCTATCCATCCTTGGTATTCAGGCATCTATCCCCAGACCTTTCCTGGAATCCGTACCAATGGGGGATCCTGAAGCACAATAAAGAATTCCTCCTTCTGCATGGCATAATTCCTGGAAGTTGGGAAGGGTGTCCAACACTCAGTGTGGGAGGCAGCTGCATGCCCAGTGAGACCACACCCACTCCTGAGGGCCGTCCTTGGCACAAACTGGCATTTTGACCCTAAGCTTGAGCATGTTTTCAAACAAACACTCTCATTTGCACCTCCAGTATCATGCACCAGGCCAGTACACCCTAGGCCCAAATCCTAACCCTTGGTGGGATTTTCCAGGGACACAGACATAGAGCCCCTCTCTTGAATCCCTGTCCTGGGGCACTCCTAAGATGAAAAACAGCACTCTTGCCTTCCTCGAGAAAGCCACAAAACAATTGGGAGTATCCAGGATGCTTGAGAGGAAAAATCTCCAATGGACCCATGAGACCACACCTGCATTTGGAGAACATCCTGGAAATTCAATCCAGATATAATAGCCTGCTACCGCCTTCGAGTCACCTGATTTACAATTCCTGACGTGCTGCCCTCCAGGTCTATGTATTGGGTCTGTGATCACCTTGCCACTAACCCTAACCCGAATTTGTGTTTGCAGACTTGTCTCCAAAAGCCTTGGCTCACATGCCCTCCCGGATGGGGTCTCTGGAGCCACACCACAGGACTGTGTCTGCCATCCCCAAGGAAACTGTGCCCTTCGCAGTTGCCCAAACACTCCAGATTGGGAGAAACCTGCAAGGCCCCTGAAACCACCCCAATATTGGAGGCCGCTCTGGATGCAAATGTGCATTTTGAAACACTCTGATCACCTCCATCCAGGCAGACACCGAAGTCAATTGTCCTGAGTCAGAAGATTGATACTGACATGCCCCTAGGACCTCATTGTAACCCTAGATTACATTAGGTAATCTAGATTAGATTAACCTAGATTAGATTAGGTTTTCAGACATCTGTCCTCAGACGCCTATCTAGAATACCAATATGATTCAACATAGGGTGCCTGAACTCCACAACAGGACATCTGCTGTCCCCAGACGAAGTCAGGGCCTTTTGACCTGTGTCATACCCTGAGGGTAGATGAATCCTGCACAACCTCTTAGTCACCAACACATTCTAAGATCTCCCTGGTAACAAACCAGCATTGTGACCCATCTTCATAAGATTCCATATCAAATCAAGTCCTTGGTACTTTACCCCAGAACCACCTGAATGAACCTGCCATGTTCCTCAGCTGCAATGGTCAATGGAGGTTTGCCTTCTAGGCATTCATGCGGGAGTGCTCTGCTAACCCATCTTTCCATATGGGGGGCCCTGGTGCAAACAAACCACATTGCCCCTTTCTGGTAGAAGGAAACCTTCTGTTTGGATCATCTCGGAAGCCTCATTGTGGGAAATCCTCCATAACCCCTTGATGCCACCCTTCCATTTCTCGGTCTTCAAAGACACAAACTCCAGCATGAGCAAACATCTGATGTCTGCCCTTACTCAGGTGCTGGATATTCGATTCAACCGCTGCACACTGGAGATGACTTTCGCTTGACACTGAATTTAACCATCGCTTGGGTTTACAATTCCATCCTCACCCTCCTCGTCTGCAAGCCCTCTTGATAAGGAATTCTGGAGCCACAACACACCATTCTGCCTTCCCCAAACAAAGAAAAAGGGCCTGGTGAGTCTGCCCAGAAACTTTATCTGAGGATTAATCTGCATGGCCCTCGAGGGAACCTCGATTTATAGGCTTCCCTGGACACTAGTGCTGTGACTGACAGAGCCTTAGCCACGACCTAGTGTGAGCCACCCAGAGTACGGAGTCATATCTAGCATGTGAGAATGGCCATGGCCGAAGTCCGTCATCTCACCCATCTTTGGTATTCAGGCATCTGTCCCCAAACATTTGCTGGAACCCCTGCCAATGGGGGAACCTGAAGCACAATAGAGAACTCCTCCTTCCCCATGGCATGAATTTTGACTGTTGGGATGATTTTCCAACACTCAAAGTGGGGGCAGCTGCATGGCCAAGAAGACCATGCCCACTCATAAGGGCCATCCTGGACACAAGCAGGTATTGTGACCCTCAGCCTGAGCATGCTTTCAAATAAACTCTCTCAGTTGCACCTCCAGGATCCTGCATTGCAGCTCTGGCATGCCTCTATGCCCAAATCCTAACCCTTGGTTGGATTTTCCAGGGGCCCAGACGCAGAGCCCCTCTCTGGAATCTCTATTTGGGGCACCCATAAGATGGAAAACAGCACTCTTCTTTTCTTCGAAAAAGCCACCAAACTGTGGAGAGCCCTCAGGATCCTTAGAGTGGAATAGTCTCCCATGGACCCATGAGACCACATCTGCATTCTGAGGACATCCTGGACACACAATCCAGATAGAAAAGTCTGTGCTATCGACTTCCAGTCACACTAAATACAGTTCCTGACTAGCTGCCCTCCAGGTCTGTGCATTGGGCCTGTGATCAGCTCGCCATTAACCCTAACCCAAGTTTGTGTTTGCACACTTCTCTCCCAAAACCATGACTCACATGGCCTCCAGGATGGGGTCTCTGGAGCCATACCACAGGACTGTGTCTGCCATCCCCAAGGAAACTGTACCCTTCACAGTTGCCCAAACACTCCAGATTAGGAGAACCTGGAATTCCCTGAGCCCAAACCCAATATTGTAGCCACTCTGGATGCTAATGCACAGTATGAACCATCTTAATCACCTACATCCAGGCAGACACCCAGGTCAATGGCCCTGAGTCAGACGATTGAACCTAACATGCCCCTAGGACCTCATTGTAACACTAGATTAGGTTTTCAGGCATTTGTCCTCAGAGGGCTGTTCTGGTATACTAACTTATGATACAACACATGGTCCATGAGCCACACAACAGAACATCTCCTGGCCCCAGAAGAAAATCATGCACTTGGACCTGTGCCAAACTCTCAGGGTAGGAGAATCCTGCATGGCACCTTAGCTATCAGCACATCCTAATATCTCCCTGGTAACACGAGCACTGTGACCCATGTGCAAGATATTCCAAGTCAACTCAAGGCCTTGTTATTTCGCCCAAAAACCACCAGAATGAACCTGCCATGTTCTTCAGCTGCAATGGTCAATGGAGGTGTGCTTTCCATGCATCCATGCAGGAAAGCTCTGCTACCCAAACTTTCCACATGGGGGAACCGGGAGCAAACAAATCAGATTCCACCTGTACAGAGGAAGGAAACCTTGCTATTTGGAGCATCTCACAAGCCTCAGCATGGAAAATCCTCCATGGCCTCTTGATGTCTCCTCTACATTTGTCAGTCAACATACACACAATCTTCAGTGTGAGTAAACGTCTGACATCTGCTCTTACTCAGGTGTTGGATGTCTCGAATAAGCCGCTGCACATTGGAATGGCTTCCACTTGGCACTGAATTAAACCATAGCTTGTGATTACAATTCCATCCTCACCCGACTGGTCCCCGTGTCCTCTTGATAGGGATTTCTGGAGCCACAACGCTGCATTCTGAATTCCCCATAGAAAGAAGAAGTGCCTAGTGAGTCTGCCCAGAAACCCCACATGAGGATCATTATGCTCAGCCCTCGAGGGTACCACGATTTATAGGCTGCCCTGGGCACTAGTGCTGTGTCTGACAGAGCCTGAGCTCTGACCTAGTGTCAGCCACGCAGACTTTGGGGCCCATATCCATGATGTTACTGTGGCCATGGCCCAAGTCCATCCTCTCTACCCCTGCTTGTTATTAAGGCACCTGTCTCCAGACTTTTGATGGAATCCCTGCCAATGGGGGAACCTGAAGCACAATAGAGAACTGTTTCTTCCACATAGCAGGAAACCTGGCACCCCAGATGAGGATCCACCTGAAAAGCCCTCAGGTCACCCCATTATCATAGGCCGCCCTGTGCCCAAATGCTCTGTGTAGAGTAACCCGTTCCTCAACCTCCTGTCAGTCACACAGATAGCAGGCCCCATGTCCTGCAGGTGGGTCCTCCCTGGCCCGAGGACGTCAGCTCGAACCTACTTGGGTATTCATGTACCTGTCCCAGAACGTAGCACAAATTCCTACACATAGGGGACCCTGAAGCACAAAAGAGTACTCCTCCTTCCCAATGGCAGGAAAACTGAATGTTGAGATGGTTGTCCAACCATCAGAGTGGGAGACAAGTGCATGGCCCATGAGACCACACACTCAGGATGGGCAGCTGGGCACAAATGGGCATTGCGACCTTTAGCCTGAGAACCTCCTAAAACAAGCCCACTTGGGTACTGGACAAGGAGCCCACAGAGCGGGACTCTCATGCCCCTAGGCCCAAATCCTAAGCCTTGGTTGGGTTATCCAGTCACCTGAACCCAGAACCCATCTCTGGAATGCCTGTTTGGATGGGACCCCTGATTCAAAAAACAGCATTTTCCTCTTCCCCAGAGAGACATCAAAATATTGGGTGCTGGGCAGAATTCCCAGAGAGGAAGAATAACCCATGGACCCATGAGGACACCCCTCTATTCCGTGGCCATCCTAGACACACAATCCATACAGAAAAGCCTGTGCCCCTGCCTCCTAGCCGCACAAATTTCAAATTCTGAGGAGCTGCCCTCAGGGTCTGCAGATCAGGAATGTCATCATCTCGCCCCTTACCCACTCTTACCCATGTTTGTGTCTGAACACTTGGGTCCCAAAGCCCTGACCCACATGCCCTCCAGTTTGGGGCCTCCAGAACCACAGCACATAAGTGGGCGTGCTCCCCAAGGAAATTCTGCCCGTCTCAGTTGCCCAAGCCCTCCACAATAGAAGAAAACTGCAAGGCCCCTGAGCCCACCCCAATTTCATAGGCTGCTCTGGGAAAAAATGCACAGTCTTACACAGACTCAGCACCTACCTCCAGGAAGACATGCAGGTCAATGGCCCTGAGTCAGAAGATTGAACCTGCCATGCCCATAAGACCTCATCAGAACACTAGCATAGGTGTTTAGGTCTCTGTCTCCAGAGGCCTGTTCTGGAAAACCAACAAAACCAACATATGGTCCAACATGTAGTGCGTGAGCCAAACAAGAGAACCCCACCTGTCCCGAGAAGGAAACCTAGCTCCTGGGAACTGGGTCTAACCCTCAGGTAGGAGAATCCTGCGTGGCCCCGGGGTCTCTGCCACATTCTAATGTCTCCCTGGACACCAAGAAGCATTGGGAACAGTTAGACTGTGAACTTCTGTCAATGCAGATCACTTGGAACTTGGAATCAGAGCCAGTGAATCCAACCTGCCCTGCTCCTCGGCTGCAATGGTAATGCGAGGTGGACTTCCCAGGCCTCCATTCAAAGAGATCTGCTATCAAATATTTCCATATGAGGGACCCTGGAGCCCTCTAAGAGGACTACTTCTGTCCTGCAGTAGGACAGCTTGCTGTTTGGAGTGGCTCATAAGCTCCAGCTTGGGAAAACCTCCAAGTCTTCTCGAGACCACCCCACCATTTGTTACCCATCATGGATACAAATTGCAGGGTGAACAGACATCTGACCCTCGCACATACTCAAGATGCTGGAGATCTTGAAACAACCGTTGCACATTGGAAAGGCTATGTGCTCAGCACTGACCTTAACCATAGCTTGTGTTTTTAGACTTCTGTCCTCACCCTTCTCGCCTGCAAGCCCTCCATATTGGGAATTCTGGAGCCACAACGCAGCTTTCTGCATGCACACCAGAAAGAAGAAGTGCCCTATGGGTCTGCACAGAATCCCCACATGAGGATCCAGCTGTACGGCTCTCAATGGCACCCCATTATCATAGGCCGCCCTCTGCACAAAAGTTCTGTCTGACACAGCTCGAGTCCCGACCTCCTGTCAGCCACTGAGAAAGCGGGACACATATCCTGCAGGTGGGTCCTGCCTTGGCTCGAGGCGGTCATCTGGAAGCAACCGGTGTATTCAGGTGCCTGTCCCAGAACGTAGCTCACATTCATGCCCATGGGGGACCCTGAAGAACAAAAGAGTACTCCTCCTTCCCAACGGAAGGAAAACTGAATGTTGAGATGGCTTTCCATCCCTCAGAGTGAGGGCCAAGTGCATGGTCATTGAGAGTACGCCCACTCACGATGAGCAGCTTGGCACAAACAGACATTGTGAACCTCAGACTGAGACCCTTTTCCAACAAGCCCCCTCAGGAGTTGGACCAGAAGCCCAAGAGCGGGCCTGTCATGCCACTAAGCCCAAAACATAAACCTTGGTGGGGTTATCCAGGCTCCCAGACCTAGACCCCATCTCTGGAATGCCTGCTTGAATGGGACCCATGACATGGAAAACCACACTCTCCCCATCCCCCAGAAAGACACCAAACTCTTCGGTGCCTGGCAGAATCCCCAGAGAGGTAGAATCTCATATGGACCCATGAGGCCACACCTTCATTCCGTGGCCATCTTAGACAAACAATTCAGACAGAAAAGCCTGTGCTCCTGCCTCACAGCTGTCCGAATTTCAAATCCCGAGGAGCTGTCCTCAGGGTCTACAGATCGGGCCTGCCATGACCTCACCCCTAACTCTTACCCGAGTTTGTGTCTGAAGACTGGTCACAAAGTCCTGTCCCACATGCCCTCCAGGATCACACCACATCACTGGGCCTACTCTCCCGAAGAAACTGCCCGTCTCACTTTCCCATACCCACCAGATTAGGAGAAAACTGCAAGGCCCCTGAGCCCACCCCAATTTCATAGGTCGCTCTGGAAAAAATGCACAGTCTGACACAGCCTCAGAACATACCTCCAGGAAGACACACAGGTCAATGGGAAGGGATGAATGGCCTAAGACCATGGCAGGTACAATGTGCTGGGTGTACGGCCAGCTGTCACAGTGTCTGCCGGAAGGTCTGGGCTCAGGCTATGTAAGACAGAGCGTTAGTGCTTAGGGTAGCCTATGCAATTGGGGTATTGACGAGGGCCTAGCAGGTTGATCCTCATTTGGGGTTTCTGGGCAAAGCCATAGATGATGTTTTTCTTCTGGTGGGCAGGCAGAGTGCTTCGTTGTAGCCCCAGAATTCCCAATAGGGAGGGCTTGTGGGCCAGGAGTGTGGGGAAGGAAGTCTGAAAACACAAGCTAGGGTGAGATTTGGGGCCGAGGGCACGGCAGGCCCACTCTGCAGAGGCTGAATCGAAATCTCCTGCATCTGAAGTCAGGGTGAGGATCAGACGTTGGCTGAGGTTGAAGTTTGTGTCCATGATGGCCCCTTCATGAAGTGCAGGCCTCATGAGGCCAAGGAGGTTTTCCCACACTGAGTTTGTGAGTTGCTCCACACTATAAGGTTTCCTTCTTTGGGACAGTCGAGTCTTGTTGGGTGGCTCCAGGACATCCCATATGGAAGGACTGGAGAACAGGATTCGAAGGATGGATGCCTATGCAGCATACATCACATTCCCAATGGCCATTAGCGACAAGACATGTTAGATCTGCTGACTCTGGGGCAAGCTATCCAGAGGGCTGAGTTGTAATGGACTCTCCTGAGGATGGGTCATAATGTGCTTTTGTGTCCATGGAGACCTTGGAATGTGCTGGTGGCTCAGGGGCCCTGCAGAATTCGCCTATCTGAAGGGTTTGATACAGCTCCAATAAGAAGGCTCCCCATGTGGGGACGAGAGAGATTCGGTTTGGGGCCTCAGAAAAGCCCCATATGCTGGACTTCGAAACAAGTCCTCTGAGGAGAGATACCTAGAAACCAAAGCTAGGGTTCAGATTAGGGCCTAGGGGCCTGTCTTTTTCAATCTTCTGTCTCTGGGGACACTGTCTGAGTGTCTAAGTGGAGATAGTTACACAACTGGTGTAAGAGTGCCCCTCTTAGTCCAGGGGGGCCTACACTATCAGGATGGCCTCGGGGGCCTTGGGGGTTTCTCCTAATCTGTAGGGTTGTGTCCAATGGTTTGGGCACAGTTTTCTTGGAGTGGACAGGCACAGTCCTTTGGTGTGGGTCCAGAGGCCCTAGCCTGGAAGGTGTGTGGGTCTGGGCTGTGGGCAACGAGTCTGAAAACACAAACTTGGCTTACGTGTGGCACCGAGGGTATGGCAGACCGGATCCACAGACCGTGAGGGGAGCTCCTCAGGTTATAAAAGAAGGAAGAATCAGAGACGGTCGCGCAAGCTTTTGTCTCTGGATGTTGTGTCCAGGATAGCCGTGGAATGTAGGGGTGGCCTCAAGGGCGATGGAAGAGTCTCCCTATTTGAGAATTTGGCCCAACTCCCAAGATTTTGGGGTCATTTTGAGGGAAGGTTGGAGTCCTGTTGTCTGGCTCAGTTGTCTCTCCAAGAGAGGGACTCCAGATCACAGCCCTATGTACAGGAGACTGGAAAAATTAAACTCTGTGAGGTTTGGAAGAATAGGGGTTTGGGAATCCCCATCTGTGGGCTATTGGTCCAGGCCCTGAGAGGCCTTACTTCGACATGGGGCTCACGCTGAGGGTCACAATTCGAGTTTGTGCCCATGGCGGCACTCAAGTTTGGAAGTGTCCTCAGGGGACATGAAGGTTTCTCCTACCCTGAAGGTGTGACGCCATGCCAACAGCAAGCCCTAAAGACATGGTGAAGGATGAATTCTGATTTGTGCTTCAGGTATCCAGCTTTGCGGGGATTTGATATAATGTCTAGGTTCAGATCTCTGAAAACCCAGGTTGGGAAAAGATGACGGCCTAAGGCCATGGCGTGTTCGATGTGCTGTTTGTGTGGCCAGCTGTCTCCTTGTCTGTGAGGACATCTGGCCTCAAGCTGTGTCAGACAGAGCATTAGTGCCCAGGGCAGCCTATCCAATTGGGGTGCAGTCGAGGCCCACGCAGGTTGAACCTCACTTGGGTTTTCTGGAGAGCCCCATAGGGCAACGTTTTTCTTCTGGTGGGCAGGCAGAGGGCTGCATTGTGGTTCTGGAATTCCCAGTCTGGAGGGCTTATTTGCCAGGAGTGTGAAGAAGGAAGTCTGAAAACACAAGCTAGCATAAGGTTTGGGGTCGAGGGCACGGCAGGCCCACTCTGCAGAGGCTGAATCCAGATCTCCTGCATCTGAGGTCAGGCGAGTATCAGATGTTGTCTCAGGCTGGAGTTTGTGTTTATGATGGCCCCTTCTGAAGAGGGTGGGGGCGTCATGAGGCCAGGGAGGTTTCCCTATGCTGGGAGTTGTGAGCTGCTCCAAACCTCAAGGTTTCCTTCAGCAGGACAGTCGAGTCCTATTGGATGGTTCCAGGATGCCCCATACGGAAAGACTCGAGAGCAGGGGTCTAAGCATGGATGCCTGGAAACGCCACCTAACATTCCCTTTGGCTGGTTGGAACAAGGCAGGCTCAATCTGCGGGCTTTTGGGGGAAGTACCCAGTGGGCTGATTTGAAATGGATTCTCCGGAGGATGGGTCATAATGTGGGTTGGTGGCAATGAAGACCTTGGAATGTGGCGGTGGCTCAGGGACTCTGAACGACTCTCCAACCCGAAGGGATTGACACAATTCCAACAAGGAAGCTTCCCATGTGGAGGTGAGAGGTGTTCTGTTTGGTGCCTCAGGAAAGCCCCATATGCTGGTTTTGGAACCCAGGCCTCTGAGGAGTGACACCTGGCAACCAAACAAGAGTTCAGATTAGGGCCTCGGGGCCTATCCAGTTCAATCTTCTGTCTCTGCGGACATCTGTCTGCGTTTCTGTGTGGAGGTAGTTGCTCAGCTTGTGTCAGGATACCCCTGTTGGTCCAGGGCAGCTTACAGTAGTGGGATGTCCTCAGAGGCCTTGAGTTTTCTCCTATTCTGTAGGTTTGTGGCCAATGGAATGGGCACAGTCTCTTAGGAGAGAGCAGGACAGTAATGTGGAGTGGCTCCAGAGGCCCCAGCGTGGAGACTGTGTGGGCCAGGGCTGTGGGGACAGACATCCAAAAACATAAACTCGACTGAGGTTTGGTGCCTAGGTTATGGCAGGACTGATCTACAGTCCATGAGGGGAGCTCCTCACGATATGAAAGGAGGACGAGTGACAGGTGTTCATTCAGGCTTATGTCTCTGGATGTTGTATTCACGATCGTCGTTTAAGGTAGGGGTGTCCTCATGAGCCATGGAAGAGTCTCCCTCTTTGTTGATTTGCCCAGCTCCCAAGAGTTTGGGGTCATTCTGTGGGAAGGGATGAGTCCTATTTTCTGCCTCATGTGTCCCCCCATTAGAGGGATTCTAGAGCAGAACACTGGGTATAAACAACTGGAATACCTGCCCTCTGGTTAGGCCTGGGGGCCAATGGGCATGGCAAGCCCCATATGAAGGCTCTTTGTTCAGCCACTGAGAGGCCTTACATGAATAGGGGACTCACGCTGAGGGTCACAATGCATGTTTGTGCCCAAGACGGCCCTCTATCATGGGTGGGGAGTCATTGACCATGCAGGTTTCTCCTACACTGAACGTTGGACAACATGCCAACCTCAAGGTTTCTTGCCATGGGGAAGGAGGAATTCTGATTTCTGCATCAGGTTCACCCCTGGGCAGTGATTGGAGGTAAGGTCTAGGTACTGAAGCCTGAAACCTGAGGTTGGGAAGAGATTATAAACTAAGACCATGATGTGTCCGATGTGTTCAGTTTGGGGCCAGCCTTCTAGGTGTTCAGGAGGTCTGTGCTCAGGCTGTGCCAGACAGGGCATTAGTGCCCAGATAGACTGTATAATTGTAGTACAGTCGAGTGGCATGCAGAACATAATTATTTGGGGTTTTTCAGTAGCCCCATAGGGCAAAGTTTTTTTTTTGTTGTTGTTTGTTTGTTTGTTTGTTTGTTTTCGGGAGGGCAGGCAGAGTGCTGCATTGTGTCTCTGGAATCCCTAAACAGGAGGGCTTTTGGGCCAGGAGTGTGAGGACGGAAGTCTGAGAACACAAGCTAGGCTTAGGTTTCTGGGTGAGGGCATGGCAGGCACACTCTGCAGAGCTGAATTGAGATCTCGTGCATCTGATGTCAGGGCGAGGATTAGACATTGGCTTAGGTTAGAGTTTCTGTCCATGTTGGCCCCTTCATGAAGGGGGGTCATTACAAGGCCATGGGGGTTTTCCCACGATGAGAGTAGTTAGATGCTCCAAACCACAATGATTCCTTCTGTGGGAAAATTGAGACCTGTTGGATGGCTCCAGGATGTCCCATATGGAACAACTCCAGAGCAGGGTTCTAAGGATGGATGCCTAGGCAGCCCGCCTCGCATTCCAATTGTCTCCCTGCGACAGGACACGTTTGATCTGCTGGCTCTGGCGTGGCCACTGATGGGGTTGAGTTGAAATGGACTCTCCTGAAGATGGGTCATAAAGTGGGTTTGTGTCCATGGAAACCTTGGAATGGGGCGGTGGCTCCAGGGGCCTGAAGTTTTCTCTGGAGGTTTTGACACAGCTCCAATGAGCAAGTTTCCCATGGGGAGCCAAGATTTGTTCTCATTGGTGCTTCAGTAAACCCCCATATCCTGGTATTGGAAACCAGAACTCTGAGGAGAGATGCTTGGAAACCAAAGCAATGGATCTGATTAAGGCCTAGGGTCCTGTCCGGTTCATTCTTCTTCTCTGGGGACATTGGTCTACGGGTCTGAGTGGAGGTAGTTCCTCAGCTGATGTCAGATCGCCCCTGTTCTTCCGGGAAGTCTACACCATTGGGATGGCTTCAGTGACTTTGAATGTTTCTCCTAATTTTCAAGTTTGTGGCCAATGAAATGGGCAGAATTCCTCTGGGGAGGAAAGGCACAGTCCTGAGGTGTGGCTCCAGGGGCCCAAGGGTGGAGGGTGTGTGGGCCAGAGCTGTGGGGACAGAAGTCTGAAAACAGAAACTCGGCTTAGGTTTGTGGACGTAGGTATGGGAGGCCCGATCTACAGACCGTGAGGAGAACTCTTCAGGATATGAACAAAGGGTGAGTGTGAGGCGATTGCTCAGGCTTTTGTCTCTGGATTTTGTGTCACTGATGGCCGTGCAAATGTCAGGGTGGCCTCATGGGCCATGGATGATTCTCCCTCTCTGGGGATTTGGCCCAATACCAAGTTTTTGGGGTCATTCTGTTGGATAGGAGGAGTCCTATCTGTTTTCTAACCAGGTCTCCCACCAAAGAGGGATTCCTGAGCAGAGCCCTTGGGGAGGGATGACTGGACAACCCAAACTCTGGTTAATATTGGGGGCCTAGGGGCATGGCAAGCCTCATATGCGGGCTCTTGGTCCAGCAACTGAGAGGCCTTACTTGAGGACAGGGCTCACACTGAAGGTCACAATGCATGTTTGTGTCCAACGCAGCCCTCAATAATGAGTGGGGCCACATGGGCCACGCTGGTTTCTCCTATACTGAACGTTGGACAACATGCCAACCACAAGGTTTCTTGCCATGGGGAAGGAGGAGTTCTGATTTCTGTATCACATTCACCCCTGGGCAGTGATTGGAGATAAGGTGTAGGTTCTGAAGCCTGACAACCGAGGTTGGGAAGAGGTGATGACCTAAGGCCATGGCGGGTCCGATGTGCTCAGTGTGCGGTCAGCTCTCTGGGTGTTGGTCAGGAGGTCCGGGCTTAGGCTGCGTCAGACAGGGCATTATTGCCCAGCTAGACTATATAATTTGTTACAGTAGAGTGCCGTGTAAGTTTATTCTCATTTGGGGTGTCTGGGAAGCTCCATAGGACAATTTTTTTCTTATGGAGAGCCGGCAGAGTGCTGCATTGTGGGTCCGGAATTGCCAAACTTGAGGCCTTGGGGGCCAGGAGTGTGAGGACGGATGTCTGAGAACACAAGCTAGACTAAGGTTTCAGGGCGAGGGCACGGCAGGCACCACTGTAGATCTGAATTGAGATCTTGTGCATCTGAAGTCAGGGCAAGGATCAGATGTAGACTCAGGTTGGAGTTTCTGTCCATGATGGCCCCTTCATGAAGTGGGTAGAATCTCGAGGCCATGGAGGTTTTCCCATGATGGGAGTTGTGCGATGTTCCAGACTGCAAGGATTCCTTCTGCGGGACAATTGAGACCTGTTGGATGGCTTCAGGACGTCCCATTCATAATGACTCCAGAGCACGGTTCTAAGGATGGATGCCTGGGCAGCCTGCCTCGCATTCCAATTGTCTCCTAGCAAAAAGACAGGTTCAATCTGCTGGCTCTGCAGGAGCAACTGAGAGGGATGAGTTGAAATTGACTCTCCTGAGGATGGGTCCCAATGTGTGTTTGTGTCCATGAGGACCTTGGAATGGGGCAGTGGCACCAGGGCCCTGAAGGATTCTCCTAATGTTTTGACACAGCTCCAACAAACAAGTTTCCCATGTGGAGAAGAGATTTGTTCTGATAGGTGCCTCAAGAAACCCCCATATGCTGATATTGGAAACCAGGCCTCTGAGGAGAGATACCTGGAAACCAAAGCAATGGATCTGATTATGGCCTAAGGGCCTGTCTGGTTCAATATTCTTCTCTGGGGACATCTGTCTACACGTCTGATGGAGGTAGTTGCTCAGCTGGTGTCAGATCTCCCCTGTTTGTCCTGGGAGGCCTACAATATTGGGTTGGCCTTGGGGACTTTGGAGGTTTCTCCTATTTATATGGTTGTGGCCAATGGAATGGGAAGAATTCCCTGGGAGAGGGCACGCACAGTTGTGAGGTGTGGCTCCAGTGGCACCAGTCTGTAGGGTGTGTGGGCTAGAGCTATGGGGACAGTTGTTTGAAAAGACAAACTCGGCTTAGGTTTCGGGACATAGGTATGACAGACCTGATCTACAGATGGGGAGGAAAACTCTTCGGGATATAAACAAAGGGTGAGTGTGAGGAACATGCTCAGTCTTTTGTCTCTGGATTTTGTGAAACCGATGGCCATGAATGTCTGGGTGGCCTCAGGCCATGGACGAGTCTCCCTCTCTGGGGATTTGGCCCCATCCCAAGAGTTTGGGGTCCTTCTGTGGGATGGGAGAAGACCTTTCTGTTTTTATACCTCAGATGTCCCACCAAAAGAAAGATCCAGAGCAGAGCCCTGGGGAGGGGTGACTGGACAACCCGACCTCTAGTTAAAATTGGGGGCCTAGGGGCATGGCAAGTCCCATATGTGGGCTATTGGTCCAGCCACCGACAGGTCTTACTTGAGGACAGGACTCATGCTGAGGGTCACAATGCGTGTTTCTGCCCAATGCAGCCCTCAAGCATGGGCGGAGCATCATGGGCCATGCTGGTTCCTCCTACACTGAAAGTTGGACAACATTCCAACCACAAGGATTCTTGCCATGGGGAAGGAGGAGTTCTGATTTCTGCATCACGTTCACCACTGGGCAGTGATTGGAGTTAAAGTCTAGGTTCTGAAGCCTGAAAACCGAGGTTGGGGAAGAGATGGGAAGAGATGATGACCCAACACCATGGCGGGTCCAATGTGCTCAGTGTACAGTCAGCTGTATGGGTGTCGGTTGGGAGGTCTGGGCTCAGGTGGTGTCAGACAAGTCATTAGTGCCCAGGGTAAACTGTATGATTTGGGTACAGTCGAATTGCGTGCAGAGTGATCCTCATTCGGAGTTTCTGGGTAGACCCATAGGGCAACGTTTTTATTCTGGCGGGCAGGCAGAGTGCTGCATTGTGGCTCCGGAATTGCCAACCTCAGGGCTTGTTGTCCAGGGGTGTGAGGACAGAAGTCTGAGAACACAAGCTAGGCATATGTTTTGCAGCGAGGGCATGACAAGCACACTCTGCAGAGCTGAATAGAGATCTCGTGCATCTGAAGTCAGGGCGAGGATCAGACGTTGGCTCAGATTGGAGTTTCTGTCCATGATGGCCCCTCATGAAGGGGGGGTCATCACGAGGCTATGGAGGTTTTCCCACGATGGGAGATTTGAGATGTTCCAAGCCGTAAGGATTCCTTCTGTGGGACAACTGAGACCGGTTGGATGGCTCCAGGACATCTCATACGGAAGGCCTCCAGAGCAGGGTTCTAAGGATGGATGCATGGGCAGCCTACATCGCATTCCAATTGTCTACTTGCGACAAGACAGGTTCGATTGGCTGGCTTTGGGGGAGTAACCGAGCATCCTTCAATGGGCTACAATGTGGGTTTGTGTCCATGGAGACCTTGGAATTGTGCAGTGGCACCAGGGCCCTGAAGTATTCTCCTAACTGGAGGATTTGACACAGCTCCAACGAGCATGTTTCCCATGTGGAGATGAGATGCGTTCTGATGGGGCCCTCTGGAAACCCCCAGATGCTGATATTGGAAACCAGGCCTCTGGGGAGAGATGACTAGAAACCAAAGCAATGGATCCGATTAGGGCCTAGGGGCCTGTCCGGTTCAAACTCCTTCACAGGGTACAACTGTCTACGGGTCTGAGTGGAGGTAGTTGCTCAGCTGGTGGCAGATCGCCCTTCTTTGTCCAGGGCGGCCTACACTCTTAGGATAGCCTAGGGGACTTTGGAGATTTCTCCTATTTTGTTCTGATTGGTGTCACCCGACATTCCACGTTAGAACCCTGCTTTGGAGAAATTTTTTATGAGATGTCCTGGATCCATCCAACAGGTCTCGACTGTCTTGCAGAAGGAATCCTTACCAAATGGAGCATCACACAATCCCACTGTGGGAAAACCTCCATGGCCTCGTGATGCCCCCCAACCTTCATGAAGGTGCCTTCATGATCAGAAAATCCAATTGAGCCAACATCTGATCCTCGCCCTGACTACAGAAGCATGAGATCTCGATTCAGCTCTGCAGAGTGTGCCTGCTGAGCCCTAGCCCTGAGACCTAAGCCTAGCTTGTGTTCTCAGACTTCCGTCCTCACACTCCTGGCCCACAACCCCTCCAGTTTGGGAATTCTGGAGACACGATGCAGAATTCTGCCTGTCCTCCAGAAGTAAAAACGTTGCCATATGGGTCTAACCAGAAACCTCAAATGAGTATCAACCTGAACGTCACTCGACTGTACCCCAATTATACAGTCTATCCTGGGCACTAATGCCCTGTCTGACACAGCCTGAGCCCAGATATCCCAAACGACCTCCAGACAGATGGCCTCACACTGAGCACATTGGACACGCCATGGCCTTAGGATGTCATCTCTTCCCAACCTCGGTTTTCAGCTTCAGAACCTAAAACTTATCTCCACTCACTGCCCGGGGTGAACGTGATGCAGAAATCAGAACTCCTCCATCCCTATGGCCGGAAACCTTTTGGTTGGCATGTTGTCCAAAGTTCATTGTAGGAGAAATCAGCATGGCCCATGAGACCCCGCCCATGCTTGAGGGCCGCATTGGGTACAAACACACATTGTGACTCTCAGTGTGAGCCCTGTCCTCAAATAAAGCCTTTCAGTGACTGGACCAAGAACCCGACTATCGGGCTTGCCATGGCCCTAGTCCCCCAGTCGTAACCAGAGTTTGAGATATCTAGTCACCCCTACTCAGGACTTTACTCTGGAATCATTCTTTGGTGGGACACCTGAGGGAAAAAACTATAGAAAGGACTCCTCCCATCCACAGAATGACCCCAAACACTTGGGTCGGGTGAAATCCCAGAGAGAAAGACTCATCCATGGCCCATGCGGCCACCCTGATTCCTCCGCTACTGTTGACACAAAATCTAGAGACAAAACCTGAGCAAGCACCTCACACTCGCCCTTTGTTTATAGCCCGAAAAATTCTCCACACAATCTATAGTTAGGGCCTGACATATATATATCCCCAAATCTAAGCCGAGATTGGGTTTTCAGACTTCTGTCCCCACAGTCCTGGCCCACACATCCTCCAGGATGGGGCCCCTGGAGCCACAACTCAGGACTGTGCCTGCCGTCTCCAAGGGAATGCTTCCCATTTCATTGGCCACTATTGTACAGATTAGGAGAAACCCCGAAAGTCCCCAAGGCCATCCCAGTAGTGTCGGCCACCTAATACAAACAGGGGTTATCTGTCACAAGCTGACCGAGGACCTCCACTCAGACCCATATACAAATCCCCCCAGAGAAGAAGATTGAAACGAACAGGCACCTTGGCCCTAATCAGATCCATTATTTTTGTTTCCAAGCATCTCTCATCTGAGGCCTGGTTTCCAATACCAGCATATGGGGGTTTCCTGAGGTTCCAATCAGAATAAATCTCATCTCCACATGGGAAACTATCTCTTTGGAGACGTGTCAAAACCTCTAGTTAGGAGAAAACTTCACGTCCCTGGAGCCACCGCCCCATTCCAAGTTCGCAATGGACATAGACCCACACTATAACCCATCCTTAGGAGAGTCCATTTCAACACAGCCCCCTCGGTTGCTCACCCAGAGCCAGCATATCAAACCTGTTTTGTCGCTAGGAAACTATTGCAATGCATGGCGGGCTTTCCAGGCATCCATCCTCAGAACGCTGCTTAGGCGTCTTTCTGTATGTTATGTCCTGGAGCCATCCGACAGGTCTCAACTGGCCTGCAGAATGAATCCTTGCGGATTGGTCCATCTCACAACTCCCAGCGTGGGAAAACCTCCATGGCCTCAAGATGCCCTGTCTGACACAGCCTGAGCCTGGATCTCCCGACCGACACCCAGACATCTGGGGCCAAATTTCAGGACTGTCCTGCCCTCTGCAAGGAAATTCTGCCCATTCCATTTGCCACAACCCTACAGATTAGGAATGTTTGTCCCGGGGCGATCTCACACATGCTGAGCAATGACCACAACACATAACCGTAGACTGATGTTCTCAGAGAAAATGATTGAATTGGACAGGCCTTTAGGCCGTAATTGGATCCATTGCATAGGATTCCAGGCCTCTCTCCTCAGATGACTGGTTTCCAATACCAGCTTATGGGGTTACCTGAGGCAACAATCAGAACAAATCTCATCTCCACATGGTAAACTTGCTCTGTGGAGCTGTCTCAAAACTTCCAGTAAGGAGAATCCTTCAGGGCGCCAGAGCCACTGCCCCATTCCAAGGTCTTCATGGACACAACCCCACATTATGACCCATCCTCAGGAGAGTCCATTTCAACTCAGCCCCCTCCTTTGCTCCCCCAAAGCAAGCAGATCGAACCTGCCTTGTCACTAGGAGATGATTGGAATGCTAGTTGGGCTGCCCAGGCATCCATTGTTAGAACCCCACTCTGGAGAAGTTCCTTATGGGGCGAAATTGATCCATCCGACAGGTCTCGACTGTCCTGCAGAAGGAATCCTTGTGGTATGCAGCATCACACACTCGCACCATGGAAAAACCTCCATGGCCTCGTGATGCCCTCACCTTCATGTCGGGGACATCATGGACAGAAACTCCAACCTGAGGCAACGTCTGATCCTCGCCCTGACTTCAGATGCATGAGATCTCAATTCAGCTCTGCAGAGTGTACCTGCCGTGCCCTCACCCCAAAACCTAAGCCTAGCTTGTGTTCTCAGACTTCCTTCCTCACACTTCTGGCTCACAAGCCCTCCAATTTGGAAATCCTGGAGACACAATGCAGCACTCTGTCTGCCCTCCAGAAAAAACAAACAAACAAACAAAAAAAAAACGTTGCCCTATGGGGCTACCCAGAAACCCCAAATGAGGATCAACCTGCACACCACTCGACTGTACCCCAATTAAACAGTCCAGCCTGGGCAATAATGCCCTGTCTGACAGCCTGAGCCCAGACATCATGACCGACACCCAGACAGCTGGCCGCACACTGAGCACATAAGACACACAATGGCCTTAAGTCATCATGTCTTCCCGACCTCGGTTTTCAGGCTTCAGACCCTAGACCTAATCTCCACTCATTGCCAAGCAGTGTACGTAATGCACAAATGAGAACTTCTCCTTCCCAATGGCAAGAAACCTTGTGGTTGGCATGTTGTCCAACGTTCAGTGTAGGAGAAACCAGCATGGCCCATGTGGCTCTGCCTATGCTTGAGGGCTGTGATGGGCACAAACACACATTGGGACACTCAGCGTGAGCCCTGTCCTCAAGTAAAGCCTCCCAGTGACTGGAGCAAGAACCTGCATATGGGTCTTGCCATGGCCCTAGTCCCCCAATATTAACCAGAGGTTGAGATGTCTAGTCGTGCCTACTCAGGTCTCTGCTCTGTTATCCCTCTTTGGTGGGACACCTGAGGTAAAACAAATCAAAACAAAACAAACAAACAAAAAAAGCAGAAAAGACTCCTCCCATTCATAGGATGACCCAAAATACTTGGGATCTGGTCAAATCCCAAGAGAGAAAGACTAGTCCATGGCCCATGAGGCCACCCCGACATTCCACGGCCACCATTGACACAAAATCCAGAGACAACAGCCTCCCATTGTTCATAGCCCACAATATTCTCCTCACAGTCTGTTGATCGGGCCTGCCATACCTATGTCACCAAACCTAAGCCGATTTTGTGTTTTCAGACTTCTGTCCCAACAACTCTGGCCCACACACCCTCCAGGCTGGGTCCCCTGGAGCCACACCTAAGGACTGTGCCTGCCCTCTCCAAAGGAATTCTTCCCATTTCATTGGCCTCTACCGTACAGATTACGTGAAACCTCCAAAGTCCCTGTGGACATCCCAATAGTGTAGGTTGCTCAGGAAAAAAAGGGGCTATCTGTCACAAGCTGAGTAAAGACTTCCACTCAGACCCATAGACAGATAGCCCCAGAGAAGAAGATAGAACCGTACAGGCACGTATGCCCTAATCGAATATATTGTTTGTTTCCAGGCATCTCTCCTTAAAGACCTCATTTCCAATACCAGCATATGGGGGTTTCCGGAGGTATCAATCAGAACAAAATTCATCTCCACATGGGAAACTTGCTCTTTGGAGCTGTGTCAAAACCTAGAGTTAGGAGAAACCTTCAGGACCCCAAAGCCACCGCCCATTCCATGGTCTCCATGGACACAGACCCACATTATGACCCATCCTCAGGAGAGCCCATTTCAACTCAGCCCCCTCGGTTACTCCCCCAGAGCCAGCAATCGAACCTGCCTTGTTGCAAGGAGACAATTGGAATATGAGGTGGACTGCCCAAGATTCCATCTATGGAACCCTGCTCTGGCATCATTCTGTATCCGTCAGGTGGCGACTGTCCCGCAGAAGGAATCCTTGCAGATTGGAGCATCTCACAACTCCCATCTTGGGAAAACCACAATGGACTTATGATGCCCCCACTTCATGAAGGGGGATCATGGACAGAAACTCCAAGCTGGCCAAAGTCTGATCCTCGCCTTGACTTCAGATGCACAAGATCTCGATTCAGCTCTTCAGAGTGTGCCTGCCGTGCCCTCGCCCTGAAACCTAAGGCTAGCTTTTGTTCTGAGACTTCCGACCTCACACTCCTGGCCCACACGCCCTCCAGTTTGGGAATTCCGGAGCCACAATGCTGCACTCTGCCTGCCCTACAGAAGAAAAATGTTGCCCTATGTGGCTACCCAGAAACCCCAAATAAGGAACAACCTGCACGCCACTCAACTGTACCCCACTTATCCAGTCTAACCTGGGCACTAATGCTCAGTCTGACACATCCTGAGCCCAGACCTCCCGACCGACATCCAGACAGCTGGGGCCACACCTCAGGAATGTGCCTGCACTCTCCAAGGGATTTCTGCCCATTCCATTGGCCACAAACCTACAGATTAGGAGAACCTCCAAATTCCCTGACACCATCCCAATAGTGTAGGCCTCCAGGGACAAACAGGGGTGATCTGTCCCACGCTGAGCAACTACCTCCATTCAGACCCATAGACAGATATGCCCAGAGAAGATTGAACCAAAGAGGCACCTAGGCTCTAATTGGATTCATTGATTTTTTTCCAGGCATCTCTCCTCAGAGGCCTGGTTTCCAATAACAGCATATGGGGGTTTCCAGAGGTACCATTCAGAACAAATCTCGTCTCCACATGGGAAACTTGCTCTTTGTATATGTGTCAAAAGCTCCATTTAGAAGAAACCTTCAGGTACCTGGAGCCACCGCCCCATTCCCAGGTCTCCATGGACACAGTGCCATATTATGACCCATCCTCAGGAGAGTCCATTAAACTCAGCCCCCTACTTTGCTCCCCCCGAGCCAGCAGATCAAACCTGCCTTGCTGCTAGAAGACAATTAGAATATAAGTTGGGCTGCCTAGGCATCCATCATTAGAACCCTGCTCTGGAAAAAATTTTTTATGAGACGTCCTGGAACCATCCAACAGGTCCCGACTGTCACACAGAAGGAATCCTTGTGGTTTGCATCACACACTCAAACCGTGAGAAAACCTCCATGATCTTGTGATGCACCAACCTTCATGTAGGGGACATCATAGACAGAAACTCCAACCTGAGGCAATGTCTGATCCTCTCCCTGACTTCAGATGCACGAGATCTCGATTCAGCTCAGCAGAGTGTGCCTGCCATGGCCTCGCCCCGAAGCCTAAGTGTAGCTTGTGTTCTCAGACTTTTGTCCTCACTCTCCACTCAGAACCATAGACAGATGTGCCCAGAGAAGACTGAAGTGGGCAGACCCCTAGGCATGAATCAGATCAATTACTTTGGAGTCCAGGCATCTCTCCTCAGATGCCTCGTTGCCAATACCAGCATATGGGGGTTCCTGAGGCATCAATCAGAACAAATCTCATCGCCACATAGGAATCTAGCTGTGTCAAAACCTCCGGTTAGGAGAATCCTTCAGGGCCCCAGAGCCACTGCCCCATTCCAAGGTCTCCATGGACTCAAACCCACATTATGACCCATCCTCAGGAGAATCCATTTCAACTCAGCCCCCTCGGTTGCTCCCCCAGAGCCAGCAGATCGAACCTGCCTTGTCACTAGGAGACAATTGGAATGTGAGTTCACTGCCCATGCATCCATCGTTAGAACCCTGCTCTGGAGAAGTTCCTTATGGGGCGTCCTTGATCCATCCAACAATTTTTTGACTGTCCCACAGAAGGAATCCTTGTGATTTGCAGCATCACACACCCGCACCATGGGAAAACCTCTATGGCCTCGTGATGCCCCCACCTTCATGTAGGGGACATTGTGGACAGAAACTCCAACCTGAGATGCACGAGACCTCGATTCAGCTCTGCAGAGTGCGCCTGCCGTGCCCTCACCCTGAAACCTAAGCTTATCTCTCAGACTTCTGTTCTCACACTCCTGGCCCACAATCCCTCCACTTTGGGAATTCTGGAGAGAGAATGCAGCACTGTGCCTGTCCTCCAGTAGAGAAACGTTGCCCTATTGGTCTACCCAGAAACCTCAAATGAGGATCAACCTGCACGCCACTTGACTGTACCCCAATTATACAGTCTAGCCGGGGCACTAATGTCCTGTCTGAAACATCCTGAGTCCAGATATAGCGACAGACACCCAGACAGCTGGCTGCACACTGGGCACATCAGACCCGCCATGGCCTAGGTCGTCATCTCTTCCCAACCTCTTTTTTCAGGCTTCAGAATCTAGACCTTATCTGCAATCACTGCCCAAGGGTGAACGTGATGCAGAAATCAGAACTCCTCCTTCCCCCTGGCCAGAGACCTTGTGGTTGGCATGTTGTCTAACGTTCAGTGTAGGAGAAACCAGTGTGGCCCATAAGGCCCCACCCATGCTTGAGGGCTGCGATGGGCACAAACACACATTGGGACCCTCAGCATGAGCCCTGTCCTCAAGTAAAGCCTCTCAGGGGCAAGACCAAGAGCCCGCATATGGGGCTTGCCATGCCCCTAGTCCCCCAATATTAACCAGAGGTTGAGATGTCTAGTCATGCCTACTCAGGTCTCTGCTCTGTTATCCCTCTTTGTTGGGATACCTGAGGGGGGGAAAAAACCAGATAGGACTCCTCCCATCCACAGAATGACCCCAAATCCCCAGAGTGAAAGACTCGTCCATGGCCCATTAGGCCATCCCGATATTCTATGGCCATCGTTTACACAAAATCCAGAGATAATAACCTGTTCAAGGGCCGCACACTCACCCTTTGTTCATAGCCTGAAAAATTCTCCTCATGGCCTGTAGATCGGGTCTGCCATACCTAGGTCCCCAAACCCAAGCCGAGTTTGTGTTTTAAGATTTCTGTACCAACAGCCCTGGCCCACACTCCCTCCAGGCTGGGTCCCCTGGAGCCACAACTCAGGACTCTGCATGCCTTCTCCAAGGGAATTCTTCCGATTTCACTGGCCACTACTGTACAGATTAGGAGAAAACTCCAAAGTCCCTGAGGCCATCCCAATAGTGTAGGTCGCACAGGACAAACAGGGGCAATCTGTCACAAGCTGAGCAACTACCTCTACTCAGATCCATAGACAGATATGCCCAAAAAAGAAGATTGAACAAGACAGGCACCTAGGCCCTAATTGGATCCATTGCTTTTGTCTCCAGGAATCTCTCCACAGAGGCCTGGTTTCCAAAACCAGCATAAGGCGGTTTCCTGTGCTACATATCAGAGGAAATCTTGTCTCCACATAGGAAACTTGTCCTTTGGAGCTGTTTCAAAACCTACAGTTAGGACAAATATTCAGGTCTCCAGAGCCACCACCCCATTCCAAGGTCTCCATGGACACAAATCCAGATTATGACCCATCCTCAGGAGAGTCCATTTCAACTCAGCCCTCGTGGTTGCTCTCCCAGAACCAGCAGATTGAACCTGTTTTGTTGCTAGGAGAAAATAGGAATGGGAGGAGGGCTCTCCAGCTATCCATCCTTAGAAATCAGCTCTGGCGTCGTTCTCTGTGGGACGTCCAGGAGCCTTCCAACAGATATCGACTGTCTTGCAGAAGGAATCCTTGCGGATTAGAGTAACTCACAACTCCCATCGTGGGAAAACCTCCATGGCCTCATTATGCCCCCCTCCCTTCCTGAATGGGCCATCATGGACAGAAACTCCAACCTGAGCCAACATCTGATCCACGCCCTGACTTCTGATGCTCGAGATCTCGATTCAGCTCTGCAGAGTGTGCCTGCTGTAAACTCGCCTCGAAACCTAAGCCTAGCTTGTGTTCTCAGACTTCCGTCAACACAAGACCTTGTCCTTGTCCTTGTCCTTGTCCACAAGACCTCCAGTTTGAGAATTCTGGAGCCACAATGTAGCACTCTGCCTGCCCTCCAGAAGAGAAACGTTGCCCTATGGGGGTACCAAAAAAAAAAAAAACAAATAAGGATCAACATGCACGCCACTCGACTGTACCCCAATTATACAGTCTACTCTGGGCACAAAAGTCCTGTCTGACATAGCCAGAGCTATGAGGCCAGACTTCCCGACCAACACCCAGACAGCTGGCCATACACTGGTCACATCTCACCAGCCACGGCCTTAGGTCGTCAACTCTTCCCAACCTCGGTTTTCAGGCTTCAGAAACCTAGACCTTATCTCCACTCACTTCCCACAGGTGAACGTGATGCAGAAATCAGAACTCCTCCTTCCCCGTGGCCAGAACCATGTGGGTGGCATGTTGTCCAGTGTTAAATGTAGGAGAAACCAGCTGGCCCATGAGGCACCTCCCATGCTTGAGGGCCGCGATAGGCACAAACACACATTGTGACCCTCAGTGTGAGCCCAGTCCTCAAGTAAAGCCTTTCAGTGTCTGGACCAAGAGCCTGCATATGGGACTTGCCATGCCCCAAATCTCCCAATCTTAAACAGAGGTCGAAATATCTAGTCACCCTTACTCAGGGCTCTGCTCTGGAATCCCTCTTTGGTGGGACACCTGAGGAAAATAAATACAGAAAGGACTCCTCCCGTCCACAGAATGACCCCAAACACTGGGGATCGGGCCAAATCCCCAGAGAGAAAGACTCGTCCATGGCCCATGAGGCCACCCCAACATTCCATGGCCAACGTTGACACAAAATCCAGAGACATAAGCCTGAGCAAACGCCTCACACTTGCCCTTTGTTCATAACCCGAAAACTTGTCCTCACAGTCTGTAGATCGGACCTGCCATACCTACGTCCACAAACACTGTGTTTCAGACTTCTGTAACCACAGTCCTGGCTCACACATCCTCCAGGCTAGGGCTCCTGGAGCCACATCTCAGGACTCTGTCTGCTTCTCCAGGGGAATCCTTCCCATTGCATTGGTGATGACCCTAGATATTAGGAGAAAACTACAAAGTACCCAAGGTCATCCCAATGGTGTAAGCCTCCCAGGACAAACAGGGGAGATCTGACACAAGCTGAGAAAATACCTCCCCTCAGAACCATAGACAGATATCTCCAGAGAAGACTGAACCAGACAGGCACCTACGCCCTAATCAGATCCATTGTTTTGGTTTCCAGGCATCTCTCCTCAGAGGCCTGGTTTCCAATACCAGCATATGGGGGTTTCCAGAGGTACCAATCAGAATAAATCTCGTCTCCACATGGGAAACTTGTCCTTCGGAACTGTGTAAAAACCTCCAGTTAGGAGAAACCTTCAGATACCCGGAGCCACAGACCCATTCCAAGGTCTCCATGGATACAAACCCACATTACGACCATTCTGCAGGAGAGTACATTTAAACTCATCCCCCTCGATTGCTCCCCCAGAGCCAGCATATCGAACCTGCCTTGTCACTAGGAGACAATTGGAATGCAAGGCGGGCTCTCCAGTTATCCATCCTTAGAACCCTGCTCTGGCGTCGCTCCGTATGGGACGTCCTAGAGACATCCAACTGGTCTCAACTGTGCAGAAGAAGGAATCCTTGCGGATTGGAGCATCTCACAATTCCCATCGTGGGAAAACCTCCATGGCCTCAAGAAGCCCCCTTCCCTTCATTAAAGGGCCATCCTGGACAGAAACTCCAACCTGAGCCAACGTCCGATACATGCCCTAACTTCTGATGCACGAGATTTCATTTCAGCTCTGCAGAGTGTGCATGCAGTGCCCTAGCCGCAAATCCAAAGCCTACTTGTGTTCTCAGACTTCTATCCACACACTACTGGCCCACAAGCCCTCCAGTTTGGGAATTCTGGAGCCACAATGTAGCACTCCCCCTGCCCTCCAGAAGAAAAATGTTGCCTTATAGGGCTACCCAGAAATGCCAAATGAATATCAACCTGCACAAAACTCGACTGCACCCCAATGATACAGTCTAGCCTGGGCACTAATTCCCTGTCTGCCACAGCCTGAGACCTCAACTCCCGACCCACACTTAACAGCTGGCCGAACACTGAGCACATTGGACACGTTATGGCCTTAGGTCTTCATCTCTTCCCAACCTCGGTTTTCAGGCTTCAGAACCTAGACCTAAACTCCAATCACTGTCCAGGGGTGAACGTGTTGCAGAAATCAGAATTTCTCCTTCCCCATTGCCAGAAACCTTGTTGTTGGCATGTTGTGCAACGTACAGTGTAGGAGAAATCATCATGGTACATTAGGCCCCGGCCTGCCTGGAGGGGCTCGAAGGGCACATATACTTATTGTGAACCTCAGCATGAGCCCTATCCTCAAGGAAGGCCTCTCAGGGGCTGGACCAAGAGCCTGCATATGGGGCTTGTCATGCACATAGGCCCCCAGGCCTTACCAGAGGGCAGGTATTCCAGTTGTCAGTACCCACTGCTCCGCTCTAAAATCCCTCTATTGGGGGGAACGCCTGAGGCAGAATACAGGACTCCTCCCTTCCCAGAGAATGGCCCCAAACTCTAGAGAGCTGGGCACTTCACCAGAGAGGTAATACTCTTCCTCGGCCCATGAGGCCACCCCTACATTAAACGGCCATAGTGGACACAACATCCAGAGACAAAAGCCTGAGCAACCAATTCCTACTTGCCCTCATTTCATAGGCTGAGGATATCCCCTAACGGACTGTAGATCAGGCCTACCATAACCTCGGCCCCAAACCTCAGCTGAGTTAGTATTTTCAGACGTCTGTCTCCACAGCCCTGGCATACACAACCTCCAGGCTGGGGCCTCTGGAGCCACACCACAGACTGTGGCTGCACTCTCCTAGGAAACTGCGCATTCCATTGGCCACAACCCTACAAAATAGGAGAAACCTCAAGTTCCCCGAAGACATCCCACTACTGTAAGTCGCCCTGGATACACAGGGGCATTCTGACACAATCTGAGCAACTACCTCCACACAGAAACGCAGACAGATGTACACAGAGAAAGAAGATTGAACCGGACAGGCCTGTAGGCCCTAATCTGAACTCTTGCTTTGGTTTCCAGGTGTCAGTCCTCAGAGGCCTGGGTTCAAAGACCAGCATACGGGGCTTTCTTGAGGCACCAAACAGAACACTCTCATCTCCACATGGGAAGCTTCCTTGTTGGAGCTCTGTCAAACCCTTCGGGTTGGAGAATCCTGCAAAGACCTTGAGCCACCCCTACATTCCAAGGTCTCCATGCCCCCCAACCCACATTATGACCCATCCTTAGGAGAATCCATTATAACTCAGCCCTCTGGGTAGCTCGCCCATGATCCCACAGATTCAGCCTGCCTTATCCTGACCAGTTAAAGGGAATGTGAGGTGGCGTTTCCAGGCATCCTTGCTTAGACACCTGCTCTCAAGTCTTTCCGTTTGGGGCATCCTGGAACCATCCAATAGGACTCGACTGTCCTGCAAAAGGAAACCTTGAGGATTGGAGCAGCTCACAACTCCAAGCATAGGGAACATCTCTGGCCTCATGACATCCCCACCCCCTTCAGGAAGGCGCCATCATGGACACAAACTCCAGTCTGAGGCAACATCTGATACTCGCCCTGACCTCAGATGCAGGAGATCTAGATTCAGACTCTGCAGAGTGGGCCTGCCGTGCCCTCGGCCCCAATCCTCATGCTAGCTTGTGTTTTCAGACTTCCTTCCTCACACTCCTGGCCAACAAGGCCTCCAGACTGGGAATTCCGGAACCACAACACATCCCTCTGTCTGACCACCAGAAGAAAAACGTTGCCCTATGGGTCTCTCCAGAAACCCCAAATGAGGATCAACCTGCTCGGGCCTCTAGCGCACCCAAATTGGATAGGCTGCTCTGGGCACTAATGCTCTGTTTGACACAGCCCTAGGCCAGACGTCCTGACAGACAAGACAGCTAGCTTCACACCAAGCACATCAGACACGCCATGGCCTTAGGCCGTCAACTCTTCCCAACCTGGGTTTACTGACATATGAACCTAGACATTATATCAAATCACAACACAGGTGGGTACTTGAAGCACAAATCAGAACTCCTCCTTCCCCATGGCTGTAAAGCTTGCTGTTGGCATGGAGTCACACCTTTAGGGTAGGAGAAACCATCATAGCCCCTGAGGCCACACCCAATCTTGAGTGCCGACTTGGGCACAAACTCGCATTGTGACCCTCAGCGTGAGCCCCATGTCGATGTAAGGCCTCTCATGGCCTGGACCAAGAGCCCACATATGGGACTTGCCAAGCCCCTTTGTTTCCAATTCTCACGAAATTTCGAGTTTTCCAGTCACTTGTACCTGGGGCTCTGCTCTGGAATCCCTCTCTTGGAGAGACACCTGAGCCAGAAAACAGGACTCCAACCTTCCCACAAAATGACCCCAAACTCTTGGGAACTGGGCCAAATCCCAAGAGAGAGAGACTCATTCTTAGTCCCTGAGGCCACCCTAAAATCCACAGCTATCCTGGACACAACATCTAGAGACAAAAGCCTGAGGGATCGCCTTCCACTCGCTCTTCTTTCAATAGCCGAGGAGCTCCCCTCATGGTCTGTGAATCTGCCCTGCCATACCCTCGGTGCCACTCCTAACCTGAATTTCTGTTTTCAGACTTCTGTGCTCACAGCACGGACCCACACACCTTCCAGCCTAGGGCCTAGGGAGCCACACTGAAGGACTGCACCTGTCCTCTCAAAGAAAACTGTGCCCAATCCATTGGCCACAACCCTACAGATTAGGAGAAACCTCCAAGGCCCCTGAGGCCATCCCGATAGTGTAGGCAGCCCTGGACTAAGAGGGGCACTCTGACACCAGCTGAGCAACTATCTCCACTTACACACTCAGACAGTGTCTTCAAAGACAGAAGATTGAAACGGACAGGCCCCTAGGCCCTAATCTGAACCCTAGCTTTGGTTTCCAGGTGTCTCTCTTCAGAGACTGGTTTCAAGACCAGCATCTGGGGCTTTTCTGAGGCACCAGACAGAACATCTCTCGTCTCCACATGGGGAGTTTTCTTACTGGAGTAGTATCAAACCCTTCAGGTAGGAGAATTCTGCAGTGGCCCTGAACCACCAGCACATTCCAAGGTCTCCATGGACACAAATCCACATTATGACCCATAATCAGGAAAGTCCGTTTCAACACAACCTCCTGGGTAGCTCGCCCCAGAGCCAGCAGTTCAAACGTGTCTTGTTGCAAATGGCCAGTGGATATGCAAGGTATACTGTACAGGTATTCATCCTTCGAACCCTGTTCGCCAGTCCTTCCATATGGGATGTCCTGGAGCCATCCAACAGGATTTGAATGTCCCACAGAAGGAAGCCTTGTGGTTTGGAACAACTCACATCCTCAGCGTGGGAAAAACTCCTTAGCCTCATGAGGCCCCCACTTCATGAAGGGTCCATCATGGACACAAACCCCAGCCTCAGCCAACGTTTGATCCTAACCCTGACTTCAGATGCAGGAGATCTCAATTCAGCCTCTGCAGAGTGCGCCTGCTCTGCCATTGGCCCCAAACCTCACCCTAGCTTGTGTTTTCCCTCACACTCCTGGCCCACAAGTTCTCCTGATTGGGAATACTGGGGTCAAAACGAATCACTCTGCCTGCCCACCGGAAGAAATACATTGTCTATGGCGTTGCCCAGAAACTGAAAAGGAGGATCAACCTTCTCGGCCCTTGGAAACACCACAATTGCATAGGCTACCCTAAGCACTAATGCTCTGTCTTACATCGCCTGAGCCCAGACCTTCCGACAGACACTGAGAGTTGGCCGCACACCCAGCACCTTGGACCCACCATGGTCTTAGGCCATTCATCCCTTCCCATTGACCTGTGTGTCTTCCTGGTGGTATGCTCTGAGGCTGTGTCAGACTGTGCATTATTCCAGAGCGGCCTATGGAATTGGGGCCTTTCATGTTTCTGCTAATCTACAGGGCTTGGGAAACTGAGACGGGCAGCATTTCCTCTGAAGAGCAGACCCAGTGATGTGATGCGGTTCTGGAGGCCCCATCCTGGAGGGCAGTGGGTCAGGACTTTGGGACCAAAGTCTCAGACACAAACTCGGGTAAGAGTTAGGCGGAAGTGATGGCAGGCCTGATCTGCAGACCCTGAGGGCAACTTCTTGGGATTTGAAATTCGGATGGATGGGAGGCAGGAGCACAGGCTTTTCTGTCTGGATTGTGTGTCTAGGATGGCCCTGGAATGAATGGGTGGCCTCATGGGTCCATGGGAGAGTCTCCCTCTCTGGGGATTCTGCTTGGCACCCCAGAGTTTGGTGTCTTTCTGGGAGAAGGGAAGAGCTCAGTTTTCCAACATAGGGGTCCCATCCAAACAGGCATTCCAGAGATTGGTTCTGGGTCCGGGCATCTGGATAACCCCACCAAGGCTGACGATTTGGGCCTAGGAGCTTGACAGGGCCCCTTTGTGGGCTCCTGGTGCCACTCGCGAGGGGGCTTGTTGGAAAGGCTCTCAGGGTAAGGTCACAATGCCTGTTTGTGCCCATCTGCCCATCCTGAGTGGGCGTGGTCTCATAGGCCATGCACCTGGCTCCCACTCTGAGTGTTGGACTGTTATCTCAACATTCAGTTTTCCGGCCATGGGGAAGGAGTCATACTCATTTCTGCTTCAGGGTCCCCCATGGGCAGGAATTTGAGCTAAGTTCTGGGACAGGTACCTGATTACCCAGGTTGCTTCAAGATGACGACCTTGGGCCAAGGCAGGATCCACCTTCAGGATATGGGGCCCACTGTCTGGGTGGCTGACCGGAGGTCGGGGCTCGAGCTGTGTCAGACAGAGCATTCAGGCAGAGGGTTGCCTATGATATTGGGGTTCTGTTGAGAGCTGTGCAACTGGATCCTCATGTGGGGTTTCTGCACAGACCTATAGGGCACTTCTTCTTTCTGGGGGCCAGGCAGTAGGCTGTGTTGTGTCTCCAGAATTCCCAATATGGAGGGCTTGCAGGTGAGGACTCTGAGGACACAAGCCTGAAAACACAAGCTATGGTTAAGCTCAGTGCAGAGCACATGGTCATTTCAATGTACACCGGTTGTATCAAGATCTCCAGCACCTGAGTATGGTCGAGGGTCAGATGTCTGCTCACGCTGGAGTTTGTATCCATGATGGCCTAGGAATGGTGGGGTTTTCTCAAGAAGCCTTGGAGGCTTTTCCCAAGCTGGAGCTTGTGAGCTGCTCCAAACAGCAAGGTGTATAACTGCGTGACAGGGGAAGTCCACTTAGAGGGCTCAAGGTTCCCCTATATGGAAGATTCGATAGCACAGGTCTCTGAATGGAGGCCTGCGAAGCCCACATCAAGTAACCATTACAGCCGAGGAACAGGGCAGGCTTGATCTGCTGTCTCTGGTTCCAAGTTCCAAGTGATCTGAGTTGATGGAAGTTCTCAGTCTAACGGGTCCCAATGCTGCTTCGTGTCCAGGGAGACCTTAGAATGTGGCAGAGGTCCTGGGCTATGCTGGATTTTCCTATCCTAAGGGTTAGACCCAGTTCCCAGGAGCCAGGTTTCCTTCTTGGGACAGGAGGGTTCTCTTGTATGGCTCACGGACCACAGGTTGGACCATATATTGGTTTTCCAGAGCAGGACTCTAGGGACAGAGGCTTAAAAACCTAAGCCACTGTTCTGATGAGGTTGTAGGGGTATGGCAGATTCAATCTTTGGACTCAGCGTCTTTGACCTGCGTGTCTTCCTGGAGGTAGGTGCTAAGGCTGTGTCAGATAATGCATTTTTCCCAGAGCGGCCTAAGAAATTGGGGTGAGTTCAGGGGTCTTGCAGGTTTCTCCTAATGTGGAGGGTTTGGGCAACTGAGACAGGCAGAGTTTCTTCCGGAGAGCAGGCCCAGTGATGTGCTATGGTTCTGGAGGCCCCATCCTGAAGGGCATGTGGTTCAGGGCTCTGGGATGAAAATCTTCAGACACAAAATAGGGTACGAGTTAAGGGCGAGGTGATGGCAGACCCGATCTGCAGACCTTGAGGGAAGCTCCTCGGATTTGAAATTCGGGTGGCTGGAAGGCAGGAGCACAGACTTTTCTGTCTGTATTGTGTCTAGGATGGCCACGGAATGGATGGGTGTCCTCATGTGCCCATGTGCCCATGGGAGTTTCTTCCTATCTGGGGTTTCTGCCCTGGTGTCTTACTGGGGAAGGGGAGACCACGTTTTACCATGTCACGGTTCCTGTCACAACATGGATTCCAGAAATGGGTTCTGTGTCCTGGTGCCTGGGTAACCCCACCAAGGCTTGGGATTTGGGCCTAGGGGCCTGACAGGCCCACTCTTTGGGGTCCTGGTCCAGCTCCCATGGGGGCTTGTTTGAAATGGTTCTCAGGGTGAGGGTGACAATGCCTATTTGTACCCAACTCCCCATCCTGAGTGGGTGCTGTCTCTTGTTCCATGCACCTGGAACCCAATCTGAGGGTTGGACAACCATCTCAACATTTAGTTTTCCTGCCATGGGGAAGGAGGTGTACTCTTTTGTGCTTTAGGGTCCCCCATGGTCATGAATTTGAGCTATGTTCTGGAATAGGTACCTGAATACCCAGGTTGGTTCGAGATAAAAGACTCAGGTCAAGGCAGCTCACACCTGTAGGATATGGGGCCCACTATCTGGGTGGCTGCCAGGTGGTCAGGGATCGGGCTGGGTCAGACAGAGCATTAGTGCACAGTGTGACCTATTATATTGGGGTGCCATAGAGGGCTGTGCAGGTGGATCCTTATGTGGATTTTCGGCGCAGACCCATAGGGCACTTCTTCTTTCTGGTGGAAAGACAGAAGGCTGCATTTTGGCTCCCAAATTCCCAATATAGAAAGCTACAGGCGAGGAGTAAGAGGACATAAATCTGAATAGACAAGCTACATTTAAGCTCAGTGCTGAGCACTTTGCCGTTCCAATGTGCATCGGTTTTATCAAGATCTCCTGCACCTGAGTATGGGCGAGGTCAGATGTATGTTCACGCTGAAGTTTGTATCTATGATGGCCAATTAATGAGATATCCAGAACCTGAGTAAGGGCGGGTGAATGATATTTGCTCACACTGGAGGTTGTGTCTATGATGACCGACAAACAGAGAGGTGGCATCAAGGGGCCATGGAGGATTCCCCATGCTGATGCTTGTGAGACTCTCCAAACAGCAAGGTATTTTTTTCTACTGACAGGTGGAGTCTGGTTTGTTTGCTCCAGAGTCCCCCACGTGGAAAGTATGGATAGCAGAGCTCTTCTGCATGGATGCCTGGAAAACACCTCCGAATGACCATTGCAACTGAGGAACATGGCAGGTTCCTTCTGGTGGCTCGGGGGCTAAGTACCAAGGCGTTGAGTTGACATTGAATCTCTTGCAGATGGGTCACAGTGCTGGTTTGTTACCAGGGAAATCTTAGAATGTGCTGGTAGCTAAGGTGCCATGCAGGATTCTCCTACCCTGAGGGTTTAACACAGGTCGAAGAGCTGTATCCCCTTCTTGGGACAGGAGATGTAGTGTTGTGTGGCTCAGGGACCACATGTTGTATCATCAATTCATATTCCAGAACAGGCCTCAGAGGACAGATGCCTGAAAACCTAATCTAGGCTTCCAATGAAGTCCTAGGGGCCTGTCAGGTTCAATCTTCTGTCTTAGGACCATTGAATTGGCTGTATGCCTGGATGTAGATGATCAGGGATTTTCAGACTGTATTTGTGTACAGAGTGGATGGCAATATTGGGGTGGGCTCAGAAGTCTTGAAGGCTTCTCCTAATCTGGAAGGTTTGGGCAACTGTGACAGACACAGTTTCCTTGGGGATGGCAGGCACATTCCTGTGGTGTGGATCCAGAGAACCCATCCTTGAGGTTATATGAGCCATGGTTTTGGGAGAGAAGTCTGCAAACACAAATTCGGGTTAGGGTTAGTGGCGTGGTGATGGCTGGCCTAAGGTGTCGACCTAGATAGCAGCTCGTCAGGAACTGTAATTAGCATGACTGGAAGACGGTAGCTTTTCTATCTGGACTGTGTGTCCTGGATGGCCTCAGAATGCAGGTGTGGTCTCATGGGTCCATGGGAGATTTTTCCTCTCTAAGGATACAGGTGGCTCCCCATCATTTGGTGGCTTTTTCGGAGAAGGGAAGAGTGTTGTTTTGCATCTTAGGGGTGCCGCAAAACAGGGATTCCAGAGGAAGGCTCTCTGTCTCTTGGCCTGGAAAATCCCACCAAGGGTTAGGATTTGGGGCTAGGGGTGTACCAGGTCTGCAATGCGGGATCCTGGTGGTGCCACTGAGAGGGCTTGGTTGAAAGAACAATCAGGCTGAGGGTCACAATGCCTGTTTGTGCCCAGGGCGGCCATCAGGATGGGCTTGGTCTCATTGGCCATGCAGCTGTCTCCCACTTTGAGGTTTGGACACCCATCCCAATACCCAGGTTTCTTGCCATGGGGAAGGAGGAGTTCTCTATGTGCTTCAGGTTTCCCATTGGCAGGGATTCCATCAAAACTTTGGGGGACCGGTGCCTGAATACCAAGGATTGGTAGAGATGACAGACTCTACCAATGGTGGACTCTACTCCCATGGCGGGTCTCACATGACAGATTGGGGCTCACTCTCTCGATTGCTGATACGAGGTCGGGACTCAGGCTCTGTCAGACACAGCACTAGTGACCAGGGCAGCCTATAAATCGGTGTTTCCTCATGCGCAGAGCAGATTGATTCTCATGTGGTGTTTCTGGGCAGACTCACCAGGCACTTGATCTTTCTATGGGGAAGGCAGAATACGGCATTGTGACTCCAGAATTCCCTATCAAGGAGGCTTTGGGACCAGTAGGGTAAGGAAGGAATTGTAAACACAAGCTACGGTTCAATTCAGTGCCAAGCGGAAGGCAGTTCCCATGTGCAGCGGCTTATTTGAGATATCCAGTACCTGTGTAAAGGGCGGATGTCAGATGTTTGCTCACACTGGAGTTTGTGACTTTGGTGACCGACAAATGGAGGGGTGGTGTCAAGAGGCCTTAAAGGATTTCCCACTCTGAGGCTTGTGTAATGCTCCAACCTGTATAGTTTCCTTCTACTGGACAGGTCGAGCCTGGCTTGTTTGCTGCAGGGTCCCCCATATGGAAAGTTTAGGTAGCAGAGAACTCCCACATGGATGCCTGGAAAGCACGCCTCCATTGACCATTGCAGCTGAGGAACATGGCAGGTTCGTTCTGCTGGCTCTGGGGCGAAGTACCAAGGCTGTGAGTTGACATGGAATCTCTTGCAGATGGGTCACAATGCTGGTTTGTTACCAGGGAGATCTTAGAATGTCCTGGTGTCTAAGGTGCCATGCAGGATTCTCCTATCCTGAGGGTTTGGCAAAGGTCAAAGAGCACGGTTTCCTTCTGGGGACAGGAGATGTTCTGTTGTGTTTCTAAGGAACCACATGATCTATCGTAAGTTGGTGTTCCAGAGCAGGCCTCTGAAGACAGATGCCTGAAAACCTAGTCTAGGGTTCCAATGAGGTCCTAGGGGCATGTCAGGTTCAATCTTCTGACTCAGGACCGTTGATGTGGCTGTCTGCCTGGATGTAGGTAAACAGGGTGTTTCGGACTGTGCATTTAAGTCCAGAGTGGCCTCCAATATTGTGGTGGGCTCAGGGATCTTGCATGTTTCTCCTAATCTGGAAGGTTTATAAAACTGTGATGGCACAGTTTCCTTGGGGATGGCAGACACAGTCCTGTGTTATGGATCCATAGACCCTACCCTGGAGGGAATGTGAGCCATTGCTTTGGGAGAGAATTCTTTAAACACCAGTTTGGATTAGGATTAGTGGCATGGTGATTGCAGGCCCAATGTGTAGACCTGGAGGGCAGATCGTCAGGAACTGTAATTAGGGTGATTGTAAGGCCATAGCACAGGATTTTCTATCTGCATTATGTGTCCAGGATGGCTTCGGAATTCAGGTGTGGTCTCTTGGGTCCATGGGGGACATTTCATTACTAAGGATCCTGGTGACTCTCCATAGTTTCTGGCTTTTTTGGGGAAGGAAGAGTGCTGTTTACCATCTTAGGGGTGCTCCAATACAGGGATACCAGAGAAAAGCTCTGGGTCTGGGTGGCTGGAAAATCCCACCAAGGATTGGGATTTGGACCTAGAAGCATACCAGGCCTGCAATGCAGGATCCTGCTGGGGCAACTGAGATGGCTTGCTTGAGAGCATACTCAAGTTGTGGGTCACAATGCCTCTTTGTGTAAAGGGCGGCCCTAAGGAGAGGAAATGGTCTCCTTGTCCATGCAGCTCGCTTCCACTTTGAGAGTTGGACACCCATCCAAATAGTCAGGTTTTCCTGCTTTGGGGAAGGAGGAATTCTCCATTGGGCTTCAGGTTCCCCCATTGGCAGGGATTCCAGCAAATATCTGTTGACAGGTGCCTGAATAACAAGCAGGGGTAGAGATGATGGAATAAGGCCATGGCTGGTCCCACTGCTAGATATGCACCCGCTCTCTGGGTGGCCGACACTAGGTCAAGGCTCAGGCTCTGCCAGACACAGCACTAGTGTCCAGGGCAGCATATAAATCAGGTTTCCCTTGAGGGCCGAGGAGACTGATCTTCATATGGGCTTTCTGGGCATACTCATCAGGCACATCTTCATTCTATAGGGAAGGCAGAATGCAGCATTGTGGCTTTAGAGTTCACTATCAAGAGGCCTTGGGGACCAGTAGGATGAGGATGGAATTGTAAACGGAGGCTATGTTCCAATTCAGTGTGAGGCAGAAGGCAGTTCCAATGTGCAGAGGCTTATTCGAGATAGCCAGCACCAGAGTAAGGGTGGATGTCAGATATTGACTCACACTGGACTTTTTGTCTTGATGACAGACAAATGGAATGATGTTGTCAAAAGGCCATGGAGGGGGGCACCTGGGTGGCTCAGTGGGTTAAAGCCTCTTCCTTTGGCTCAGGTCATGATCCCAGGGTCCTGGGATCGAGCCCCACATCGGGCTCTCTGCTCAGCGGGGAGCCTGCTTCCTCCTCTCTCTCTCCCTCTGCCTGATTCTCTGTCTACTTGTGATTTCTGTCTGTCAAATAAATAAAATCTTAAAAAAAAAAAAAAGGCCATGGAGGATTTCCCACGCTGAGGGTTGTGAGATGCTCCAAACAGTAAGGTCTCCTTCTACTGGACAGATGGAGTCTGGTGTGTTTGCTCCAGGGTCCCCCATGTGGTAAGTTTGGGTAGCAGAGCTCTCCTTCAGGGATCTCTGGAAAGCACACCTCCATTGACCATTGCAGCTAAGGAACATGGCAGGTTCCTTCTGGTGGCTCTGGGGCGAAGGACCATGCCTAGAGTTGACATGGAATTGCAGCTTGGCCACAATTCTGGTTTGTTACCAGAGAGATCTTAAAATGTGCTGGTGGCTAAGGTGTCATGCAAGAATCTGCTAACCCAAGGGTTTGTCATAGGTCGAAGAGCACGGTTTTCTTCTGGGGACAGGAGATGTTCTGTTATGTGTCTCAGGGACAACCTGTTGCATCATAAGTTAGTATTCCAGAACAGGCTCCTGAGGACAGATTCCTGAATACCTAATCACGGGTTCCAATGAGGTCATAGAGGCATGTCAGGTTCAATCATCTGACTCAGGATCATTGACTTGGCTGTCTGACTGGAGGTAGGTGATCAGGGTGTTTCAGACTGTGTATTTGCGTCCAGAGCAGCCGACAGTTTGGGGTGGGCTCAGGGTCCTTGCAGGTGTCTCCTAATCTGGAAGGTTTGGACAACTGTGATGGGTACAGTTTCCTTGGGGATGGCTGACACAGTCTTGTGGTGTGGATCCAGAGACCCATATCCTGGAGGGTATGTGAGCCATGGTTTTTGGAGAGAAATCTGAAAGCACAAATTCAGGATAGGGTTAGTGGAGGTCGCAGACCCAATGCATAGACCTGGAGGGTAGCTCGTTAGGAACTGTAATTAGCATAATGGGAAGGCAGTAGCACAGGCTTTTCTATCTGCATTGTGTGTCCAGGATGGACTCCAAATGCAGGTGTGGTCTCATGGGTTCATGGGAGACATTTCTCTCTAAGGATCCTCAGCGTGGGAAATCCTCCATGGCCTTTTGATGCCACCCTCCATTTGTCAGTCATCATAGACACAAACTCCAGTGTGAGCATATATCTGACATCTGCCCTTACTTTGGTGCTGGATATTTCAAATAAGCCGCTGCACATTGGAACTGCCTTCTGCTTGGCACTAAATTGAACCTTTGCTTGTGTTTACAATTTGATCCTCACTCTACTGGGAACCTGAAGCCCAATAGTAAACGTCTCCTTCTCCATGGCAGGAAACTGGGGTGTTTGGATGGGTGTCCAACCCTCAAAGTGGGAGTCAGCTCCATGGCCAATGAGACCACGCCCACTCCTGAGGACCGCCCTGGGCACAAACAGGCATGATGACCCTCAGCCTGAGCATGCTTTCAAACAATCCCTCTCAGTTGCACCGCCTTGATCCCGCATTGCTGTAGTGGTACGCCCCAATGCCCAAATCCTAACATAGGGTAGGATTTTCCAGAGGCCCAAACCCAGAGCCCTTCTCTGGAGCCCCTGTCTTGGGGCACCCCTAAGATGCAAAACAGCATTCTTTCCTTCCCCGAAAAAAACACAAAACTATGGGGAGTCACCAGGATCCTTAGAGAGGAAAAGTGTCCCATGGACCCATGAGACCACACCTGTATACCAAAGCCATCCTGGACACGCAATCCAGATAGAAAAGCCTGTGGTACTGCATTCCCGTCACCCTAATTACAGTTCCTGATGAGGTCCCCTCTAGGTCTATGCATTTGGCCTGCAACCCCCATGCCACTAACCTTAAACCGAATTTGTGTTTGCAGATTTCTCTCCAAATACCATGGCTCATATGCCCTCCAGGATGGGATCTCTGGAGCCCCACCATAGGACTGCTGCCATCCCCAAGGTCACTGTGCGAGTCACAGTTGTCCAAACCATCCAGATTATGAGAAACCTTCAAGTCCCCTGAGCCCACCCTCAATATTGGTGTCCGCTCTGGAAGCAAATGCACAGTCTGAAACAACCTGATCACCTACATCCAGACAGACACCCATATTAATGGTACTGAGTTAGAAGATTGAAAGTGACATGCCCCTAGGAACACACTGGAACCCTAGATTAATATTTAAAGCATCTGTCCTCAGTGGTCTTTTCTGGAATACCAACTTAGGATGCAACATGTCCCTGGGCCACACAACAGAACATCTTTTTTCCCCAGAAGGACACCGTTCTCTTTGACCTGTACCAAACCCTAATGGTAGGAGAATCCTGCAAGACACCTTAGCCACCAGCACATTCTAAAAACTCCCTAGTAACAAACCAGCATTGTGACCCATCTGTAAGAGATTCCATGTCAACTCAAGTCCTTGGTCCATCACCCCAGAGCCATGATAACATACCTGTCATATTCCTCAGCTGCAAAGGACAATGGTGGTGTGCTTTCCAGGCATCCATATGGGAGAGCTCTCCTACCCATACTTTCCACATGGGGGACACTGGAGCAAACAAAACAGACTCCACCTGTCCAGGAGAAGGACCTTGCTGCTTGGAGCATCTCACAAGCTTCGGCATGGAAATCCTCCATGACCCCTTGAAGCCACCCCTCCATTTGTCAGTCATCATAGACACAAACTCCAGTGTGAGCAAATATCTGACAGCCACCCTTACTCAGGTGCTGGATATCTCGAATAAGCTGCTGCACATTGGAACTGCCTTCAGCTTATCACTGAGTTGAACCATAGCATGTGTTTACAATTCCATCCTCACCCTTCTGGGTAACAAAGGCCTCTTGATAGGGAATTCTGGAGCCATTAAGCAGCATTCTGCCTTGCCCATGAAAGAAGAAGTGCCTGTTGAGTCTGCTCACACACCACATGAGGATTAAGCTGCTCAGACCTAGAGGGAACCGCAGTTTATAGGCTTCCCTGGCCACTAGTGCTGTGTCTGACAGAGCCTGAGCCCCAACCTAGTGTCAGTCCCCCAGAGAGCAGGACCCTTATCTAGCATGTGGGACCAGCCATGGACCTACACCATCACCTCTACCCATCCTTGGTATTCAGGTATCCCTGCCTGACCTTTGCTGGAATCCCTGCCAATGGGGGAACCTGAAGCACAATAGAGAACTCCTCCTTCCCCATGGCATGAATCCTAGCTGTTGGGAAGGGTGTCCAACCTTCTGAGATGAAGCCAGCTACATGGCCAATGAGATCACGCCCACTGATGAGGGACGCCCTGGGCACAAACAGGCATTGTGACCCGAAGCCTGAGCATGCTTTCAAACAAATGCTCTCTGTTGCACCTTCAGGATCCTGCATTGCAGGCCTGGTACACCCCTTGGCCCAAATCTTAACACGTGGTAGGATTTTCCAAGGGCCCAGACCCAGATTCCTTATTTGAATCCCTATTCTGGGGCACCCCTAAGATGGAAAACAGCACTCTACCCCTCCCAGAGAAAGCCACCAATCTATTGGGAGCCGCCAGGCAACATAGAGAGGAAAAATCTGCAATGTACCCAAGAGACCACACCTGCATTTGGAGGCCATCCTGGACACACAATCAAGATACAAAAGCCTGTGCTACCACCTTTGAGTCATCCGATTATAGTTCCTGACGAGTTGACTTCCATATCTATGCATTGGGCCTGTGATCACTTCACCACTAACCCTAAACCAAATTTTTGTTTACAGACTTTGCTCTCAAAACCATGGCTCACATGCCTTCCAGGATAGGGTCCCTGGAGCCAGACCACAGGACTATGCCTGCCATCCCCAAGTAAACTGTGCCCATCACAGTTGCCAAAACATTCCAAATTAGGAGAAACCTGCAAGGCGCCTGAGCTCTCCCCAATATTGTCGGCCGCTCTGGATGCAAATGCGCAGTTTGAATCACCCTGCTTACCTATATCCAGGCAGACAACAAAATCAATGGTCCTGAGTCAGAAGATTGAAACAGACATATCCCTAGGACCTCATTGGAAACCTAGATTTCGTGTTCAGGCATCTGTCCTCAGAAGCCTGTTCTGGAATACCAACTAATGATACAACGGGTTTTCTCTGAGCCACACCCCAGAACATCTGTCCCGAGAAGGAAACCGTGATCTTCGACTTTTGCAAACCCTCAGGGTAGGAGAATCCTGCATAGCACCTTAGCCACCAGCACATTCTATGATCTCCCTAATAACAATCCAGCATTGTGACCCATCTGCAAGAGATTCCATGTCAACTCAAAAGCTTAGAACTTCGCCCAGTGCCATCTGGCTGGCCACCATGTGTCTCAGTGTCAAAGGTCAATGGAGGTGTGCTTTCCAGGCACCCACGTGGGAGAGCTCTGCTAACAATACTTTCCACATGGGGGACCCTGGAGCAAACAAACCAGAATCCACCTGTCAAGGAGAAGGATCTTGCGCTTTGGAGCATATCACAGGCATCGGCGTGGGAAATCCTACATGAGATATTGACACCACCCCTCCTTTTGATGGTCATCATAGACACAAACACCAGTGTGAGCAAATATCCGGCATCCGCCCTTCCTTGGCTGCTGGATATCTCAAATAAGCCGCTGCACATTGGAAGTGGATTCCGCATGGTACTGAATTGAACCGTAGCTTGTGTTTACAAATCCATCCTTACCCTACTGGTCCCCTAGCCCCCTTAATAGGAATTCTTGAGCCACAGCGTAACATTCTGTCTAACCTATAGTATGAAGAAGTGCCTGCTGAATCTACCCAGAAACCCCACATGAGGATCATCTGCTTGGCCCTCGAGGGAACCCCAATTTAAAGGGTGCCCTGGCCACTAGTGCTGTGTCTGACAGAGCATGAGCTCCGAAATAGTGTCAGCCACACAGAGAGTGGGTCCCATTACCAGCATGTGAGAAAGGCCATGGCCCAAGTCTGTCATCTCTACACATCCTTGGTATTTAGGCACCTATCCCCAGACCTTTGTTGGAAACACTTTCCAGTACCTGAAGAACAATAGAGAACTCTTCTTTCCCATGGCAGGAGCCTGGCTGTTGGGATGGGTGTCCAACCCTCAATGTGGGAGAAAGTTGCATGGACAATAAGACCATGCACACTCCTGAGGGCCAGCCTGGGCACAAACAGGCCTGTGACCCTCAGCCTGAGCGTGCTTTCAACAAAGCCTTCTCAGTTGCACAACCAGGATCCTGCATTGCTTGCCTGGTACTCCCTAGGCCCAAATCCTAACATATGGTGGGATTTTGCAGGAGCCCAGACCCAGAGCCCGTCTCGGTAATCCCTGTTTTGCAGCTCTCCTAAGATGGAAAAGAGCACTCTTCCCTTCTCTGAAAAAGACACGAATCTATGGAGAGCCACCAGGATCCTTAGAGACGAAAAGTCTCCCATGGACCAATGAGACCACACCTGCATTATGAGGCCATCAAAACACAAAATCCTGATAGGAAAGACTGTGCTACTGCCTTCCAGTTACCCTAATTACAGTTCCTGACGAGCTCTCCTCCAGGTCTATGCACTGGGCCTGTGATCACCTCACCACTAAGCCTATCCCGAGTTTGAGTTTGCAGTCTACTCTCCCCAAACCCTGGCTCATATGTCCTCCAGGATGGGGTTTTTGTAGCCACACCACCTGCCATCCCCAAGGAAAATTTGCCCGTCCCAGATTCCAAACCGTCTAGATGAGGAGAAACCTCAAAGGCACCTGGGCCCACTGCCATATTGGAGGCTGCTCTGTACACAAATGTGCAGTCTGAAACACCCTGATCACCTACATCCTGCAGATGCCAAAGTCAATGGTCCTGAGTCAGAAGATTGAACCTGACATGCCCCTAGGACGTCACTGTAATCCTAGATTAGGTTTACAGGTATTGTCCTCAGAGGCTTGTTCTGGAATACCAAGTTATGATACAACATTTGGGCCCTGGGCCACACAAGACAACATCTCTTGTCCCCAGAAGGAAACCGTGCTCTTTGAACTGTGCCAATCCCTCAGGGTAGGAGAATTCTGTACGGCACCTTACCCACCAGCACATTCGAATATCTCCCTGGTAAGAAACCATCATTGTGGCCTTTCTGTAAGACATTCAATATCAACTCACGCCTTGGTACTTCGCCCCAGAGCCACCAGAACGAACCTGTCATGTTCCTCAGCTGCAATGGTCAAAGGAGGTGTGCTTTCCAGGCATCCATGTGGGAGAGTTCTGCTACCCAAACGTTCCACATGGGGGACCCTGGAGAAAACAAACCAGACACCATCTGTCTAGTAGAAGGAAACCTTTCTGTTTGGAGCATCTCACAAATCTCAGCGTGGGAAATCTTCATGGCCTCTTGACACCACCCCTCCATTTTCTGGTCATCATAGATACAAACTCCAGTGTGAACAAACATCTGACATCCACCCTTAGGTGCTAGATATTCTGTATAAGTCACTGCACAAAGGAACTGCCTTCCGCTTGGCACTGAATTGATCGGTAGGTTATGTTTACAGTACCATCCACAACCTACTGGTCCCCAAGTCCTCTTCATAGGGAATTATGGAGCTACCATGCAGCCTTCTTCCTTCCCCATAGAAAGAAGAAGAGGATGGTGGGTCTACCCAGAAACCCTACATGAGATTCAATTTGCTCTGCCTTCGAGGCAACACCGATTTATAGGCTTCCTGGCCACTAGTGCTGTGTCTGACAGAGCCTGAGCCCTTACCTAGTGTCAACAACCCAGAGATCGGGCCCCATGTCCAGCATGTGAGAATGGCCATGGACAAAGTCTGTCATCTCTACTCATCCTTGGTGTTCAGGCACCTGTCCCCAGACATTTGCTGGAATTCCTGGAAATGGAGGAACCTGAAGTACAATAGAGAACTCCTCCTTCCCATGGCAGGAAACCTGGCTGTTGGGATGGGTGTCCAACCCTCAGAGTGGGATGGAGCTGCATGTCCCATGAGACCACGGCCACTCATGGAATCCACTCTGGGAACAAACTTACATTGTTACCCTCAGCATGAGGCTTCTTTCAAACAAAAACCTTCTGTAGCTGGACCAGGAGCCCGCAGAGCGCGCCTACCACCCTAGGGACAAACACTCATCATCGTAGGTGTTTTCCAGGCGCCCACACCCAGAAACTGTCTCTGGAATTCCTCTTTTGGGGGTTCCCTGAGACGGAAAACAGCAGTGTTCCCTTCTCCCAGAGACAACTAACTCTTGGGAGCTGAGCAGAATCCCCAGAGCTGAATTATCTCCCATGGCCCCATGAAGCCACCCCTACATTTTGCAAAAGTCCGGGACAAACATTGCAGACAGAAAAGCCTGCACTACTGCCTCCATGATACCTTAACTTCAGTACACTATGAGCTTCCCACAGGGCCTTCAGATCGGGCCTGTAATCACCTCAGCCCTCAACATAACCATAGTTCATATTTGCAAATTTCTTTCCCAAAGCCCTGACTGACATGCCATCAGGATGGGGCCTCTGGAGCCACACCAGACGACTGTGCCTACGCACTCGAAGGAAACTGTGCCCTTCACTGTTGACCAAACCCTGAAGATTAGGAGCAAGTACAAAGCCCACCTCAATTCTGACGAAAACTCGACCCAAGGGAGCATTCTGACACACAATGAGCCTCTGCCTCCAGGCAGACATCCAAATCAAAGGCCCTGAGCCAGAAGATTGAACCTGACATGCCCCTAGGACTTTATCAGTACCCTAGGTTAGATTTTCAAGTGCCTGTCCCCAGAGGCCTGTTCTTCAGTACCAACTTATATTCCAACATGTGGTCCCTGAACCACACACCAGAACCCGTCCTGTCCCTTAAGGATGTCTTGCTCTTGGTAGCTGTGTCCAACACTCAGTGTAAGAGAATCGTGCATGGTCCCTGACCACCCCAACATTCTAACGTCTCCCTGGATACAATCCAGAATTGTGATCCAACAGCATGAACTTCCATGTCAACACCAGCGACTTTGAACTTTGCCCCAGCGTCACCAGTACAAAACTGCCATTTCCTCATCTGCAATGAACACTGGAGGTGGGCTTTCCAGGCATCCATGCAGGAGAGCACTTCTTCATAAACTTTCCACATGGGGGACCCTGGTGCATACAAACGAGACTCCACCAGTCCATTAGAAGGAAACCTTACTGTTTGGAGCATCTCCCAAGGCCCAGGGTGGGAAATCCTCCATGGCTTTATGATGCCTCCCCTCCATTTGTCAGTCATCATAGACACAAACTCCAGTGTGAGCAAACATATGACATCCGCACATACTTAGGTACTGGATGTCTCGAATCAGCCGCTGCACGCTGGAAGTGTCTTCCGCTTGGCAATGAATTTAACCATAGCTTATGTTAACAATTCCATCCTCACCCTCCTGGTCCCCAAGCCCTCATGATAGGGAATTCTGGAGACATAACGCAGCATTCTGCCTGCTCCATCGAAAGAAGAATTGCCTGGTGAGTCTGCCCAGAAACCCCACATGAGGATCTACCTGTATGGCCTGGAGTCCTGTCTGCCTGGAGGCAGGTGTGGCCCTCGACAACACTGTAATATCATAGGTTTCCATGGGCACCGAGGCTCTGTTTGACACAGCCTGAGCCACAACCTCCAGTCAGCCACCCAGACAGTGGGCCCCATTTCCTGCAGGTGTGACTCCCTGTGACACGAAACCAACATCTCTACTCAACCTGGATATTCAGGCCTCTGTCCCAGACCGTAGCTCAAATCCATGCCTATGGGGGAACCTGACACACAAGAGTACTCCTCCTTCCCAACCCTCTGAGTGGGAACCAGCTGCATGACCCATGAGACCACGGTCACACATGGAAGACGCCCTGGATACAAACAGGCATTGTGATCCTCAGTGTGAGCTTGCTTTCAAACAAATCCTCTCAGTAGCTGGATCAGAAGCCCACAGAGAGGGACTGCCAGGTCCCTAGGGCCAAATCATCACCCGCGTTCATGTTTTCCAGGCACCCGGATGCAGAACCTCTCTGGAATTCCTCTTTGGGTGTCCCCTGAGACGGAAAACAACAGTCTTCCCTTCCCCCCGAGACACCAAACTCTTGGGAGCTGAGCAGAATCCCCAGAAACGAAGAATTTCCCATGGCTTCATGAAGCCACTCCTACCTTTTGTGACCATCCTGGACACACACCCGACAGAAAAGCCTGCGCTAGTGCCTCCATGACACCTTAATTTAAGTACTCTATGAGCTTCCCTCAGGGCCTGCAGATTGGGCCTGTGATCACCTTGGCCCTAACTCAAACCCTAGTTTGCTTTTGCAGATTTCTCTCCCCAAAGCGCTGGCCCACATGCCCTCCAGGATGGGGCCTCTGGTGCAACACCAGGCAACTGTCCCTATGCTCCCGAAGGAAACTCTGCCCTTCATGGTTGCCCAAACCCTGTGGATTAGGAGCAAAGTAAAAATCCCCTGAGCCCACCTCAATTTCAAAGAAGGCTCTGGACCCAAATGCGCATTCTGACACACAATGAGCCCCTGCCTCCAGGGGCTGGGTCAGATCCAATCCAAGGACCTGAGTCAGAAGTTTGAACAGGCCATGACTATAGGACTTCACTGATAACCTAGTTTAGATTTTTAGGGGCCTGTCCCCAGAGGCCTGTTCTCCAATACCAACTTATATTCCATCATGTGGTCCTTGAGCCACACAACAGAGCCCCTGCTGTCTCCAGAAGGCTACCTTTCTCTTGGTAGCTGTGTCCATGTCTCAGTGTAGGAGAATCCTGCATGGCCCCTGACCACTCCAACATTTTAACGTCTCCCTGGATACAAACCAGCATTGTGATCCAACAGCATGAAACAACATGTCAACTCAGGCCGTTTGGAACTTCGCCCCAGAGCCACCAGATCGAACCTGCCATTTTCGTCAGCTGCAGTGGTCAATGGTGTTGTACTTTTCAGGCATCCATGCAGGAGAGCTCTGCACCCAAACTTTCCATATGGGGGACACTGGAGCAAACAAACCATACTCCCCCTTTCCAGTAGAAGGAAACCTTGCTTTCGGAGCATCTCACAAGCCCCAGGGTGGGAAATCCTCCACAGCCTCCTGACACCACCTCTCCATTTGGCAGTCATTGTAGACCCAAACTCCAGTGTGAGCAAGCATCTGACATCCGTCCTTACTCAGGTCCTTGGTACATCGCATCAGCCGCTGAACACTGGAACTGCCTTGTGCTTGGCACTGAATTAAACCGTACATTGTGTTTACAATTCCATCTTCACCCTCCTTGTCCCCAAACCCTCTTGATAGGGAACTTTGGAGCCACAATGTAGCATTCTGCCTACCCCAAAGAAAGAAGAGGTGCCTGTTGAGTCTGTCTGAAACCCCACATGAGGATCCACCAGCCTGGCCCTCGACAACACCTTAATATCATAGGCTGCTATGGGCACTCAGGCTCTGTCTGACACAGCCTGAGCCATGACCTCCAGATGGCCTTGCAGACAGTGGGCCCCATATCCTTCAGGTGGGACCTGCCATAGCACAAAACCATCATCTCTACCCAACATGGATATTCAGGCATCTTTCCCAGACTGTAGCTCAAATCCCTGCCTATGGGGGAACCTGAAGCAAAAGAGTACTCCTCATTCCCGATGGCAGGAAACCTGGCTGTTGAGATGGGTGTCCAACCCTCAGAGTGGGAACCAGCTGCATGGCCCATGAGACCACAGTCACTCATGGGAGCCACCCTGGGCACAAACAGGCATTGTGCCCCTAAGCCTGAGAATCTATTCAAACAAGCCCTCTCAGTTGTACCACGAGGATACCGCATTGCAGGCCTTGTTCTCCCCTAGTCCCATATACTAACACTTGGTGGTATATACCTGGTACCCAGACCCAGAGCCCTTCTCTGGAATCCCTGTTTTGAGGCACCACTAATACGGAAAACAGCCCTATTCCCTTCCGCGAAAAGGCGACCAAACTATTGGAAGCCTCTAGAATCCTTAGAGCGGAAAAATCTCCCATGTATCTATGACACAACATCTGCATTCTGAGGCCATCCGGAACACACAATCCAGACATAATAGCCTGTGCTACCGCATTATTTTCACCCTCTTTACAGTTCCTGATGAGCTGCTCTCCAGGTCTATGCACTGGGCCTGTGACAGCCTCGACACAAACTCCAACCCAAGTTTTCCTTTGCAGATGTCTTTCTCAAATCATGGCTCAAATGCCCTCCAGGATCTCGTCTTTGGAGCCACACCACAGGACTGTGCCTGCCATACCCAAGGAAACTTTGCCCATCACAGTGGCCCTAAACCTCTAGATTAGGAGAAACATGCAAGGTCCCTGAGCCCACCCCAATACTGGAGGACACCCTGCATGCAAAAGCACGGTCTGAAACAACCTGATTCCCTACGTCCAGGCAGAGACACAAGTCAATGATTCTGAGTCAGAATATTGAACCAGACACACCCTTAGGACCTCATAGGAACCCTCCATTTGTTTTACATGCATCAGTCCTCAGAGGCCTATTCTGGAATAATAACTTATGATACAACATGTGGTCCCTGTGCCACACAACAGAACAACCCCCGTCCCCAGAAGGAAACCGTGCTCTTGGACCTGTGTCAAACGCTCAGGTAGGAGAATCCTGCAAGGCGCCTATGCCAACAGTACATTCTAAGATCTCCCTGGTAACAAACCAGCATTGTGACCCACGTGCAAGACATTCCATGTCAACTCAAGGCCTTGGTACTTCGACGCAGAGTCACCAGAACGAACCTGCCAAGTTCCTCAGCTGCAATGGTCATTGGAGGTGTCCTTTCCAGGCATTCACGCCGGAGAGATCTGCTACCCAAACTTTCCACATGGTGTACCGTGGAGCAAACAAACCAGACTCCACCTGTTTAGTAGAAGGAAACCTTGCTGTCTGGAGCATCTCACAAGACTCAGCGTGGGAAATCCTCCATGGGCTCTTGATGCCACCCCTCCATTTGTTGGTCATCATAGACACAAATTCTGGTGTGAGCAAACATCTGACATCTGCCCTTACTCAGGTGCTGGATATATCAAAAAAGACGCTTCACATTGGAACTGTGTTCTGCTTGGCACTGAATTTTACAGTAGCTTGTGTTTACAATGCCATCCTCACCCTACTTCTTCCCAAGGCCTCTTGATATTGAATTCTGGAGCCACAATGCAGCATTCTGCCTCGCCCATAGAAAGAAGAAGTGCCTGCTGAGTCTGCCCAGAATCCCCACATGAGGATCAATCTGCTTGGCCCTGGAGGGAACCCCAATTTATAGACTGCTCTGGCCACTAGTGTTGTGTCTGACAGAGCCTGAGCCCCGACCCAGTATCAGTCACCAAGAGAGCAGGCCCCATATCTAGCATGTGGGACTGGCCATGGCCCAAGTCCGTCAACTCTACCCATACTTGGTATTCTGGCACATTTCCCTAGACTTTGCTGATATCTTCCAATGGGGGAACCTGAAGCACTATAGAATACTATTTCTTCCCCATGGAAGGAAACCTAGCTGTTGGGATGGTTGTCTAGCCCTCAAAGTGGGAGCAAGGTACATGGCCAATGTGACCACGCCAACTCTTGAGGGCTGCCCAGAGCACAAACAGGCATTGTGACCCTCACCCGAGTATGCTTTCAAACAAACCCTCTCAGTTCCACCACAAGGTTCCAGCATTGGAGGTCTGGTATGCCCCTAGGCCCAAATCCTAACCCTTGGTGGGATTTTCCAGGAGCCCAGACCCAGAACCCGTCTCTGGAATCCCTGTTTTGGGGCACCTCTAAGATGGAGAACAGCATTCATATCTTCCCCGATAAAGCCACCAAACTAAGTGGAGTCGCCAGGATCCTTAGAGAGGAAAAGTCTCCCATGGACCCATGAGACCTCACCTACATTCCGAGGTCATTGTGGACACACAATCCAGAGAGAAAAGTCTGTGCTACCATCTTCCAGTCACCCTAATTACAGTTCCTGACGAGCTGACCCCCAGGACTATGCATTTGGTCTGCGATCGCCTCGCGACTAAGCTGAACCTGAATTTGTGTTTGCAGACTTCTCTCCCAAAATCATGGTTCACATGCCCTCCAGGATGGGGTCACTCCACGTGCACCACAGGACTGTGGCTGCATTCCCCAAGGAAACTCTGCCTATCACAGTTGTCCAAACCTTACATATTAAGAGAAACCTGCAAGGCCCCTGAGCCCACCCCAATTTTGGTGGCCGCTCTGGACACAAATGTGCAGTTTGAAACACCCTGATCAGCTACATCTAGGCATACAGCCACATCAATGGTCCTGAGTCAGAAGATTGAATCTGACATACCCTTGGACCTCATTGGAACCCTTGATTAGGTTTTCAGGCGTCCGTCCTCAGGGGCCTATTCTGGAATGCCAACGTATGATACAACATGTGGTCCCTGAGCCACACAACAGAACATTTCCTGTCCCCAGAAGGAAACCGTGCTCTTTGACCTGTGCCAAACCCTCAGAAGAGGAGAATCCTGCACCGCACCTTAGCCACCAGCACATTCTAAGATCTCCCTGGTAACAAACCAGCAGTGTGACCCATCTGAAAGGGATTCCATGTTAACTCATCGCCCTTGGTACTTCACACCAGAGCCACCAGGATGAACCTGCCATGTTCCTCAGCTGCAATGGAGAATGGAGGTGTGCTTTCCAGACATCCATGTCGGAGAGCTTTGCTACCCAGAATTTCCACATGGGGGACCCTAGAGCAAACAATTCAGATTCCATCTGTCCAGTAGAAGGAAACCTTACTGTTTGGAGCATCTCACAAGCCTCAGCATGGGAAATCCTCCATGGCCTCTTGACGCCACCCCTGCATTTATCGGTCATTATAGACACAAACTCCAGTGTGAGCAAACATTGGACAACCGCCCTGACTCAGGTGCTGGATCTCTCGAATCAGCCACTGCACATTGGAACTGCCTTCCGCTTGGCACTGAATTTAACCGTAGCTTGTGTTTACAATTCCATCCTCATCCTACTTGTCCCCAAGCCCTCTTAATAGGGAATTCTGGGGGCACAACGCAGCATTTTGCCTGCCCCGTAGAAAGAAAAATTGCCTGGTGAGTCTGCCCAGATCCCCCACATGAGGATCCTCCTGCATGGCCCTCGACAACACCCTAATATCATAGGCCACCATGGGCACTAAAACTCTGTCTGACATAGCCTGATCCACGACCTCCAGTCAGCCACCTAGACATTGGACCCCATATCCTGCAGGTGCGACCTGCCATGGCCCGAAACCGTCATCTCTGCTCAACCTGGTTATTCAGGCATCTGTCCCCAGTACTTAGCTCAAATCCCTTCCTATGGGGGAACTTGAGGCACAAGTGTTCTCCTCCTTCCCGATGGCAGGAAATCTGGCCTGTGAAATGGGTGTCCAACCCTCAGAGTGGGAAGCAGTTGCATGGGCATTGAGACCACGGTCACTCATGGGAGACGCCCTGGGCACAAACAGGCATTGTGACCCTCAGCGTGAGCCTGCTGTCAAACAAACCCCACAGTAGCTGCACCAGGAGTCCGCAGAGCAGGCCTACCAGGATGCTACTGCCAAATCCTCTCCCTCGTTTGTGTTTTCCAGGCACCCAGACCCAGAAACTGTCTCCAGAATCTCTCTTTTCGGGTTCCTCTGAGACTGAAAACAGCAGTATTCCCTTCCCCCAGAGATACCAAATTCTTGGGAGCTGGGCGGAATACCCAGAGACGAAGAATCTCCCATGGCCCCATGAAGCCACCCCTATATTTTGCCACCATCCTGGACACAGAATCCAGACAAAAGAGCCTGCACTACTGCCTCCATGACACCTTGATTTCAGTACAATATGAGCTGCCCTCAGGGCCTGCAGATTGGGCCTGTGATCACTTCGGCCCTCATCCTAACCCTAGTTCGCCTTTGCAGATCTTTCCCCAAACCTCTGGCCCACATGTCCTCCAGGATGGGCACTCTGGTGCAACACAAGATGATTGTGCCAACCCTTCCGAAGGAGACTCTACACTGTTGCCCAAACCCTGAAGATTAAGAGCAAAGCAATTGCCCCTGAGCCCATGTCAATTTTGAGGGATGCGCAGGACCGAAATGTGCATTCTAACACACAATGAGAACGTGCCTCCAGGCAGACATCCAAGTCAAAGGCCCTGAGTCAGAAGATTTGACCTGACATGCCCCTAGGATTTCATCGATACCCTAAATTATATTTTCAGGTGCCAACCCCAGAGGTCTGCTCTCCAATACCAACTTATATACCAAAATGTGGTCCCTGAGCCATACTACAGAAGCCCTCCTGTCCTCATAAGGATACCTTGCTCTTGGTAGCTTTGTCCAAGACTCATCTAGTAGAATCCTGCATGGCCCCTGACCACCCAAATATTCTAACATCTCCCTGGATACAAACCAGCATTGTGCTCCAACAGCATAAAACTCCATGTCAACTCAGGCCGGAAGGAACATTTCCCCAGAGCCACCAGATTGAACATGCCATGTACCTCATCTGCAGTGGACAATGGCGGTGTGCTTTCCAGGCATCCATGCAGGAGAGCTCTGTTACCCAAACTTTCCATATGGAGAACGGTGGAAAAAAAAAAACAAAACAGACTTGCCCTGTTCAGTAGAAAAAATCCTTGCTGTTTGGAGCATCTCACAAGCCCCAGGGTGGGAAATCCTCCATGGCCTCGTGATGCCACCCCTCCATTTGGTGGTCATCATAAACACATACTCCAGTATGAGCAAATATCTGACACCTGCCTTACTCAGGTTCTGGATATCTCGAATCAGCCACTACACACTGGAACTACCTTCTGCTTGGCACTGAATTTAACTGTAGCTTGTGTTTACAATTCCATCATCACCCTCTTGGTCCCCAAGCCCTCTTGATAGGGAATTCTGGAGCCACAACACAGCATTTTTCATGCCCCACAGAAAGAAGAAGTGCCTGGTGAGACTGCCCAGAAACCCCACATGAGGATCCACCTGCCTGGCCCTTGAAGGCACCCTAATATCATAGTCCACCAAGAGCACTCAGGCTCTGTCTGACACAGCTTGAGCCACGACCTCTAGTCTGGCACACGGACAGTGGGCCCCATAAACTGCTAGTGGGACCTGCCTTGGCCCGAAGCCGTCACATCTGCTCAACCTGGATATTCACGCATCTCTCCCCAGACTGTAGCTCAAATCCATGAGTATGAGGGAACCTGATGCACAAGAGGACTCCTCATTCCAGATGGCAGGAAACCTGGCTGTTTATATGGTGTCCAACCCTCAAAGTGGGAAATAACTGCAAGGCCCATGAGACCATGGCCAATCTTGGTAGCCGCCCTGAGCACAAACAGGCATTGTGACCCTCAGCATGCACCTGCTTTGAAACAAACGCCCTTGGTAGCTAGAAGAGGAGCCCACCGAGCGTGCCTGCCAGGTCCCTAGTACCAAATGCTTACCCTAGTTCGTGTTTCATTGCGCCCAGACACAGAACCTGTCTCCGGAATCACACATTTGGGTGTTCCCTGAGACCGAAAACAGCAGTCTTCCCTTCCCCCAGAGACACCAAACTCTTAGGATCTGGGAAGAATACCTAGAGACGAAGAATCTCCCATGGCCTCAGGAAGACAACCCTACCATTTGCGACCATTCTGGACACACAGTCCCGACAGATACGCCTGTGCTACTGCCTCTAAGACACCTTCATTTTAGTACATTATGCACTGCCCTCAGGGCCTGCATATCAGGCCTTTGATCACCTTGGCCCTCACCCTAACCCTAGTTCATGATTGCAGATTTCTGTCCCCAAATCCCTGGCCCACATGCCCTCGAGGATGGGGCCTCTGAAGCCACACTGGATGACTGTGCCTACCCTCCCGAAGGAAACTCTGCCCTTCATTTTTGCCCAAGCCCTGAAAATTAGGAGCAATATACAAAGTAACTGAGCCCACTTCAATTGCAAGGAAAACTCTGGACGGAAATGCACATTGTGGCACACCATGAGCACCTGCCTCGAGGCAGACATCCATGTCAAAGGCCCTGATTCAGAACATTGACCCTGACATGCCCCTAGTACTTCATTAATACCATAGATTAGAAATTCAGGCGCCTGTCCCCAGAGGCCTTTTGTCCAATAACAACTTAAATTCCAACATGTGGTCCATGAGCCACACAACAGAATCCCTCCTGTCTCTAGTAAGATAGCTAGCTCTTGGTAGCTATGTCCAAGACTCAGTGTAGGAGAATCCTGCATGGCCCCTGACCTCCCCAACATTCTAACATCTCCCTGGATACAAACCATCATTATGATCCAACAGCATGAAACTCCATGTCAACTCAGGCCACTTGGAACTTTGCCCCAGAGTAACCAGAATGAACCTGCCATGTTCCTCAGCTGCAATGGTCAATGGAGGTGTGCTTTCAAGGCATCCATTTTGGAGAGCTCTGCTACCCAAACTTTCATATGGGGTACGGTGGAGCAAACAAACGAGACTCGCCCTGTCCAGTACAAGGAATCCTTGCTGTTTGGAGCATCTCACAAGCCCCAGTATGGGAAATCCTCCATGGCCTCGTGACGCCACCCCTCCATTTGGTGGCCAACATAGACACAAAGTGTAGTGTAAGCAAACATCTTACATTAGCCCTTACTCAGGAGCCAGTATCTCGAATCAGCTGCTGCACACTTGAACTGCCTTCCGTTTGGCACTGAATTTAACCATAGCTTGTGTTTACAATTTTATCTTCACCACCCTCATCACCAAGCCTTCTTGACAGGGAATTCTGGAGCCAAAACACAGAATTCTGCCTACCCCACAGACAGAAGAAGTGCCTGGTGAGTCAGCCCAGAAACCCCACATGTGGATCCACCTGCATGGCCCTCAGTAGCACCCTAATATCTTAGGTTGCCATGGGCACTCAGGCTCAGTCTGACACAGCCTGAGCCACGACCTCCAGTCAGCCACACAGATAGTTTGCTCCATATCCTGAAGAGGGTACCTGTCATGGCTGGAAGCCATCGCATCTATGCAACCTGGATATTCAGGCATCTCTCCCAAGATCCTAGCTCAAATCCCTGCCTATGGGGGAACCTGAAGCACAGGAGTACTCCTCCTACCCGATGGCAGGAATCCTGGTTGTTGAGATGGGTGTCCAACCCTCAGCATGGGAACTAGCTGCATGGACCATGCGACCACAGCCACTCATGGGAGGCGCCCTGGGCACAAAAAGGCATTGTGACCCTCAGCCTGAACCTGCTTTCAAACAAACTGCCTTGGTAGCTGGACCAGGAGCACAAAGGGCAGGCCTGCCAAGTCCCTAGTGCCAAATCCTCACCCTCGATGTTTTCCAGATGCTCAGTCCCAGAATCTGTCTCTGGAATCCCTCTTTTGGAGGTCCCCTGAGACTGAAAACTACAGTCTTCCCTTCCCCAGACACACCAAACTCTAGGGAGCTGGGCAAAATCCCCAGAGTCGAAGAATCTCCCTTGGCCCCATGAAGAATCCCCTACATATTGCTACTGTCCTAGACACACAGTCCAGACAGAAAAGCCAGCGCTACGGCCTCCATGTCACCTTAATTTCAGTACACTATGAGTTGTACTCACACCCTGCAGAATTGGCCTGTGATCACACTGGCCCTCACCCTAACCATAGTTTGCGTTTGCAGATTTCTGTTCCCAAAGCCCTGGCCCACATGCCCTCCAGGATGGGGCCTCTGGTGCCTCACCAGACGAGTGTGCTTACACTCCTGAAGAAAACTCTGCCCTTCACGTTTGCCAAAACAATGAATCTTAGGAGCAAAGTACAAAGCACCTGAGCCCAGCTCAATTTCAAAGAATGCTCTGGACCCAAGTGCATATTCTGATACACAATGAGCACCTGCCTCCAGACAGACATCCAAGTAAAAGGCCCTGAGTCAGAAGATTGAACATGACTTGCCTTTAGGACTTCATCGATACCCTAGCTTATGTTTTCAGGCTGCTGTACCCAGAGGCCTGTTCTCCAATCCCAACTTATATTCCAACATGTGGACCCTGAGCCACACAACAGAACCCCTCATGTCCCCAGAAGGATATCTTGCTCTTGGTAGCTGTGTCCAAGACTCAGTGCAGGAGAATCCTGCATGGCTTCATAACAACCCCAACATTCTAACATCTCCCTGGATAACAACCAGCATTGTGACCCAAAAGCATATAACTCCATGTCAACTCAAGTCTCTTGGAACTTCGCCTCCGAGGTACCAGATCAAACCTGCCATGTTCCTCAACTATGATGGTCAATGGAGCTGTGCTTTCAGGCATCCATGAGGGAGAGCTCTGGTACACAAGCTTTCCATAATGTGGACCCTGTAGCAAACAAACCAGACACCACCTGTCCAGTAGATGGAAACATTGCTGTTTGGAATATCTCACAAGTCACAGTGTGGGAAATCCTCCAAGGCCTTGTGACGCCACCCTTCCATTTGGCAGTCATCATAGACACAAACTCCAGTGTGAGCAAAAATCTGATACCCACCGTTACGTACTGGATATCTCGTATAAGCTTCTGCACACTGGAACTGCCTTCTGCTTGGCACTGAATTTAACCTTAGCATGTGTTTACAAATCCATCCTCACCCTCCTTTTGCCCATGCCCTCTTGATAGGGAATTCTTGAGCCACAACACAGCACTCTGCCTGCCCCACAGAAAGAAGTGCCTGGTGAGTCTTCCCAGAAACCCCACATTAGGATCCACCAGCATGGCCCTCGATGGGACCCTAATATCTTAGGCCACCATGGGCACTCAGGCTCTGTCTGACACAGCCTGAGCTATGACCTTCAGTCATCCACACAGATAGTGGACCTCATAAACTGAAGGTGGGACATGCCGTGGCCCGAAGCTGTCACATTTACTCAACTTGGTTATTCAGGCATCTCTCCCCAGACCGTAGCTCAAATCCCTGCCTATGGGGGATATTGTAACACAGGAGTACTCCTTCCGATGGCAGGAATCCTGGCTGTTGAGATGGGTGTCCAGCGCTCAGAGTGGGAACCAGTTGCGTGGTCCATGAGAACACGGTCACTCATGGGAGCCGCCCTGGGCACAAACAGGCATTGTGACCCTCAGCATGAGCCTGCTTTCAAACACACCCCCTCGGTAGCTGGATCAGGAGCCTGAAGAGCAGGCCTGCCAGGTCCCTAGGGCCAAAGCCTGACACTCCTTTGTGTTTTCCAGGTGCCTAGACCCAGAACCTGTCTCTGGAATCCCTCTTTTGGCGGTCCCCTGAGACTGAAACAGCAATCTTTCCTTCCCCCAGAAACACAAAACTCTTGGGTACTGGGTAGAATCCTCAGAGACAAAGAATCTCCCATAGCCCCATGAAGACTCCCTTACATTTGCAACTGTCCTGGACACACTATCCAGACAGAAAAGCCTGTGCTACTGCCTCCATGACTCCTTAATTTCAGAACACTATGAGCTGCCGTCAGGGACTGCAGATTGGGCCTGTGATCACCTTGGCCCTCACACTAACCCTACTTGGCGTTTGCAGATTTATGTCCCCAACACCCAGGCCCACATGCCCTCCAGGATCGGGTCTCTGGAGTTCCGGACAAGTATGCGTAAGTTACCAAAGGAAACTGTGCCCTTCATTGTTACCAAGACCCTGAAGATTAGGAGCAAAGTACAAAGCCCTTGAGCCCACTTCAATTCAAAGGAAAACTCTGCAACCAAATGCACATTCTGACACACAATGAGGACCTGCCTCCAGGTAGACATCCAAGTCAAAGGCCCTGAGTCAGAAGATTGAACCTGACATGCCTCTAGGACTTCATTGATACCCGAGCTAAGGTTGTCAGGTGCCTGTCGCCAGAGACCTGTTCTCCAATACCAACTTATATTCCAACATATGGTCCCTGAGCCACACAACAGAACCTCTCCTGTCCCCAGAAGTACACGTTGTTTTTCGTAGCTGTGTCTAAGACTCCGTGTAGGAGAATCCTGCATGGGCCCATGACCACCCAACTTTCTAACTCCTTTCTGGATGCAAACCAGCACTGTGATCCAACAGCATGACACTCCATGTCAACTCAGACCTCTTGGAACTTTGCGCCAGAGGCACCAGATCGAACCTGCCATGTTTCTCAGCTGCAAAGGTCAATGGAGTTGTGCTTTCCTGGAATCCATGTGAGATTGCTCTGCTACCCAAACTTTCCATATGGGAGACCCTGGAGCAAAGAAACCAGACTCCCCCTGTCCAGTAGGAGGAAACCTTGTTGTTTGAAGCATCTCACAAGCCCCAGCATGGGAAATCCTCCATGGCCTCGGGACATCACCCCGCCATTTGTCGGTCATTATAGACACAGACTCCAGTGTGAGCAAGCATCTGACATCCACCCTTAGTCAGGTTCTGGATATCTCAAATCAGCCACTGCACACTGGAGCTGCCTACCGCTTGGCACTGAATTGAACCGTAGCTTGTGTTTACAATTCCATCCTCAATCTCCTGGTCCACAAACCCACTTGATAAGGAATTCTGGACCGACAACACATCATTCTGCCTACCACACAGAAAGAAGTCCTGCCTGGTGATTCTGTCCAGATACCCCACATGAGAATATACCTGCGTGGCACTCGACAGCACACTAAAATCATAGGCTACAATGGGCACTCAGGCTCTGTCTGACACATCCTGAGCCACAACCTCAAGACAGCCGTGCAGACAGTGGTCCACATATTCTGCAGGTGCAAAATGTCGTGGCCCAAAGCCGTCATCTCTACTCCACCTGGGTATTCAAGCGTCTTTCCCTAGGCCATAGCTCAAATCCCTGCCTATAGGGGAGCCTTAAGAACAAGAGTACTCCTCATTCCCGATGGCAGGAAACCTGGCTGTTGAGATGGGTCACCAACCCTCAGAGTGGGAACCAGATACATGGCCCATGAGACCACGGCCACTCATGGGATCTGCCCTAGGCACAAAGAGGCATTGTGACTCAGTGTGAGCCTACTTTCAAACTCCCTCGGTAGCTGGACCAGGAGCCCGCAGAGCGGGCCTGCCAGGTTCCTAGGTCCAAATTCTCACACTCATTCGTATTTACCAGGTGCCCAGAACAAGGATCTGTCTCTGGAATCCCTCTTGTGGGGGTCCCCTGAGATGGAAAACAGCATTGTTCCCTTCCCCCAGAGACACCAAACTCTTAGGACCTGGGCAGAATCCTGAGAGACGAGGAATCTCCCATGGCACCATGAAACACTCATATATTTTGAGACCCTCCTGGACACACAATCCAGACTGAAAAGCCTGTACTACTGTCTCTATGACACCTTAATTTCAGTACAATATGAGCTGCACTCAGGGCCTGCACATCGGGCCTGTGATCACCTTGGCCCTCACCCTAACCCTAGTTCGTGTTTCCAGATTTCTGTCCCGAAAGCCCTGGCCCACATGCCCTCAGGACGGGGCCTCTGGAGCCACACCAGACGACTGTGCCTACCCTCCCATAGGTAACTATACCCTCACTGTTGCCAAAACCCTGAAGATTAGGAGCAAAGTACAAAGCCCTTGAGCACACCTCCATTTTGAAGAATGCTCGAGACCCAAATGTGCATTCTGACACATAATGAGACACTGCCTCCAGGAAAACATTCAAGTAAAAGGCCCTGAGTCAGCAGATTGAACCTGACATGCCTCAAGGACTTCATCGATATCAGAGCTTAGATTTTCAGGTGCCTATCCCCAGGGGCCTGTTACCCAATACCAACTTATATTCCAACATGTGGTCCCAGAGCCACACTACAGAACCCCTCCTGTCCCCAGAGGTATACCCTGCTTTTGGTAGCTGTGTCCAAGTCACAGTGTAGGAGAATCCTGCATGACCCTCTGACCACACACCAACATTCTAACTTCTCCATGGATCCCAACCAGCATTGTGATCCAAAAACATGAAACTCCATGTCAACTTAGGCTGCTTGGAACTTAGCTTCAAAGCCTCCAGATTGAACCTGCCATTTCCTCAACTGCAATGGTCAATGGAGTTGTGCTTTCAGGCATCCATGAGGGAGAGCTCTGCTACACACACTTTCCATGATGTGGACTCTGTAGCAAACAAACCAGACTCCACCTGTCCACTAGAAGGAAACCTTGCTGTTTGGAGCATCTCACAAGTCACAACATGGGAAATCCTCCATGGCCTCTTGTGCCACCCCTCCATTTGTCGGTCATCATAGACACAAACTACAGTGTAAACATACATCTGACATCCACCCTTACTCAGGTGCTGGAAAGCTCGAATCAGCCATTGCACACTGGAACTGCCTTTTCCTTGGCACTGAATTTTACCATAGCTTGTGTTTACCATTCTATCCTCACCCTCCTGGTCCCCAACGCCTCTTGATAGGGAATTCTTGAGCCACGATGCAGCATTCTGCCCGTCCCACAGAAAGAATTGCCTGGTGAGTCTGCCAGAAAACCCACATGAGTATCCACCTGCATGGCCCTTGAGGCACCCTAATATCATAGGCCGCCATGGACACTCAGGTTCTGTCTGACAGACTGAGCCACGACCTCCATTCAGCCATGCAGACAGTGGGCCCCATATTCTGCAGGTGGGACCTGTTGTGGCCTGAAGCCATCACATCTATTCAACCTGGATATTCAGTCATCTCTCCCCAGACCATAACTCAAATCCCTGCCTATAGGGCAAACTGAAGCCCAAGAGTACTCCTCCTTCCTGATGGCAAGAAACCTGGCTATTGGGATGGGTGTCCAACCCTCAGAGTGGGAGCCAGCTGTGTGGCCTATGAGACCACGGTCACTCCTCAGGGCAGCCATGGGCAAAAACAGGCATGGTGACCCTAAGCCTGAGCATCTTTCAAACAAGCCCTCAGTTGCACCACCAGGATCCCGCATTGCAGGCCTGGTATGCCTCTAGTCCCAAATACTAACTCTTGTTGGGATATTCCAGGTGCCCAGACCCAGATCTTGTCTCTGGAATCCCTGTTTTGGGGCACCCCTAAGATGGAAAACAGCACTCTTCCCTTCCCCCAAAAAGCCACCAAACTATTGGGAGCCGCTAGGATCCTAGAAGAGGAAAAATCTCCCATGTACCCATGAGACAACATCTGCATTCTGAGGCCATGTAGGACACAGAATTCAGATATAAAAGCTTGTGCTACGGCCTCACATCACCCTAATTACAGTTCGTGACGAGCTGCCCTCCAGTTCTACGCACTTGTCCTGTAATCACATTGCCACTAACCCTAACCCAAGTTTGTGTTTGCAGACTTCTCTTTCAAACCATGGATCACATTCACTCCAGGATGGTGTCTCTGGAGCCACACCACAGGACTTTGCCTGCCATACCCAAGGAAACTTTGCCCAACCCACTTGCCCAAACCCTCCAGATTAGAAAAACCTGCAAGGCACCTGAGGCCACCCCAATATTGGATGGAGGCTGCTCTAGACGCAAATGTGCAGTCTGAAACACCCTTAGTCCCTTCAGCTAGGCAGACAATCAAGTCAATGATTCGGAGTCTGAAGATTGAAACACACATGCCCCTAGGACCTCATTGGAATCCCAATTAAGTTTTCATGCATCTGTCCTCAGAGGCCTGTTCTAGAATACCAACTTATGATATAACATGTGGTCCCTAGCTACACAGCATAAAAACTCCTGTCCCCAGAGGAAAACGTGCTCTTGGACCTGTGACAAACCTTCAAGGTAGGAAAACTCCTGAATGGCACTTTAGTCACCAGCAAAGTCTAAGATCTCCCTGGTAACAAACCAGGTTGTAACCCCTGTTCAAGACATTCCATGTCAACTCAAGGCCTTGGTACTTCACCCCAGAGTCACCAGAACGAAACTGCTATGTTCTTCAGATGCGTGGTCCATTGAAATATGTTTTCCGGGCATCCATGCAGGAGAGCTCTGTTACCCAAAATTTCCATAGGGGGGATCCTGGAGCTAACACACCAAACTCCAACTGCCCAGTAGAAAGAAACCTTGCTGTTTGGAGCATCTCACAAGCCTCAGCACAGGAAATCCTCCATGGCCTCTGGATGCCGACCCTCCATTTGTCGGTCATCATAGACACAAACTCCAATGGGAGTAAACATCTGACATCCACCCTTACTCACATGCTGGATATCTCACATAATAAGCAGCCCATTGGAACTGCCTTCCGCCTGGCACTGAATTTAACCGTACCTTGTGTTTACAATTCCATCCTCACCCTAAAGGTCGCCAAGCCCACTTGATAGGGAATTCTGGAGCCACAACACAGCATTCTGCCTTCCCCATAATAAGAAGAAGTGCCTGGTGAGTCTGCCCAGAACCCCCACATGAAGATCAATCTACTCCTGCCTTGAGGGAACCCTGATTTATAGACTACCCTTGCCACTAGTGCTGTGTCTGACAGAGCCTGAGCCCTGACATCATGTCAGCCTTCCAGAGAGTGGGGCCCGAATCCAGCATGTAATACGGTCCATGGCCCAAAGCCATCATCTCTACCCATCCTTGATATTCAGGCATTTGTCTCCAGACCTTTGATGGAATCCCTGCCAATGGGTGAACCTGAAGCACAATGGAGAACTCCTCCTTCCTCATGGCAGGAAACCTGGCTGTTGGGATGGGTGACCGGCCCTCAAAGTGGGAGCCAGCTGCATGGCCAATGAGACTATGCCCACTACTGAGAGCCGCCCTGGGCACAAACCAGCATTGTTACCCTAAACCTGAGCATGCTTTCAAACAAGTCTTCTCAAAGGATACCACATTGCAGGCCTGGAGAGCCCCTAGGCCCAAAACCTAACCCTTGGTTGGATTATCCAGGCACCCCGTAACAGAGCCCGTATCTGTAATCCCTGTTTTGGGACACCCCTAAGATGGAAATCAGCACTCTTCCCTTCCCTGAAAAAGCCACCAAACTATTGGGAACTGCCAGGACCCTTTGAGAGGAAAAGATCTCTCATGGATTCATGATACAACACCTGGATTCTGAGGCCAATGTGGACACACAATCCAGATATAAAAGCCTGTGCTACTGCCTAGAGTCACCCTAATTACAATTCCTGACAATCTGTGCTCCAGGTCTACACACTGGGCTTGCGATCACATCGCCACTAACCTTAACCCAAGTATGTGTTGGCAGACTTCTCTCTCAAAACGATGGCTCACATGTCCTCCAGGATCTGGTCTCTGGAGCCACACCACAGGACTGGGTCTCCATCCCCAAGGAAACTTTGGCCGTCACAGTTGCCCAAACCCTACAGATTTGGAGAAACCTGCAAAGCCCCTGAGCCCACCCCAATATTGGAGGTGCTCTGGACACAAATGTGCAGTCTGAAACACCCTGATTCCCTACATCCAGACAGATATCCAAGTCAATGGTTCCGAGTCTGAAGATTGAACCTGACACACCCCTAGTACCTCATTGTAACTCCAAATATGTTTTCAGGCATCTGTCCTCAGAGGCCTGTTCTGGAATGACAACTTATAATACCACATGTGGTCCCTGAGCCACACAACAGAAAAACTCCTGCCCCTAGAAGGAAACCGTGCTCTTGGACCTGTGCCAAATCCTTAGGGTAGGAGAATCCTGCACAGCACCTTAGCCACCAACACATTCTAAGATCTCCCTTGTAACAAACCAGCATGGTGACTCATTTGTTAGAGATTCCAAGTCAACTCAAGGCCTTGGTACTTCGTCACAGAGCCACCAGAATGAACCTGCCATGCTCCTAAGCTGCATGGTCCATGGAGATGTGCTTTCCAGGCATCCATGCAGGAGAGCTCTGCTACCCAAACTTTCCACATGGGGGACCCTGGAACAATCAAATTAGACTCCACCTGTCCAGTAGAAGGAAATCTTGCTGTTTGGAGCATCTCACAAGCCTCAGCGTGGGAAATCCTCCAGGGCCTCTTTACGCCACCTTTCCATTTGTTGCTCATCATAGAGACAAACTCCAGTGTGAGCAAACATGTGACATCCACCCTTTCTCACGTGCTGGATATCTCGAATAACATGCTACACATTAGAACTGTCTTCGGCCTGGCACTGAATTTAACCGTGACTTCAGTTTACAATTCCATTCTCACCCTACTCTTAGCCATACCCTCTTGATAGGGAATTCTGCAGCCAAAACGCAGCATTCTGCTTTCCCCATAGAAAGAAGATGTGCCTGAGAGACTGCCAGGAAATCCCACATGAGGATCTGTCTGCTCGGCCCTCGAGGGAACCCTGATTTATAGGTTCACTGGCCACTAATGCTGTGTCTGATAGAGCCTGAGCCCCGACCTCGTTTCGGCCACCCAGAGAGTCGGGCCCATATCCAGCATGTAACACTGGCCATGGCCAAGGTCCGTCCTCTCTACCTATCCTTGGTATTCAGGCATCTGTACCCAGACCTGTGCTGGAATCCCTGGCAATGGGGGAACCTTGAACACAATAGAGAAATCCTATTTCCCCAAGGCAGGGAACGTGTCTTTCGGGGTGGTTTTCTAACCCTCAGAGTAGGAGACAGCTGCATGGCCACTGAGACCACGCCCACTCATGGGGGCTTCCCTGGGCACAAACAGGCATGGAGACCCTCAGCCTGAGTATGCTTTCAAGCCAGCCCTCTTAGTTGCACCACTATGATCTAGCTTTGAAGTTCTGGTAAGCCCCTAGGCCCAAATCCTAAACCTTGGTGGGATTTTCCATGCACCCAATGCAGAGTCTGTCTCTGGAATCCTTGTTTTGGGACACCCTTAAGATGGAAAACAGCTCTCTTCCCTTCCCTGAAAATGCCAACAAAGTATTGGGAACCGCTGGGATCCTTAGAGAGGAAAAACCTCCCATGGATCCATGAGACCACACCTGCATTCCGAGGCCATGCTGGACACACAATCCGGATAGAAAAGCCCGTGCTACTGCCTTTGAGTAACAGTAATTACCGTTCCTGATGAGCTGCCCTCCAGGTCTATTCATTGGGCATGTGATCACCTCACCAATAACCCTAACCCGAGATTGTGTTTGCAGACTTCTCTACTAAAACCATGGCTCACATGCCCTCCAGGATTGGATCTCTGGATCCACACCACAGGACTGTGCCTGCCATTCCCAAGGAAAATGTGCCCGTCACAGTTGCTCAAACCCTCCAGATTAGGAGAAACCTGCAAGGCCCCAGAGCCCAACCTGATATGGGAGGCTGCTCAGGATGCAAACATGCAGTCTGAAACACCCTGATCACCTACATCCAGGCAGACACCCAAGTCAATCTTCCTGAGTCAGAAGATTGAACCTGACATACCCCTAGGACCTCTTTGGAACCCTAGATTAGGTTGTCAGGCCTCTGTTCTCAGAAGCCTGTTCTGGAATACCAATGTATGATACAACATGTGGTCCCTGAGCCACACAACAAAACATCTCCTATCCCCATAAGGAAACCGTGCTCTTAGACCTGTGGCATCTGGGTGGGAGAATCTTGCACGGCCCCTTAGCCACCAGCACATTCTAAGATTTCCCTGGTAACAAACTAGCATTTTGACCCATCTGCAAGTGATTACCTCTCAACTCAAGGCCTTGGTACTTGCCCTTGAGCCATCAGAACGAACCTGCCATGTTCCTCAGCTGCAATGGTCAATGGAGGTGTGCATTCCAGCCATCCATGTGGTAGAGCTCTGCAACCCAAACTTTCCACATGGAGGACAGTGGAGCAAACAAACCAGTCTCCACCTGTCCAGTAGAAGGAAACCTTGCTCTTTGGAGCTTCTCACAAGCCTCAGATTGGGAAATCCTCCATGGCCGTTTGACGCCACCCCTCCATTTGTTGGTCATCATAGACACAAACTCTAGTGCGAGCAAACATCTAACATCTGCCCTTACTCAGGTGCTGGATATCTCGAATCAGCTGCTGCACATTGGAACTGCCTTCCGCTTGGCACTGAATTCACCGTAGGGTGTGTTTACAATTCCATCCTCACCCTACTGGTCGCCATGACCTCTTGATAGGGAATTCTGGAGCCACAAGGCAGCATTTTACCTTCCCCACAGAAAGAAGTAGTGCCTGGTGAGATTGCCGGGAAATCCCACATGAGGTTCAATCTGCTCAGCCCTCGAGGGATTTATAGGCTGCCTCGATTTATAGGCTCCCCTGGCCACTAGTTCTGTGTCTGACAGAGCCTGAGCCCCAACCTCCTGTCAGACACCCATAGAGCCGGACCCATATCCAGCATGTTAGACTGGCCATGTCCCAGGTCCGTCATCTCTACCCATCCTTAATATTCAGGAATCTGTCCCCAGACATTTCCTGGAATCCCTGCCAATGGGGGGACCTAAAGCACAATAGAGAACTCCTATTTCCCCAAGGCAGGAAACGTGGCTTTTGGGGTGGATTTCCAACCTTCAGAGGGGGAGCCAGCTGCATGGCTAATGAGAGCATGCCCACTCCTGAGGGCCGCCATGGGCACAAACAGGCATTGTGACACTCAGCTTGAGCATGCTTTCAAGCCATCCCTCTCAGTTGCACCACCAGGATCGGGCATTGAAGGTCTCGTATACCCCTAGGACCAAATCCTAACCCTTGGTGGGATTTTCCAAGTGCTCAGACCCAGAGCCCATCTCTGGAATCCCTATTTTGGGGCACCCCTACGTTGGTAACCATCACTCTTCCCTTCCACAAAAACCCACCAAAGTATTGGTAGCCACTGGGATCCTTAGGAAAAATCTCTCATGGACCCTTGAGAACACCTGCATTCCAAGGACATCCTGTACAAACAACCCAGATATTAAAGCCTGTACTACCACTTTCGAGTCACCCTAATTATAGTTTCTGATCAGCTGTCCTCCAGTTCTATACTTTGGGCCTAAATCCCTCACCACTAACCCTAACCTGAGTTCGTATTTGCAGACTTCTCTCCCAAAACCATGGCTCACTTGCTCTCCAAGATGGGGTCTCTGCAGCCACACGAGAGGGCTGTGCCAGCCATTCCCAAGGAAACTGTGGATGTCACATATGCCCAAACCCTCTAATTTAGGAGAAACATGCAAGGCCCCTGAGCCCATCCCAATACTGGAGGCTGATCTAGATGCAAATGAGTGTCTGAAACACCCTGATCACCTCCATCGAGGTAGACAGCCAAGTCAATGGTCCTGAGTCAGAAGATTGAACCTGATATGCCCCCAGGACCTCATTGGAAACCTAAATTAGGTTTTCAGGCATCTGTCCTCTGAGGCCTGTTCTGGAATACCAACTTAGGATACAACATGTGTACAGGCTGAGGGTCACAATGCCTCTTTGTGCCCAGGGCGGCCCTCAGGAGTGGGTCTGGTCACATTGGCGATGCAGCTGTCTCCACTCTGAGGGTTGGACAACCAACCCAACAGCCACGTTGACTGCCATGGGGAAGGAGCAGTTCTCTGTTGTGCTTTAGGTTCCCCCATTGGCAGAGATTCCAGGAAAGGTCTGGGGACAGATACCTGAGTACCAAGGATGGGTAGAGATGACGGTCCTGGTCCTTGGCCTGTCTCACATGCTGGATATGGTCCCCGCCCTCTGGGCCCATGCCTTGGGCCATGGCCCAAGTACGTCATCTCTACCTATCCTTTGTATTCAGGCACCTGTCTCCAGACCTTGGCTGGAATCTCTGCCTATGGGGGAACCTGAAGCACAATAGAGAACTCCTCCTTCCCCAAGGCAGGAGACATGGTTGTTGGGATGGGTGTCCAACCCCCAAAGTTGGAGCCAGTTACATGGCCAATGGGACCACGGCCACTCCTGAGGGCTGCCATGTTCACAAACAGGCATTGTGACCCTCAGCCTGAGCATGCTTTCAAAGAAGACCTCTCAGTTGCAACAACATGATTCCGCATTGCAGGCCTGGTATTCCCTTAAGCCCAAATACTAAACAATGGTGGGATTTTCCAGGGACCCAGATCCAGATCTCGTCTCAGGAATCCCTGTTTTGGGGAACCCCTAAGATGGAAAACAGCACCCTCCCTTCCCCCAAAAAAGCCACCAAACTATGGAGAGCCACCAGGATCCTAAGTGAGGTAACGTCTCCCATGGACGCAAGAGAACACACCTGCATTCAGAGTCCATCCTGGACACACAATCCAGATATAAAAGCCTGTGTTATCGCCTTCCAGTCAACCTAATTACAGTTCCTGATGAGCTGCACTCCAGGTCTACGCATTGGGCCTGCAATCACCTTTCCACTAACCCTAACCCGCATTTGTGTTTTCAGACTTTTCTCCCAAGACCATGGCTCATATGCCCTCCAGGATAGGGTCTCTGGATCCACACCACAGGACTGTGCCTGAAATCCCCAAGGAAACTGTGCCCATCAAACTGCCCAATCCTTACAGGTTAGGAGAAACATGCAAGGCCCTCAGCCCACCCCAATATTGTCGGCAGCGCTGGACGCAAATGCCAGTCTGAAACACCCTGATCACCTACATTCAAGCAGAGACCGAAGTGAATGTTCCTGGGTTAGATGATTGAAACTGACATGCCTTTAGGACCTCATTGGAACCCTAGATTAGGTTTTCAGACATCTGTCCTCAGAATCCTGTTCTGGAATACAAACATAGGATACAACATGTGGTCCCTGAGACACAACAGAACATCTCCTGTCCTCAGAAATAAACCATGCCATTCGACCTGTGCCAAACCCTCAGGGTTGGAGAATCCTGCACAGCACCTTAGACACCAGCACATACGCTAGTTTGTGCGTTGCTCCAAACCACAAGTTTTCCATCTGCAGGACAGTTGAGTTCTGTTAAATGGCTCCAGGACATCCCATACAGAAGGACTGGAGATCAGGGTTCGAAGGATGGATGCCTGTACAGTATACCTCGCATTCCCATTGACTCTTTGTGACAAGACATGTTTGAACTACTGGCTCTGGGACGAGCTAACCAGGGGACTGAGTTGAAGTGAATATTCCTGAGGATTGGTCATAATGTGCGTTTGTGTCCATGGAGACCTTGGAATGGGGCTGTGGCACTGGGTCCCTGAAGGAATCTCGTAACCTGAGGTTTTGACACAGGTCTAACGAGCAAGTTTCCCATGGGAAGACAAGATTTGTTCTCTTTGGTGCTTCAGTAACCCCCCATATGCTGGTATTGGAAACCAGACTCTGAGGAGAGATGCCTGGAAACCAAAGCAATGGATCTGAATAGGGCCTAGGGGTCTGTCCGGTTTAATCTTCTTCTCTCGGGTCATCTGTCTACGGGTCTGAGTGGAGGTAGTTCCTCAGCTGGTGTCAAATCGCCCCTCTTGGTCCCGGGTGGTCTACACTATTGGGATGGCCTCTGTGACTGGATTTTTCTCTTAATTTTCAAGTTTGTGGCCAATGAAATGGGCATAATTCCTTTGGGGAGGGATAGCACAGTCCTGAGGTGGGGCTCCAGGAGCCCAATCGTGGAGGGTGTGTGGGTCAGAGCTGTGGGGACAGAAGACTGAAAACAGAAACTCTGCTTAGGTTTGGGGATGTAGGTATGTGAGGCCCGATCTACAGGCCTTGAGGAGAACTCTTCAAGATATGAACAAAGGGTGAGTGTGAGGCACTTGCCCAGGCTTTTGTCTCTGGATTTTGTGTCACCGATGGCTGTAGAATGTTGGTGCTTCCTCATGGGCCATGGATGAATCTCTCTCTCTGGGGATTTGGCCTGATCCCTACATTTTGGGGTCATTCTGTGGGTGGGAGGAGTCCGTTCTAATTTTTTACCTCAGGTGTGCCACTAAAAGAGGGATTCCAGAGCAGAGCCCTGGGGAGGAGTGACTGGACAACCCCAACTCTGGTTAATATTGGGGGCCTAAGGGCAAGCCCCATATGCGAGACCTTGGTCCAGGCACTGAGAGGTCTTACTTGAGGACAGGGCTCACACTGAGGTTCACAATGAATGTTTGTGCCCAACGGAGCCCTCAAGCATGGCCGAAGCCTCATGGGCCATGCTAGTTTCTCTTATACTGAACTTTTCACAACATGCCAACCACAGGGTTTCTTGCCATGGGGAAGCAGGAATTCTGATTCTGCATCATGTTCACCCCTGGGCAGTGATTAGAGATAAGACCTAAGTTCTGAAGCCTGAAAACCGAGGTTGGGAAGACATGATGACCTAAGGGCATGGCAGATCCGATGTGCTCAATGTGCGGTCAGCTGTCTGGGTGTTGGTCAGGATGTCCGGGCTCAGGCTGTGTCAGAGAGTGTATTAGTGCCCAGGCTAGACTATATAATTTGGGTACAGTCAAGTGCCGTGTAGGTTTATCTTCATTTTAAGTGTCTGGGAAGCTCATTAAGGCAACATTTTTCTTCTGGAGGGAAGGCCAAGTGCTGCATTTTGGGTCCGGAATTGCCGAACTTGAGGGCTTGGGGGCCAGGAGTGTGAGGACGGAAGTCTGAAAACACAAGCTAGACTTAGGTTTCAGGGCGAGGGCATGGCAGGCACCCTCTGCAGATCTGAATAGAGATCTCATGCATCTGAAGTCAGGGTGAGGATCAGACGTTGGCTCAGGTTGGAGTTTCTGTCCATGATGGCCCCTTAATGAAGCGGGGGGCATCACAAAGCCATGGAGGTTTTCCCACGTTGGGAGTTGTGGGATGCTCCAAACTGCAAGGATTCCTTCTGCAGGACAATTGAGACCTGTTGGACGGCTCCAGGACATCCCATATGGAATGACTCCAGAGCACCGTTCTAAGGATGGATGCCTGGGCAGCCCAACTTGCATTCCAATTGTCTCCTAGCAACAAGACAAGTTTGATCTGATGGCTCTGCGGGAGTACCCAGGGGGGCTGAGTTGAAATGGACTCTCCTGAGGATGGGTCCTAATGTGTGTTTGTTTCCATGAAGACCTTGGAATGAGGCGGTGGTACCGGGACCCTGAAGGATTCTCCTAAGCTTTTAAGACAGCTCCAACACACAAGTTTCCTTATGGAGACAAGATTTGTTCTGATGGGTACCTCAGGAAACCCCCCTATGCTGGTATTGGAACTCTGGCCTCGAAGGAGCCGTGCCTGGAAACCAAAGAAATGGATCCGATTATGCCTAGGGTCCTGTCTGGTTCAATCTTCTTCTCTGGGGACATCTATCTACGGCATGAGTGGAGGTAGATGCTCAGCTGGTGTCAGAATGCCCTTGTTTGTCACGTGCAGCCTACACTATTGGGATGGCCTCAGGGACTTTGGAGGTTTCTCCTAATTTGTACAATTGTGGACAATGGAATGGGCATAATTCCCGTGGATTGTGCAGGCACAGTCCTAATGTATGGCTCCAGGGGTCCCAGCCTGGAGGTTATGTGGGCCAGGACTGTGGGGACAGAAGTCTGAAAACCCAAACTCAGCTTACGTTTGGGGATTTAGGTATGGCATGCCCGATCTACAGACGGTGAGGGGAAATCTTCAGGATATGAAGAAAGAGCGAGTGTGAGGCACTTGCTCAGGCTTTTGTCTCTGGATTTTGTGTCAAGGATGGCTATGGAATGTCGGGGAGGCCTCATGGGCCATGGATGAGCTTTCTATCTGTGGATTTGGCCTGATCCCAATTGTTTTGGTCAATCTGTGGAATGGGAGGAGTCTTTTTAGGTTTGTAACCTCAGGTATCCCATCAAAAGATGGATTCCAAAGCAGAGTCCTGGGGAGGGGCGAATGCACAACCCTAACTATGCTTAAAAATTTGGGCCTGGAGGCATGGCAAACCCAATATGCCGTCTCTTGGTCCAGCCACTGGGAGGACTTACTTGAGGACTGGGCTCATGCTGAGGGTCACAATGCGTGTTTATGCCCTCGTGGCACTCAAGCATGGGCGGGGACTCATGGTGCACGCTGGTTTCTCCTACACTGAATGTTGGACAACATGCCAACCACATGTATTCTTGTCATGGGGAAGTAGTTCTTCTGATCTCTGCATCTCATTCACCCCTGGGCAGTGATTGGAAATAAGATGTAGGTTGTGAAGTCTGAAAACCGAGGTTGAGAAGAGATGACGTCCTAAGGCCAAGTAAGGTCCAATGTGCTCAGTGTGGAGCCAGTTGTCTGGGTGTTGGTTGGGAGGTTCAGGCTCAGGCTGTTTCAGAAAGGGCATTAATGTCAAGGGTAGATTGTATAAATGGGGTACAGTAGAGTGCCGTGCAGTTTGATCCTCATTTGGCATTCCTGGGTAGCCCTGAGGGCAAAGTTTTTCTTCTGGAGGACAGGCAGAGTGCTGCATTGTGGGTCCGGAATTCCCAGACTGGATGTCTTGTGACCGAGGAGTGTGAGGACGGAATACTGAGAACACATGTTAGGCATATGTTTCGGGGCATGGGCACAGCAGGCATCCTCTGCAGATCTGAATCGGGATTTCGTGCATCTGAAATCAGGGCAAGGTTCAGACTTAAGCTCAGGCTGGAGTTTCTGTCCATTATGGCCCCTTCATGAAGGTGGCAGCATCTCGAGGCCATGGAGGTTTACCCACTATGGGAGTTGTGAGATGTTCCAAACTGCAAGGATTCCTTCTGATTGACAATTGACACCTGTTGGATTGCTCCAGGATGTCCCATAGGGAATGACGCCAGTGCAGGGAACTAAGGATGGATGCCTGGGCAGCCCGCCTTGCATTCCAATTGTCTCCTAGCGAATAGACAGGTTTGATATGTTGACTCTGGGGGAGAAACCGATGGGGCTAAGTTGAAATGGACTCTCCTGCGGATGGGTCCTAATGTGGGTGTGTGTCCATGGAGACCTTGGAATGGGGCGGTGGTACACGGGCCCTGAAGGATTCTCCTAACTGGAGGTTTTGAGACATCTGCAAAGGACAAGTTTCCCATGTGGAAACGATATTTGTTCTTATTGGTGCCTCAGGAAACCCCATATGCTGATATTGGAAACCAGGTCTCTGAGGAGAGATAGCTGGAAACCAAAGCAATGGATCCGATTAGGGCCTAGGGGTCTTTCCGGATCAATCTTCTCTTCTGGGGACATCCATCTACAGAATGAGTGGAGGTAGATGCTCAGCTGGTGTCAGACCACCCTTGTTTGTCCTAGGCGGCCTACACTATTGGGATGGCCTCGGGGACTTTGGAGGTTTCTCCTAATTTGTACAATTGTGGACAATAGAATGGGCAGAATTCCCAATGAGTGGGCAGGCAAAGACCTGATTTTTGGCTCCAGGGGCCCCAGCCTGGATGGTGTGTGGGCCAGGACTTGGAGACAGAAGTCTGAAAACAAAAAATCGGCTTAGGTTTGGGGACGTAGGTATAGCAGGCCTGATCTACAGACCTTGAGGAGAACACTTCAGGATATGAACATAGGGTGAGTGTGAGGCGCTTGCTCAGGCTTTTGTCTCTGGATTTTGTGTGAACAATGGCTGTGGAATGTCGGGGTGGCCAAATGGTCCATGGACGAATCTCCTTCTCTGGGGATTTGGGCCGACCCCAGTAGTTTGGGGTCATTCTGTGGGATGGGAGGAGTCCTTTATGTTTTTTCACCTGAGATGTCCCAACAAAATAGGGATTCCAGAGCACAGCACTGGGGATGGGCAACTGGACAACTCAAACTCGAGTTAAGGTAGGGGGCGTAGGGGCATGGCAAGCCCCATATGCGGGCAATTGGTCAAGCCACGGAGAGGCCTTCCTTGAGGACAGGGCTTATGGTGAGAGTCACAAAGCGTGTTTGTGTCCAACGTGGCCCTCAACATGGGTGGAGCCTCATGGGCCATGCTGGTTTCTCCTACACTGACCATTGGACAACATGCCAACCACAAGGTTTCTGGGCATGAGGAAGGAGGAGTTCTGATTTCTGCATTACGTTCACCCCTGGGCAGTTACTGGAGATAAGGTCTAGGTTCTGAAGCCTGAAGATCGAGGTTGGGAAGAGATGACGACCTAAGGTCATGGAGGGTCCGATGTGCTCAGTGTTCGGCAAGTTGTCTGCATGTTGGTCGGGAGGTCTGGGCTCAGGCTGTGTCAGACAGGGCTTTAGGGCTCAGGCTAGACTGTATAATTGGAATACAGTCAAGTGACTTGCAAGTTGTTCCTCTTTTGGCATTTCTGGGTAGCCTTATAGGGCAATGTTTTTCTTCTGGAGGGCAAGCGGAGTGCTACAACTGTGTCTCCATAATTCCCAAACTGGAGGGCTTGTGGGCCAGGAGTGTGTGGACACAAGTCTGAGAACACAAGCTAGGCTTAGGTTTCTGGGCGAGGGCACAGCAGGCACACTCTGCAGAGTTGAAACAAGATCTCATGCATCAGAATTCAGTGCGAGGATCAGACGTTGGCTCAGATTGGAGTTTCTGTCCATGAAGGCCCTTTCATGAAGGGAAGGGGGCATCACGAGGCCATGGAGGTTTTGCCACGATGGGAGTTGTGAGATGCTCCAATCCTCAAGGATTCCTTCCGCTGGACAGTCGAGACCTGTTGGATGGCTCTAGGACATCCCATATGGAACTACGTCAGAGCAGGGTTCTAAGGAAGGATCCCTGGAGAGCCAGCCTCACATTCCAATTGTATCCTAGCAACAAGGCAGGTTCCATCTGCTAGCTCTGGGAGAGCAACCAAGGGGGCTGATTTGAAATACACTCTCCTGTGGATGGGTCATAATGTGGGTTTGTATCCATGGAGACATTGGAATAGGGCGGTTGCTCCGGCAACATGAGCATTATTCGAACTGGAGGTTTTGACACAGTTACAAAGGACAAGTTTCCCATGTGGAGACAAGATTTCCTCTGATTGGTACCTCAGGAAACCCCCTTATGCTGGTATTGGAAACCAGGCCTCTGTGAAGAGATGCCTGGAGACAAAAGCAATGGATCCAATTAGGGCCTAAGTGCCTGTCCGGTTCAATCTTCTTCTCTGGGTATATCTGTCTACGGGTCTGAGGGGAGGTAGTTTCTCAGCTTGTGACAGATCGCCCCTGTTTGTCCTGGGCGACCTACACTATTGGGATGGCCTCAGGGACTTTGAAGGTTTCTCCTAATCTGTACAGTAGTGGCCAATGGAATGGGCAGAATTCCCTTGGAGAGGACAGGTAGTGTCCTGAGTTGTGGCTCCAGGGGACCCAGCTTGGAGGGTGTGTGGGCCAAGGCTGTTGGGACTGAAGTCTGAAAACAAAATCTCGGCTTGGGTTTGGGGACATAGGATCAAATGTTGGCTCAGTTTGTAGTTTTTGTCCATGATGGCTGCATCATGAAAGTGGTTGGGCATCACGAGGCCATGGAGGTTTTCCCACGGTGGGAGTATGTGATGCTCCAAACCGCAAGGATTCGTTTTGTGGGCCAGTGGAGACCTGTTGGGTGGATCAAGGACGTCCAATAAGGAAGTTCTCCACAGCAGGGTTCTATCGATGGATGCCTGGGCGGCCCACCTCGCATTCCAGTTTTCTCCTAGTGACAAGGCTGGTTTGATCTGCTGGCTCTGGGTAGCAACCGAGGGGGCTGAGTTGAAATGGACTCTCCTGAGGATCAGTCATAATGTGGAACTGTGTCCATGGATACCTTGGAATGGGGCGGTGGCTCCGGAGCCCTGAAGCATTCTCTTAACCGGAGGTTTTCACACAGCTCCAAAGGGCAAGATTCCATGTGGAGAAGAGATTTGTTCTGATTGGTGCCTCAGGAACCCCCATAAGCTGGTATTGGAAACCAGGCATCTGAGGAGAGATGCCTGGAATCCAAAGCAATTGATCCGAGTCACGCTGAGGGGCCTGTCCACTTCAATCTTCTCTGGGCACATCTGTCTATGGTTCTGAGTGGATGTTGTTGCTCAGCATGTGTCAGATTGACCCTGTTTGTCCCGGGTGGCCTACACTAGTGGGATGGTTTTGGGGACTTTGGAGGTTTCTCCTAATATGTAGGGTTGTGGCCAATGGAATAGGCAGAATTCCCTTAGAGAGCACAGGCACAGCTCTGAGATGTGGCCCTAGCTGTCCCGGTGACGTGTGGGAGGTTCGGTCTCAGGCTGTGTCAGACAGGGCATTTGTGCCCAGGCTAGACTGTATAATTGGGATACAGTCGAGTGGCATGCAGGTTGATCCTCATTTGTCATTTTTGGGTAGACCGATAGGGCAACGTTTTTCTTCCAGAGTGCAGGCAGAGTGCTGCATTGTGGCTCCGGAATTCCCAAACTGGAGGAGATGTGGTCCAGGAGAGTGAGTAATGTAAGTCTGAGAACACAAGCTAAGCTTAGGTTTTGGGGCGAGGGCACGGCAGGCACACTCTGAAGAGCTGAATCGAGATCTCATGCATCTGAAGTCAGGGTGAGGATCAGACATTGGCTCAGGTTGGAGTTTCTGTCCATGATCCGCCTTCATGAAGATTGGGGTCATCAAGTGCCCATAGAAGTTTTCCCACAATGTGAGTTGTGAGATGTTCCAATCAGCAAGGACTCCTTCTGTGGGACAGTCAAGAGCTGTTGGATAGCTCCAGGATGTCCCATAAGGATCGACGCAAGAGGTTTCTAAGGATGGATGCCTGAAGAGCCCACCTCTCATTTCAATTGTCTCCTAGCTACAAGGCAGGTTCGAACTGCTGGCTCTCGGGAAGCAACCAAGGGGGTTTAGATGAAATGGACTCTCCTAAGGATGGGTCATAATGTGGGACTGTGTCCATGGAGACCTTGGAATGGGGCAGTGGCTCTGGGGACCTGAAGGTTTCTCCTAACTGGAGATTCTGACACAGCTCCATAGCACAATTTTCCCATGTGGAGACGAGATTTGTTCTGATTGGTACCTCCGGAAACCCCCATATGCAGGTATTGGAATCCAGGCCTCTGAAGAGAGATGCCTGGAAACAAAAGCAATGGATCCGATTAGGGCCTAGGTGCTTGTCCTGTCCAATCTTCTTTTCTATGGATATCTGTCTACGGGTCTAAGTGGAGGTAGTGGCTCAGCTTGTGTCAGATCGCCCCTGTTTGTCCTGGACGTTCTACACTATTGGGATAGGCTCAGGGACTTTGGAGGTTTCTCCTAATCTGTAGGGTTGTGTTCAAAGGAATGAGCAGAATTCCGTTTGAGAGGACAGGCACAGTCCTGAGGTGTGGCTCAGGGGCCCCAGCCTGGAGAGTGTGTGGGCCAGGACTGTGGATATAGAAGTCTGAAAAGAAAAAAATTGCCTTTTATTTGTGGACATAGGTATGGCAGCCCCAATCTATAGACCGTGAGGAGAATTTTTCGGGCTATGACCTAAGGGTGAGTGTGATGCGCTTGCTGAGGCTTATGTCTCTGGATTTTGTGTCAATAGTGGCCGTGGAATGTCGGGCTGGCCTCATGGGCCATGGAGGAGTCTTTCTCTCTGGGGATGGCCCGATCCCAAGTGGTTGTCGTCATTCTTTAGATGGGAGGAGACCTTTCTGTATTTATTTACCTCAGGTGTCCCACCAAAGAGGGATTCCTGAGCAGAGCCCTGAGTAGAGGTGACTAGATATCTCGACCTCTGGTTAAGATTGGGAGACTTGGGGAATGGCAAGCCCCATATGTGGGCTCTTGGTCCAGCCCCTGAGAAGCATTACTTGAGGACAGGGCTCACGCAGATGGCCCCAATGTGTGTTTCTGCCCATTGTAGCCCTCAAGCATGGGTGGGGCCTCATGGGCCAACTGGTTTGTCCTACACTGAACGTTGGGCAACATTCCAACTACAAGGTTTTGGCGAGGGGGAAGGAGGAGTTCTGATTTCTGCATCACGTTCACCCGTGGGTAGTAAGTATAGATAAGGTCTAGGTTTCTGAAGCCTGAAAACCGAGGTTGGGAAGAGATGATGACCTAAAGCCATGGTGGGTCTGATGTGCTCAGTGTACGGCCAGCTGTCTGGGTGTCGGCTGGGAATTCAGGCCTCAGGCTGTGCAAGACAGGGCATTAGTGCTCAAGCGAAAATGTATAATTGGGGTACAGTCAAGTGGCATGCAGGTTGATCCTCTTTTGGGGTTTCTGGGTAGCCCCAAAGGGCAACGTTTCTCTTCTGGAGGGCAGACAGAGTGCTGCACTGTGTCTCCAGAATTCCCAAACTGGAGACCTTGTGTCTGAAGAGCGTGAGGATGGAAGTCTGAGGACACAAGCTAGGCTTAGGTTTTGGGGCAAGGGCACGGAAGGCACACTCTGCAGAGCTGAATCGAGATCTCGTGCATCTGAAGTCAGGGCGAGGATCAGATGTTGGCTCAGGTTGGAGTTTCTGTCCATGATGGCCCCTTCATGAAGGTGGGGGCTCACTAGGCCATGGAGGTTTGCCCACCATGTGAGTGTGTGATGCTGCAAACCTCAAAGATTCCTTCAGAGGAGAGTCGAGACCTGTTGGATGGATCAAGGAAGCCCCATAAGGAAGTTCTCTAGAGCAGGGTTCTAACGATGGATGTCTGGGCAGCTAAATCGCATTCCAATTGTCTCCTAGCGACAAGGTAGGTTCGGTCTTCAGGCACTGGGTGAGCAACCGAGGGGCCTGAGTTGAAATGGACTCTCATGAGGATGGGTCATAATATGGGTTTGTGTCCATGGAGGCCTTGGAATGGGTCCGTGGCTCCGGGACCCTGAAGGATTCTCCTAACCGGAGGTTTTGACACAGCTCCAACGAGCAAGATTCCCATGTGGAGACGAGATTTGTTTTGATTGTTGCCTCAAGAACCCCCATACACTGGTCTTCACGACCAGCCATCTGAGGAGAGATGCCTGGACTCCAAAGTATTGATCTGATTCACGCCAAGGGGCCTGTCTGCTTCAATTTTCTCTGGGCACATCTGTCTATGGTTCTGAAAGGAAGTCGTTGCTCAGCTTGTGACAGACTGACCCTGTTTGTCCCTGGCGGCCTACACTACTGGGATGGTCTCGGGGACTTTGGAGGTTTCTCATAATCTGATGGGTTGTGGCCAATGGAATAGGCAGAAATCCCTTAGAGAGAGCAGGCACAGTCCTGAAATGTGGCCTCAGCTGTACAGGTGACAGTCGGGAGGTCCAGGCTCAGGCTGTGTCAGACAGGGCATTAGTGCCCAGGGTAGACTGTATAGTTGGGGTACAGTCGAGTGGCTTGCAGTTTGATCCTCATTTGGCATTTCTGGGTTGTCTCATAGGGCAAAGTTTTTCTTCCGGAGTGCAGGCAGAGTGCTGCATTGTGGCTCCGGAATTCCCAAACTGAAGTGCATGAGGTCCAGGAGAGTGAGGGCAAAAGTCTGACAACATGTGCTACGCTTAGGTTATGGAGCGAGGGCAGGGCAAACACACTCTGAAGAGCTGAATCGAGATCTCGTGCATTTGAAGTCAAGGCAAGTATCAGCCGTCAGCTCAGGTTGGAGTTTCTGTCCATGATCCGCCTTCAGGAAGATTGAGGGTATCATGTGGCCTTGGAAGTTTCCCCATGATGGGAGTTGTGAGATGTTCCATGTGCAAGGACTCCTACTGCCGTATAGTCGAGAACTGTTAGATGGCTCCAGGATGTCCCATAAGGAACGACTCCAGACAGCGTTCTAAGGATGGATGCCTGAAGAGCCCGCCTCGTATTTCAGTTGTCTCCTAGCAACAAGGCCGGTTTGATCTGCTGGCTCTGGGGGAGCAACCGAGGGGGTTTAGTTGAAATGGACTCTCCTGAGGATGGGTCATAATGTAGGATTGCGTCCATGGAGACATTGGAATTGGGAGGTGGCTCAGGGGACCTGAAGTTTTCTCCTAACTGGAGGTTTTGACACAGCTCCAAAAAGCACGTTTCCCATGTGGAGACGAGATTTGTTCTGATTGGTACCTCCGGATACCCCCATATGCTGGTATTGGTATCCAGGCCTCTGAGGAGAGATGCCTTGAAACAAAAGCAATGGATCAGATTAAGGCCTAGGTGCTTGTCTGGTTCAATCTTCTTCTCTGGGCATATCTTTCTACGGGTCTAAGTGGAGGTAGTGGCTCAGCTTGTGTCAGATCGCCCCTGTTTGTCCTGGACTCCCTACATTATTGGGATGTCCTCAGGGACTTTGGAGGTTTCTCTTAATCTGTAGGGTTGTGTCCAAAGGAATGAGCAGAATTCCCTTTGAGAGGGCAGGCACAGTCCTGAGGTGTGGCTCCAGGGGCCCCAGCCCGTGGGGGGTGTGGGCCAGGACTATGGGTATAGAAGTCTGAAAATAAACTCTCCTTATGTTTGTGGACATAGGTATGGCAGGCCCAATCTATGGACCGTGAGGAGAATTTTTCGGGCTATGAACAAAGGGCGAGTGTGAGGCGCTTTTTCAGGCTTTTGTCTCTGGATTTTGTGTCAACAGTGGCCGTGGCATGTTGGGCTGGCCTCATGGGCCATGGAAGAGTCTTTCTCTCTGTGGATTTGGCCCGATTCCAAGTGTTTTTGGTCATTCTTTGGATGGTAGGAGTTTTTTTTTTTTTCCTCATGTGTCCCACCAAGAGGGTTTCCAGAAAGGAGCTCTGAATAGGGTTGACTAGACTTCTCGAGCTCTAGCTAACATTGGGGGAATAAGGGCATGGCAAGCCTCATATCTGGGCTTTTGGTCCAGCCCCTGAGAGGCTTTATTTGAGGACAGGGCTCACGCTGAGAGTCCCAACGTGTGTTTGTATCCATCGCTCAGTGTGCGGCCAGCTGTCTAGTTGTTGGTCATGAGGTCCGGGCTCAGGCTGTGTCAGACAGGGCATCACTGCCCAGGCTAGACTGGGGTACAGTAATTGGGGTACAGTCTAGAGGCGTGCAGGTTGATCCTCATTTGGGGTTTATGTGTAGCCCCATAGGGCAAAGTTTTTCTTCTGGAGGGCAGGCAGAGTGCTGCATTGTGTCTCCAGAATTCCCAAACTGGAGGGATTGTGAGCCAGGAGTGTGAGGACGGAAGTCTGAGAACAAAAGCTAGGCTTAGGTTTTGGGATGAGGGCATGGCATGCACACTCTGCAGATCTGAATCGAGATCTCATGCATCTAAAGTTAGGGCGAGGATCAGACATTGCCTCAGGTTGGAGTTTCTGTCTATGATGTCCCCTACATGAAGGTTGGAGCATCACGAGGCCATGGAGGTTTTCCCAAGGTGCGAGTGTGTGATGCTGCCAACCACAAGGATTCCTTCTGTGTGGCAGTCCAAACCTGTTTGATGGATCCAGGATGTCTCATCAAAAATTTCTCCATAGTAGGGTTCTAACGATGGATGCCTGGGCAGCCCAACTTGTATTCCAATTTTCTCCATGCAACAAGGCAGGTTCGATTTGCTGGCTCTGGGATAGCAACAGAGGGGGTGAGTTGAAATGGACTCTCCTGAGGATGGGTCATAATGTGGTTTTGTGTCCATGGATACCTTGGAAGGGGCAGTGGATCCGGGGACCTGAAGGTTTCCTCTAACTGGTTTTGACACAGCTCCAAAGAGCAAGTTTCCCATGTGGAGATGAGATTTCTTCTGATTGGTACCTCCAGAAAAACCAATATGTTGCTATTGGAAACCAGGCCTCTGAGGAGAGATGCCTGGAAACCAAAGCAATAGATCTGATTAGGGTCTAGGTGCCTGCCCAGGTCAATCTACTTCTCTGGGGACATCTGTCTACGGATTTGAGTGGAATTTGTTGCTCAGCTTGTGACAGGTCGCCCCTATCTGTTCTGGGCAGCCGACACTGTTGGGATGGCCACGGGGACTTCGGAGGTTTCTCCTTTTGTAGAGTTGTAGCCAATGAAATGGGCAGAATTCCCTTAGAGAGTGCAGGAAAAGTCCTGAAGTTTGGCTCCAGGGGCCCCAGCCTGGAGGGTGTGTGGGCCAGGACTGTGGGGACCGAAGCCTGAAAGCACAAACTTGGCCTGGGCTTGGGGATATATGTATGACAGACCCGATCTTCAGACCGTGAGGAGAATTTTTCCGGCTATGAACAAAGGGCGTGTGTGAGGCGCTTCCTCAGGCTTTTGTCTCTGGATTTTGTGTCAAGGGTGGCCGTGGAAGGTCGGAATGGCCTCATCAGCCATGGACGAGTATTACTCTCTGGGGATTTGGCCCGTTTCTAAGTGTTTGGGGTCATTCGTTGGATGGTAGGAGTCCTTTCTCTCTCTCTCTCTCTCTCTCTCTCTCTCTCTCTCTTTTTTGCCTCATGTGCCCCACCAAAGAGACATTCCAGAGAAGAGCTCTGAATAGTGTTGACTGGACTTCTCAAGCTCTGGTTAAGATTGGGTACTAGGGGCAAGTCAAGCCCCATATGCGGACTTTTGGTCTAGCCCCTGAGAGGTTTTACTTGAGAACAGGGATCGCACTGAGGGTCCCAATATGTGTTTGTATCCATCGCAGCCCTCAAGAATGGCCGGGACCTCATGGGACACACTGGTTTCTCCTACACTGAATGTTGGACAACAGGCCAACCACAAGGTTTCTTGCCATGGGGAAAGAGAAGTTCTGATTTCTGCATCACGTACACCGCTTGGCAGTGGGTGGATATAAGGACTAGTTTCTGAAGCCTGAAGACCGAGGTTGGGAAGAGATGACGACCTAAGGCCATGGCGTGTCTGATGTGCTCAGTGTGCGGCCAGCTGTCTGGGTGTCGTTAAAGATGTCTGGGCTCAGGCTGTGTCAGACAGTGCATTACTGCCCAGGCAGGACTATATAATTGGGGTACAGTCGAGTGGCATGCTCCTTGATCCTCACTTGGGGTTTCTGGGTAGCCCCATAGGGCAACGTTTTTCTTCTGGAGGGCAGACATATTGCTGCATTGTGTCTCCAGAATTCCCAAACAGGAGGGATTGTGAGCCAGGAGTGTGAGGACAGAAGTCTGAGAACACAATCTATGCTTAGGTTTTGGGCAAGGGCATGGCAGGCACACTCTGCAGAGCTGAATTGAGATCTCGTGCATCTGAAGTTAGGGCAAGGATCAGACATTGTCTCAGGTTGGAGTTTATGTTCATGATGTCCCCTACATGAAGGTGGGGACATCACGAAGCCATGGAGGTTTTCCCATGGTGCGAGTGTGATGTTGAAAACCACAAGGATTCCTTCTGTGGGATAGTCGAGACCTATGGATCAAGATGGATCAAGGACACCCCATAAGGAACCTCTCCAGAGCAGGGTTCTAACGATGGATGCCTGGGCAGCCCAACTCGCATTCCAATTGTCTTCTAGCTACAAGGCAGGTTCTATCTGCTGGCTCTGGGGTAGCAACCGAGGGGGCTGAGTTGAAATGGACTCACCTGAGGATGGGTCATAATTTGGTTTTGTGTCAATGGAGACCTTGGAACAGGGCAGTGGCTCCAGCACCCTGAAGGGTTCTCCTAACTGGAGGTTTTGAGACAGTTCCAAAGAGCAAGTTTCCCATGTGGAGATGAGATCTGTTCTGATTGTTGCCTCAGGAAACCCCTTAAGCTGGTATTGGAAACCAGACATCTGTGGAGAGATGCCTGGAATCCAAAGCAATGTATCCGATTAGGGCCTAGGGGCTTGTCCACTTCAATCTTTTTCTCTGAAAACATCAGTCTATGGTTTTGTGTGGTGGTCGTTGCTCACCATGTGTCAGATCACCCCTGTTTGTCCCGGTAGGGCTACACTATAGTCATGGTCTCAGGGACGTTGGAGGATTCTCCTAATTTGTAGGGTTGTGGCAAATGGAATGGGTAGAATTCCCTTGCAGAGGACAGGACAGTCTTTGGTGTGGCCCCAGCTGACTAGGTGTCGGTTCAAGAGGTCCCGGCTCAGGCTGTGTCAGACAGGGCATTAGTGCGCAGGGTAGACTGTATAATTAGGGTACAGTCAAGTGGTATGCAGGTTGATCCTCATTTGGCGTTTTTTGGTAGCCCCAGAGGTATCGTTGGTTTTTTTTTTTTTTTCCTGGAGGGCAGGCATAGTGCTGCATTGTGGCTCCAGAAAACTGGAGGGCTTGTGGTCCAGAAGTGCGAGGATGGAAGTCTGAGAACACAAGATAAGCTTCGGTTTCGGGTCGAGGGCAAGACAGGCACACTCTGCAGAGCTAAATTGAGATCTCGTGCATCTGAAGTCAGGGCGAGGATCAGACGTTGGCTCAGGTTGGTGTTTCTGTCCATGATCCCCCTTCATGAAGAGGGGCGGGCATCATAAGGCCATGGAGGTTTTCCCATGATGGGAGTTGTGAGATGCTCCAGTCCGCAAGGAATCATTCTCTAGGACATTGGCAACATGTCGGATGGCTCCAGGAGTTACCATACAGAAAGACGCCACAGCAGGGTTCTAAGGGTGGAGGCCTGGAGATCCCTCCATGCATTCCAATTGTCTCCTAGTGACAAGACAGGTTGGATGTGCTGGCTCTGGGTGTGCAACCGAAGGGGTTGTGTTGAAATGGACTCTCCTGAGGATGGGTCATAATGTGGGTCTGTGTCCATGGAGACCTTGGAATGGGGCAGTATCTCCAGGCATCTGAAGGTTTCTCCCAACTAGAGGTTTTGACATGTCTCCAAAGAAAAGTTGCCCATGTAGACATGAGATTTGTTCTGATTGGTACCTCAGGAAACCCCCATATGATGGTATTGGAAACCAGGCCTCTGAGGAGAGATGCCTGGAAACAAAAACAATTGATCCGATTAGGGTGTACATGCCTGTCCGGTTCAATCTTCTTCTCTGGGGCTATCTGTCTACGGGTCTGAGTGGAGGTCTTTGCTCAGCTTGTGACAGATCGCGCCTGTTTGTCCTGGGTGACCTACACTATTGGGATGGCCTCAGGGGCTTTGGAGGTTTCACCTAATCTGTATGGTAGTGGCCAATGAAATGGGCAGAATTCCTTTGGAGAGGGCAGACACAGTCCTGTGTTGTGGCTCCAGGGGACCCAGCCTAGAGGGTGTGTGGGCCAGAGCTGTTGGGACAGAATTCTGAAAATACAAACTCACCCTTGGTTTGGGGACATAGGTATGGCAGGCCCTATCTACAGACTGTGAGGAGAAATTTTTGGGCTATGAACAAAGGGCGAGTGTGAGACGCTTGCTCAGCTGTTGTCTCTGGATTTAGTGTCAACGTGGCCGTGGAATGTCAGGGTGGCCTCATGGACGAGTCTTTCTCTCGGGATTTGGGCAGATCCCAAGTGTTTGGGGTTATTCTGTGGATGGGAGGAATCCTTTCTGCCTTTCTTTGTTTGTTTGTTTTATTTTGTTTTGTGTTACCTCAGGTGTCCCACCAAAGAGGGATAACAGAGCAGATACCTGAGTAGGCGTGACTAGACATGTCGACCTCTCATTAAGATTGGGGGACTAGGGGCATGGCAAGCCCCATATGCGGGCTCTTGGTCCAGTCACTGAGATGTTTTACTTGAGGACAGGGCTCATGTTGAGGGTCCCAATGTGTGTTTGTGCCCATCACGTCCCTCAAGCATGGCCAGGGCCTCATGGGCCACGCTGGTTTCTCCTACACTGAACTTTGGACAACATGCCAGCCACAAGGTTTCTTGCCATGGGGAAGAAGAAGTCCTGATTTCTGCATCACGTACACCACTTGGCAGTGAGTGGAGATAAGGTCTAGTTCTGAAGCCTGAAGACCAAAGTTGGGAAGAGATGACGACCTAAGGCCATGGCGTGTCTGATGTGCTCAGTGTGCGGCCAGCTCTCTAGGTGTCGGACACGAGGTCTAGGCTAGGCTGAGTCAGACAGGACATTACTGCTCATGCTGGACTGTATAATTTGGGTACTGTCAAGTGGCGTGCATTTTGATCCTCATTTGAGGTTTTTGGGTAGTCCCATAGGGCAATGTTTTTCTTCTGTAAATCAGGCAGAGTGCTGCACTGTGTCTCCAGAATTCCTAAACTGGAGGGCTTGTGAGCCAGGAGTGGAAGGATGGAATTCTGAGAGCACAAGCTAGGCTTAGGTTTTGGGGCAAGGGCACGGCGGGCACACTCTGCAGAGCTGAATGAAGATCTCGTGCATCTGAAGTCAGGGCGAGGATCAGACATTGCCTCAAGTTGGACTATCTGTCCATGATGATCCCTACATGAAGTTGGGGGCATCACAAGGCCATGGAGTTTTTCCCATGGTGGGATTGCGTGATGCTGCAAACCACAAGGATTCCTTCTGTGGGACAGTCGAGACCTGTCAGATGGATCAAGGACATCTCATAAAAAATTTCTCCAGAGCAGGGTTCTACTGATGGATGCTTGGGCAACACAACTCATATTCTAATCTCCTAGCGACAATGCATGTTCGCTCTGCTGGCTCGGGGGAGCAACGTAAAGGTGTGAGTTGAAATGGAGTCTCATGAGTATGGGTCATAATGTGGGTTTGTGTCCATGGAGATGTTGGAATGGGGCGGTGGCGCCGGCACCCTGAAGGATTCTCCTAACCGGAGATATTGACACAGATCCAAAGAGCAATTTTTCCATGTGGGGTCAAGATTTGTTCTGATTGTTGCCTCAGGAAACCCCATAAGGAAGGATTGGAAACCAGGCCTCTGAGGAGAGATACCTTGCAACCAAAGCAATGGATTCTATTAGGGCCTAGGGACCTGTCCGCTTCAATCTTCTTCTCTGGGAACATCTGTCTAAGGCTCTGAGTGAAGGTCGTTTCTCAGCTTGCGTCTATTCATCACTGTTTCTCCTGGGAGGCCTACAATATTTGGATGGTCTCTGGGTCTTCAGAGGTTTCTCACAATCGGTAGGGTTGTGGCAAATGGAATGGGCAGAATTCCCTTGGAGAGGTCAGGCACAGTCCTGAGGTGTGGCCCCAATGTCCGGCTGTCGGTCGGGAGTTCTGGGATCAGGCTGTGTCAGACAGTGAATGAGTGCCCAGGGTACACTGTACAATTGGGGTACAGTAGAGTGGGGTGCAGGTTGACACTCATTTGGGGTTTCTGGATAGTCCCATAGGACAGTTTTTCTTCTGGAGGGCAGGCAGATTGCTGCATTGTGGCTCCAGAATTCCCAAACTGGAGGGCTTGTGGCCCAGGAATATGAGGAAGGAAGTCTGAGAACACAAGCTAGGTTCAGGTTTCAGAGCGAGGGCACCACAGGCAAACTCTGCAGAGCTGATTCTAGATCTCGTGGATATGAAGTCAGGGCGAGGATCAGTTTTTGGCTTAGGGTGGAGTTTCTGTCCATTTCCCCCCTTCACGAAGGGGCCGGCGCATCATAAGGCCATGCTGGTTTTTCCACGATGGGAGTAGTGAGATGCTCCAATCCCCAAGGATCCCTTCTGTGGGACAGTCTCAACTGGCGCCAGGACGTCCATTACGGAACGATGACAGAGCAGGGTTCTAAGGATGGAATCCTGAGCAGCCTGACTCCCATTCCAATTATATACTTGCAATAAGGCAGGTTCGATCACTGGCTCTGGGGAAGCAACCGAGGGGTCTGAGTTGAAATTGGCTCTCTTGAGGATGGATCACAATGTGGGTTTGTGTCCATGGAGACCTTGTAATGGGGCAGTGGCTCCGTGTACCTGAAGGTTTCTGCTACCTGGAGGTTTTGACACAGCTCCAAAAAGCAAGTTTCCCATGTGGAGACACGATTTGTACTGATTGATTCCTCCGGCAACCCATATATGCTGTTATTGGAAACCAGGCCTATGAGGAGCGATGCCTGGAATCAAAAGCAATGGATCCAATTAGGGCCTAGGTGCCTGTCCAGTTCAATCTTCTTCTCTGGGGATATCTGTCTACGGGTCTGAGTGGGGGTAGCTGCACAGATTGTAAAAGATCACCGCTGTTTGTCCTGGGCGGCTGACACTATGGGGATGGCCTCAAGAACATTGGAGGTTTCTCCTAATCTGTCGTGTTGTATCCAAAGGAATGAGCAGAATTCCCTTGAAGAGGGAAGGCAGAGTCCTGAGGTGTGGCTCCAGAGGACCCAACCTAAAGAATGTGTAGGCCAGGACTGTGGGGACAGAAGTCTGAAAACACAAACTCGGCTTTGGTTTGTGGATGTAAGTATGGCAGGCTCAATCTAAAGACCTTGAGGAGAATTTTTTAGGGGTGTGATCAATGAGGAGTGTGTGGCATTTTATCAGGCTTTTGTCTCTGGATTTTTCATCAATGGTGGCCGTGGAATGTCGGGCTGGCCTCAACGGCCATGGATGAGTTTTTCTATCTGGGGATTTGGTCCAATTCCAAGTGTTTTTGGTAATTCTTTAGACGGTAGGAGTCCTTTCTCTATTTTTTTTTTTTACCTCATGTGTACCACCAAAGAGGGATTGCAGAGAAGAGCTTTGAGTAGAGGTGACCAGACTTCTCGAGCTCTGGTTAATATTGGGAGACTAGGGGCATCGCAAGCCCCATATGTGGGCTATTGGTCCAGCCCGTGAGAGGCTTTACCTCAGACTGGGCTCACGCTGAGGGTCCCAATGTGTGTGTGTGCCCATTGTGGCCCTCAAGCATGGCTGGAGCCTCATGGGCGACGCTGGTTTCTCCTACACTAAACGTTGGACAATATGCCAACCACAAGATTTCTGGTCATGGGGAAGGAGGAGTTCTGATTTCTGCATCATGTACACCACTTGGCAGTGGGTGGAGATAAGTTCTAGGTTCTGAAGACTGAAAACCGAGGTTCAGAAGAGATGATGACCTAAGGCCATGGTGTGCCCGATGTGCTCAGTGTGCGGCCAGCTGTCTGGGTGTCGGTCACGAGGTCTAGGCTCAGTCTTTGTCAGACTGGGCATTACTTCCCAGGCTAGACTGTATAATTGGGGTACAGTTGAGTGGCATGCAGGTTGATCCTCATTTGGGGTTTCTGGGTAGCCCCATAGGGCAACGTTTTTCTTCTGGATGGCAGGCAGAGTGCTGCATTGTGTCTCCAGAATTCCCAACCTGGAGGGATTGTGAGCCAAGAGTGTGAGGAAGGAAGTCAGAAAACACAAGCTAGGCTTAGGTTTTGGGGCAAGGGTACGTCAGGCACACTCTGCAGAGCTGAATCAAGAGCTCGTGCATCTGAAGTCAGGGCAAGGATCAGACATTGCCTCAGGTGGGAGTTTCTGTCCATGATGTCCCCTACATGAAGGTGGGGGCATAACGAGGCCATGGAGATTTTCCCACTGTGCGTGTGTGTGATGCTGCAAACCACAAGGATTCCTTCTGCGGGACAGCCAAGACCTGTCGGATGGATCAAGGACACCCCATAAGGAACTTCTCCAGAGCGGGGTTCTAACAATGGATGCCTGGGCAGCCCAACTCGCATTCCAATTGTCTCCTAGCAACAAGGCAGGTTCAATCTGATGGCTCTGGGGAGCAACCGAGGAGGCTGAGTTGAAATGGATTCTCCTGAGAAGTGGTCATAAAGTGGTTTGGTGTCCATGGAGACCTTGGAAGGGGCCAGTGGCTCCAGGGACCTAAGGGTTTCTCGTAACTAGAGGTTTTGAGAGAGCTCCAAAGAGCAAGTTTCCCATGTGGAGACGAGATTGGTTCTAATTGGTACCTCTGGAAACCCCCATATGCTGCTATTGGATATCGGGCCTCTGAGGAGAGATGCCTGGGAACAAAAGCAATGGATCCGAGAGGGCCTAGGTGCCTGTCTGTTTCAATCTTCTTCTCTGAGGTTATCTGTCTATGGGTCTGAGTGGAGGTCATTGCTCAGCTTTGTCACAGATCTCCCCTGTTTGTCCTGGGTGGCCTACACTATTGGGATGGGTTCAGGGACATTTTGGTTTCTCCTAATCTATAGAGTTGTGCCCAATGGAATGGGCAGAATTCCCCTTTAGAGGGCAGGCACAGTCCTGAGGTGTGACTCCACGGACCCCGCCTGGAGGGTGTGTGGCCAGGACTGTGGGGACAGATGTCTGAAAAGTCAAACTCGTTTTGGGTGGTGGTGTATGGATGAGAGACCCCATCTGCAGACCATGAGGAGAATTTTTTGTGCCATGAACAAAGGGCGAGTGTGAGGTGCTTGCTCAGGCTTTTGTCTCTGGATTTTGTGTCAACGGTGGCTGTGGAAAGCTGAGGCAGCCTCATGGGCTATATACAAGTCTTTCTGTCTGTAGATTTGGCCCAATCCCAAGTGTTTGGAACATTCTGTGTATGGGAGGAGTCTTTCTGTGTTTTTTTTTACTCTGTTGTCCCACCAAAGAGGGATTCCAGAACAGTCCCTGAGTAGGGGTGACTACACATCTCAACCTTTGGTTAAGATTGGGGGTCTAGGGGCTTAGCAAGCCCCATATGCGAGCTCTTGGTCCAGTCACTGAGAGACTTTACTTGAGGATAGGGCTCACGCTGAGAGTTACAATGTGTGTTTGTGCCCATTGCAATCATCAAGCATGACCGGGGCCTCATAGGCCACACTGGTTTCTCCTACACTGAACGTTGGACAACATGCCAACTGCAAAAGTTCTGGCCATGGGGAAGGAAAAGTATTTATTTCTGCATCACCTTCACCCCTGGGCAGTCAGTGGAGTTAAGATCTAGATTCTGAAGCCTGAAAACCAAGTTTGGGAAGAGATGACGACCTAAAGCCATGGCGTGTCCAATGTGTTCAGTGTGCATCCAGCTGTCTGGGTGTCGGTCAGGAGATCCGGACTCAGGATGTGTCAGACAGGACATTAGTACCCAGGCTAGACTGTATAATTGGGGTACAGTCGAGTGGCTTTCCATTTGATCCTCATTTGGCATTTCTGGGTAGCCCCATAGGGCATTATTTTTCTTCTGGAGGGTAGGAGGAGTGCTGCATTGTGTCTCCAGAATTCCCAACTTGAGGGCTTGTAGGCCAGGAGTTTGAGGACGGAATTCTGAGAACACAAGTTAGGCATAGGTTTCGGAGTGAGGGCATGGCAGGCACACTTTGCAGAGCTGAATCGTGGTCTCGTGCATCTGAAGTCAGGGCGAGGATCAGACTTTGGCTTAGGTTGGAGTTTCTGTCCATGATGTACCCTACATGAAGGTGGGGGGACATCACGAGGCCATGGAGGTCTGCCTGCGGTGGGATTGTCTGATGCTCCAAACTGCAAGGATTCATTCTGTGATAGTCGAGACCTGTTGCATGGATCCAGGACGTCCCAAAACTAACTTCTTCAGAGCAGGGTTCTAACGATGGATGCCTGGGGAGCTCAAATCGCATTCCAATTGTCTCTGAGCGACAAGGCAGGTTCGATCTGCTGGCACTGGGGCAACAACCGAGGGGGCTGAATTGAAATGGACTCTGCTGAGGATCATTCATAATGTGGGTTGGTGGCCATGGAGACCTTGGAATGTGGTGGTGGCTCAGGGTCTTTGCAGGATTCTCCAACCTGAAGGGTTTGACTCAGCTCCAGCAAGGCAGCTTCCCATGTGGAGATGAGATGTGTTCTATTTGGTGCCTCAAGAAACCCCCATATGCTGGTCTTCAAACCCAGGCCTCTGAGGAATGACACCTGGAAACCAAAGCAAGAGTTCAGATTAGGGGCCTAGGGGCCTGGCAGGTTCAATCATCTGTCTCTGTGGACATCTGTCTGCGTGTTTGAGTGGAGGTAGTTGCTCAGGTTGTTGCAGAATGCCCCTTTTTTTCCAGGGCGGTTTACAGTAGTGGGATGTCCTCGAGGGCCTTGAGGTTTCTCCTATTCTGAAGGGTTCTGGCCAATGGAATGGGCAAAGTTTCCTAGAAGTGAGCAGGAAGAGTCCTGTGGTGTGGCTCCAGAGGACCCAGCCTGGAGGCTGTGTGTGCCAGGGCTGTAGGGACAGACGTCAGAAAACACAAACTCGGCTGAGATTTGGGACCGAGGTTATGGCAGGCCTGATCTGCAGTCCGTGAAAGGATCACCTCGGGATATGAAAGGAGGGCGACTGGGAGGCGGTTGCTCAGGCTTTTGTCTCTGGATGTTGTGTCCACAATGGCCGTTTAATGTAGGGGTGGCCCCATAGGCCGAGGAAGAGTATTCCCTCTCTGGTGATATGCCCAGCTCCCTAGACTTTGGGGTCATTCTGTGGGAAGGGAGGAGTCCTGTTTTCTGCCTCAGGTGTCCCCCCAGTAGAGGGATTCTAAAGCAGAGCAGTGGGTACTGACAACAGGAATACCCGCACTCTGGTTAGGCTTGGGGGTCTATGGGCATGGTAAACCCCATATGCTAACTATTGGTCCAGCCACTGAGAGGCGTCACTTGAATACGGGACTCAAGCTGAGGGTCACAATGTGTGTGTGTCCCCAAGGCAGCCCTCAAGCATGGGCGTGGCCTCATGAGCCATCCAGGTTTCTCCTACACTGAAGGATTGACTCCCTGCCAACAGCAGGTTTTTGCCATTGGAAAGAGTAGTTCTGACTTGTGCATCAGGTTCCCCCCCTCCCCGTGGAGATAAGGCCTAGGTTTTGATGCCCAAAAACCCAGATTGGGAAGGGAAGATGGCCTAAGGGCGTGGCGGGTCACATGTGCTGGGTGTGTGACCAGATGTCTCGGTGTATGTTGGAAGGTCTGGGCTCAGGCTGTGTAACACAGAGCATTAGTGCATAGGGTAGCCTATGCAAATGGGGTGTTTCCAAGGGCTGAGCAGGTTCATCCTCATTTGGGGTTTCTGGGCAAAGCCATAAACAATGTTTTTCTTCTGGTGGGCAGGCAGAGTGCTTCATTGTGGCCCCAAAATTCCCAATCAGGAAGGTTTGTGTGCCAGGAGTGTGAGGACAGAAGTCTAAAAACAAAAGCTAGGGTGAAATTTGGGACCAAGGGCATGACAGGCCCACTCTGCAGAGGCTGAAACGAGGTCTCTGAAGTCAGGGTGAGGATCGGATGGTGGCTGAAGCTGGAGTTTGTGTCCATGATGGCCGCTTCATAAAGCAGGGGCCTCATGAGGCTAGGAGGTTTTACCATGCTGCGTTTGTGAGTTGCTCCAAACTGGAAGGTTTTCTTCTTCGGGACAGTCGAGTCCTGTTGGATGGCTCCAGGACATCCCATATGGAAGGACTGGAGAGTAGGGTTCAAAGGATGGATGCCTGTACAGCATACCTCGTATTCCCATTGGCTCTTTGCGACAAAACATTTTTGAACTGCTGGCTCTGGGGCGAGCTACCCAGGTGGCTGAGTTGAAATGGACTCTCCTGAGGATGGGTCATAATGTGGGTTTGTGTCCATTGAGACCTTGGAATGTGTTGGTGGCTCAGGGCCCTGCAGAATTCGCCTACCTGAAGGGATCGATACCATTCCAATAAGAAAGCTCCCCATGTGGAGATGAGAGAGGCTCTGTTTGGTGCCTCAGAAAAGCCCCAGATGCTGGTGTTCGAACCAGTCCTCTGAGGAGAGACACCTGGAAACCAAAGCTCAGGTTCAGATTAGGGCTTAGGGGCCTGTCCGTTTCAATTTTTGTCTTTGGGGACAGTGTCTGAGGGTCTAAGTGGAGATAGTTGCTCAGCTAGTATCAGAGTGCCCCTCTTAGTCCAGTGCGGCCTAAACTATCGGGATGGCCTCGGGGGCCTTGGAAGTTTCTCCTTATCTTTAGGGTTGTGGTCAAAGGATTGGGCACAGTGAACTTGGATAGGACAGGCAAAGTCCTTCGGTGTGTCTCCATAGGCCCTAGCCTGGAGTGTGTGTTGGTCTGGGCTGTGGGCACAGAAGACTGAAAACACAAACTCGGCTTAGGTGTGTCCTAACAGCACCGAGGGTATGGCAGGCCGTATCTAGAGACCATGAGGGGAGCTCCTCGGCTATTGAAAGATGGGTGAGTAGGAGGTGGTCCCTCAGTCTTTTCTCTGTGAATGTTGTGTCCAGAATAGCCGTGGATTTTAGGGTGACCTCAGGGGATATGGACGAGTCTCCCTTTCTGGGGATTTGGCCCAGCTCCCAAGAGTTTGGGGTCATTTTGTGAGAAGGGTGGAGTCCTATTGTCTAGCTCAGGTGTCTTTCCAAGAGAGGGATTCCAGAGCAGAGCCCCAGGTACGGGTGACAGGAAAACTCGAACTCTGGTGAGGATTGGGAGCATAGGGGCTTGGCAAGCCCCATAGGCGGGCTCTTGGTCCAGGGCCTGAGAGGCCTTACTTCGACATGAGGCTCATGCTGAGGGTCACAATGTGAGTTGTGCCCAAGTCAGCACTCATGTTGGGAGTGGCCTCAGGGGCTATGAAGGTTTCTCCTACCCTGAAGGTGTGACTCCATGCCAACAGCAAGCTTTCTAGCCACGGGGAAGGAGGAGTTCTGATTTGTGCTTCAGGTACCCACCTGTGCGTGGATTTGATATAATGTCTAGGTTCAAATGTCTGAAAACCCAGGTTGGGAAGAGATGACAGCCTAAGGCCTAGGGTCCTGTCTGGCTCAATCTGCTTCTCTGGAGACATCTGTCTATGGACTAAGTGGAGGTAGTTGCTCAGCTTGTGTCAAAACGCTGAGGGTCACAAAGAGTTTTTTTTTTTTTCCAAAGCGGCCCTCAACATGGCCTGAACGTTGGACAACATGCGAACCAAAGGTTTCTGGGCATGGGGAAAGAGGAATTCTGATTTCTACATCACGTTCACCGCTAGGCAGTGATTGGAGATAAGGTCTAGGTTCTGAAGCCCGAAAACCGAGGTTGGGAAGAGATGATGACTTAAGTCCCTGGCAGGTCCGATATGCTCATTGTGTGGCCAACTGTCTGGGTGTCAGTCAGGACGTCCAGGCTCAGGCTGTGTCACACAGGGCATTAGTGCCCAAGGTAGATTGTGTTATTGGGGAACAGTCGAGTGGCGTGCAGGTTAATCCTCATTTGGGATTTCTGTTTAGCCCCATAGGGTAAGGTATTTCTTCTGGAGGGAAGGCACAATGCTGCATTGTGGCTCCGCAATTCCCAAACTGGAGGGCTTGTGGGCCAGGAATGTGAGGACGGAAGTCTGAGAACACAAGCTTGGTTTAGGTTTTGGCAGGCCCACTCTGCAGAGCTGATTCGAGATCTCGTGCTTCTGAAGTCAAGGCGAGGATCAGCCATTGGCTCAGGTTGGAGTTTCTGCCCATGATCCGCCTTCATGAAGATTGGGGGCATCATGTGGCCTGGGAAGTTTTCCCATGATCGGAGTTGTGAGATGCTCCATGCACGATTCCTTCTGTGGGACAGTCGAGACCTGTTAGATGGCTCCAGGATGTCCCATAAGGAAATACGCCAGAGCAGGGATCTAAGGATGCATGCCTGAAGAGTCTGCCTCACATTTCAATTGTATCCAAGGAACAAGGCTGGTTCGATCTGATGGCTCTGGGGGAGCAACCAAGGGGGTTGAGTTAAAATGGACTCTCCTGAGGATGGGTCATAATGTGGGATTGTGTCCATGGAGACATTGGAATGGGGTGGTGGCTCCAGTGACCTGAAGTTTTCTCCTAACAGGAGGTTTTGACACAGCTCCATAGAGCAAAATTTCTATGTGGAGAAAAGAATTGTTTTGATTGGTACCTCTGGAAACCCCGATATGCTGGTATTGGAATCCAGGCCTCTGAGGAGAGACTATGAAGGTTTCTCCTACTCTGAAGGTGTGACTTCATGACAACAGCAAGCTTTCCAGCCATGGGGAAGGAGGAGTTCTGATTTGTGCTTCATGTACCCAACTGTGTGGGGATTTGATATAATGTCTAGGTTCAGATGTCTGAAAACCCAGGTTGGGAATAGATGATAGCCTAAGGCCATGGTGTGTCCAATGTGCTGGCTGTGAAGTAAGCTGTCTCCTTGTCTCTCGGGTCGTCTGGGCTCAGGCTGTGTCAGACAGAGCATTAGTTCCCAGGGCAGCCTATCCAATTGGGGTGCGGTCGATGCCCGAGCAGGTTGATCCTCATTTGGGGTTTCTGGAGAGCCCCCAAGGCAAAGGTTTTCTTCTGGTGGGCAGTAAGAGGGCTGCATTGTGGTTCCAGAATTCCCAGTCTGGAGGGCTTGTTTCCTAGGAGTGTGAGGAAGGAAGTTTGAAAACACAAGCTAGCATGAGGTTTGGGTCCGAGGGCACGGCAGGCCCACTCTGCAGAGGCTGAATCGAGATCTCCTGCATCTGAGGTCATGGCGAGTATGACACGTTTCCTCAGGCTAGGGTTTGTGTCCATGATGGCCCCCTTCTGAAGGGGGTGGGGGCTTTATGAAGCCAGGGACGTTTCCTTACGGGGGGAGTTGTGAGCTACTCCAAACTTCAAGGTTTCCTTCTGCAGGACAGTCGAGTCCTATTAGATGGTTCAAGGATGCCCCATAGGGAAAGACTCGGAGCAGGCGTCTAAGCATGGATGCCTGGAAACGCCACCTCACATTCTCACTGTTTGGTCGGGACAAGGCAGGGTCAATCTGTGGGCTCGTGGGGGAGCTACCCAAAGGGCTGAGTTGAAATGGACTCTCCTGAGGATGGGTCATAATGTGTGTTGGATGGCCATGGAGATCTTGGAATGTGTCGGTGGCTCAGGGACTCTGCAGGATACTCCAAACTGAAGGGTTTGACACAGCTCCAACAAGGAAGCTTCCCATGTGGAGATGAGAGGTATTTTGTTTGGTGCCTCAGAAAAGCCCCATATGCTGGTCTTCGAACCCAGGCCTCTGAGGAGTGACACCTGGGAACCAAAGCAAGAGTTCAGATTAGGGCCTAGGGGCCTGTCCGTTTCAATCTTCTGTCTCTGTGGTCATCTGTCTGCATGCATGCATGCAGGTAGTTGCTCAGCTTGTGTCAGAATGCCCCTGTTTGTCCAGGGCGGCTTACAGTAGTGGGATGTCCTCAGGGGCCTTGAGGTTTCTCCTATTCTGTAGGGTTATGGCCAATGGAGTAGGCACAGCTTCCTAGGAGAGAGCAGGCACAGTCCTGTGGTTTGGCTCCAGAGGATCAAGCCTTGAGGCTGTGTTTGCCAGGACTGTGGGGACAGATGTCCGAAAACACAAACTTGGCTCAGGTTTGGGTCCAAGGATATGGCAGGCCTGATCTCCATTCCATGAGGGGATCTCCTCTGGATATGAAAGGAGGGCGAGTGGGAGGCAGTCGCTCAGGTTTTTGTCTTTTGGTGTTGTGTCCACAATGGCCATTTAATGTAGAGGTTGCCTCATGGGCCGAGGAAGACTCTCCCTCTCTGTGGATTGGCCAAGCTCCCAAGTGTTTGGGGTTATTCTGTGTGAAGGGAGGAGTACTGTTATCTGCCACAGGTGTCCCCCCAGTAGAGGGATTCTAGAGTAGAGCAGTGGGTACTGACAACTGAATAGCCACCAGCTAGTTAAGCCTGGGTGCCTATGGGCTTGGCAAGCCCCATATGTGGGCTCTTCGTCCAGCCACTGAGAGGCGTTACTTGAATAAGGGACTCACGCTGAGGGTAACAATGCGTGTTTGTGCTCAAGATGGCCCTCAAGCATGGGCATGGCCTCATGGGCCATGCTGGTTTCTCCTACACTGAAGTTTTGACTCACTGCCAACAGCAAGGCTTCTTGCCATGGGGAAGGAGGAATTCTGACTTGTGCATCAGGTTCCCCTGTGCAGGGATTGGAGATAAGGTCTAGGTTCTGATCCCTGAAAACCCAGTTTGGGAAGGGATGATGGCCTAAGGCCGTGGTGGGTTCAATGTGCTGGGTGTGCAGCCAGCTGTCTCACTCTCTTTGTCGGAAGGTCTGGGCTCAGGCTATGTAAGACAGAGCATTAGTGCTTAGGGTAACCTACGCAAATGGCGTTTTGCCGAGGGCCAAGCAGTTTGATCCTCATTTGGGGCTTCTGGGCAACGGTATAGACAATGTTTTTTTTTTTTTTTTCTGGGGGGCAGGTAGAGTGCTTCATTGTGGCCTCAGAATCCCCAGTCAGGAGGGCTTGTGGGCCAGGAGAGTGAGGACTGAAGTCTGAAAACGCAAGCTAGGGTGAGGTTTGGGGCCAAGGGCACGGCAGGCCCACTTTGGAAGGTTGAATCGGGATCTCCGGCATCTGTATTCAGGGTGATGATCAGACGTTGGAAGATGCTGGAGTTTGTGTCCATGATGGCCCATTCATGAAGTGGGGGTTTCATGAGACCAAGGCAGTTTTCCCACACTGAGTTTGTGAGTTGCTCCAAACCACAAGGTTTCCTTTGCAGAACAGTCGAGTCGTTTTGGATGGCTAAAAGGACGTCCCATACGGAAGGACTGGAGAGCAGGTTCGAAGGATGGATGTCCGTACAGCATACCTCGCATTCCCATTATCTATTTGTGACAAGGCATGTTTGATCTGCTGTTTCTTGGACAAGCTACCCAGGGTGATGAGTTGAAATGGACTCTTCTGAGGATGGGTCATAATGTGGGTTTGTGTCCATGGAGAACTTAGAATGTGCTGGTGTTTCAGGGACCCTACAGAATTTGCCTACCTGTAGGGTCTGATACAGCTCCAATAAGAAAGCTCCCCATGTGGAGATGAGAGAGGTTCTGTGTGGTGCCTCAGGAAAGCCCCATATGCTGTTCTTCGAACCCAGGCCTCTGAGGAGAGACTCCTGGAAACCAAAGCAAGAGTTCAGATTAAGCCTAGGGGCCTGTCCTGTTCAATCTTCTGTCTCTGTGGTCATCTGTCTGCGTGCATGCATGCAGGTAGTTGCTCAGCTTGTGTCAGAATGCCCCTGTTTGTCCAGGGTGTCTTACAGTAGTGGGATGTCCATAGGGGCCTATCCCATTCAATCTTTTTCTATGTCGACATCTGTCTACGGGTCTGAGTGTAGGTAGTTCCTCAGCTGTTGTCAGATTGCCTCTGTTTGTCCTGGGTGGCCTACACTATTGGGATTGCCTCGGTGACTTGCAAGGTTGTGACCAATGAAATGGGAAGAATTCCTTTGGAAAAGGAAGGCACAGTTTTGAAGTGTGGCTCCAAGGGCCCAAGCATGGAGGGTGTGTGGGTCAGGGCTCTGGGGACAGAAGTCTGAAAACATAAACTGAGCTTAGGTTTGGGGACGTAGGTATGGTAGGCCCGATCTACAGACTGTGAGGAGAACTCTTTGGGATATTAACAAATGGCGAGTGTAAGGCGCTTGCTCAGGCTTTTGTCTCTGGATTTTGTGCCAACAATGGCCGTGGAATGTCGGGGAGGCCTCATGGTCCATGGAAGATTCCCTCTCTGTGAATTTGGGCCATTCCTAAGAGTTTTGGGTCAATCTGTGGGATGGGATGAGTCATTTCTGTTTTATTACCTCAGGTGTCCCACCAAAAGAGGGATTCCAGAGCAGAGCCCTGGTCAGGGGCGACTGGAAAACCCGACCTCTGGTTAAAGATTGGGGCCTAGGGGGATGGCAAGTCCAATATGTCATCTCTTGGCCAAGCCTCTGAAAGGCCTTATGAGGACAGGCCTCATGCTGAAAGTCCCAATGCGTGTTTGTACCCTCAGAGCACTCAATTAACCAGCCTCAGGAAACCCCCATATGCTGATACGGAAACCAGGCCTCTGAGGAGAGATACCTAGAAACCAAAGCAATGGATCCGATTAGGGCCTAGGGGTTGTCCGGTTCTATCTTATTCTCTGGGGACATCCATCTATGGTATAAGTGGAGAAAGATATTCAGCTGGTGTCAGACCGCCATTGTTTGTCCCGAGCGGCCTACACTATTGGGATGGCCTCGGGGACTTTAGAGGTTTCTCCTAATTTGTATGATTCTGGACAATGGAATGGGCAGAATTCCCATGGAGGGGCCAGGCAAAGTCCTGGTGTGTGGCTCCAGGGGCCCCAGCCTGGAGGCAGTGTGGGCCAGGACTGTGGGGACAAGTCTGAAAACACAAACTCAGCTTAAGTTTGTGGACGTAGGTATGGCAGGCCTGATCTATAGACGGTGAGGAGATCTCTTCAGGATATGAAGAAAGAACGAGTGTGAGGTGCTTATTCAGGATTTTGTCTCTGGATTTTGTGTCGCCGATGGCCATGAATGTCGAGGAAGCCTCCTGGGCCATGGACGAGTCTTCCTCTCTGTGGATTTGGCCAGATCCCTCTTGTTTGGGGTCAATCTGTAGGATGGGAGGAGTCCTTTCAGTTTTGTTACCTAAGGTGTCCCACCAAAAGAGGGATTCCAGAGCAGAGCCCTGGGGAGGGGCGAATGATCAACATGAACTATGGTTAAAAATTGGGGCCTAGTGGCATGGCAAGCCCAATATGCCATCTCTTGGTCCAACCACTGAGAGGTCTTACTTGAGGACTGGGCTCACACTGAGGAACACAATGCCTGTTTGTTACCAATGTGGCCCTCGAGCATGGGCGGGGCCTCATGGGCCTCACTGGTTTCAACTACACTGAATGTTGGACAACATGTCAACCAAAAGGTTTCTTGCCATGGGGAAGGAGTTGTGATTTCGGCATCATGTTCAACCCTGGGCAGTGATTGGAGATAAGGTCTAGGTTCTGAAGCTTGAAAACCGAGGTTGGGAAGAGATGGCAACCTAAGGCCATGGCGGGTACGATGTGCTCAGTGTGAGGCCAGCTGTATGGGTGTCAGTCGGGAGGTCCGGGCTCAGGTTCTGTCAGACAGGGCATTAGTGTCCAGGGTAGACTGTATAATTGGGATACAATAGAGTTCCGTGCAGGTTGATCTTCATTTAGGGATTCTGTGTAGCCCCATAGGGCAATGTTTATCTTCTGGAGCGCAGGCAGAGTGCTGCATTGTGGCTCCGGATTTGCCATCCTGAGGGCTTGTGGGCCAGGAGTGTGAGGACGGAAGTCTTAGAACACAGCTAGGCATGGGTTTTGAGGTGAGGGCACGGCAGGCACACTCTGCAGAGCTGAATCGAGATCTCATGCATCTGAAGTCAGGGCGAGGATAAGACGTTGCTGCAATTTGGAGTTTCTGTCCATTATGGCCCCTTCATGAAGGCGGGTGCATCACGAGGTCATGGAGGTTTTCCCACGATGGGAGTTGTGAGACTCTCCAAACCACAAGGATTCCTTCTGCGGGACCATTGAGACCTGTTCGATGGCTCCAGGACATCCCATAGGGATGACTCCAGAGCATGGTTCTAAGGATGGATGCCTGGGCTACCCGCCTAGCATTCTAATTGTCTCCGTGCGATAATTCAGGTACGATCTGATGGCTCTGGGGGAGCAACCGAGGGTGCTGAGCTGAAATGGACTCTCGTTCGCATGGGTCATAATGTGGGTTTGTGTCCACTGGGACCTTGGAATGGGGCAGTGGCACCAGGGTCCTGAAGGTTTCTACTAACCAGAGTTTTTGGCACAGCTCCCACATGCAAGTTTCCCATATGAAGACGAGATTTGTTCTGATGGGTGCCTCAGGAAAGCCCCATATGCGAATATTGGAAACCAGGCCTCTGAGGAGAGATGGCTGGAAACCAAATCAATGGATCTGCTGAGGCCTGTTCGGTTCAATCTTCTTCTCTGGGGACATCTATCTCCAGGTCTGAGTGGAGGTAGTTGCTCAGCTGGTGGCAGATAGCCCCTGTTTGTCCCGGGCGGCCTACACTCTTAAGATAGCCTTGGGGATGATGGAGGTTTCACCTAATTTGTTCTGATTGGTTCCGACTCGACATCCCATGGCCATCGTTGACACAAAATCCAGACAAAAACCTGAGGAAGCGCCTCATACTCGCCCTTTGTTCATATCCCAAAGAGTTCTCATGTTCTCTAGATCGGGCCTGCCATACCTAGGTCCCCAAACCTATGCCAAGTTGCTGTTTTCAGACTTCTGTCCCCACAGCCCTGGCCCACACATGCTCCAGGGTGGGGTGCCTCGAGCCACACCTTAGGACTGTGCCTGCCCTCTCAAAGTGAATTCTGCCCATTCCATTGGCCACAACTGTACAAATTAGGAGAACCATCCAAAGTCCCCGGGGCCATCCCAATAGTTTAGGCCGCCTGGGAAAAACAGGGACGATCTGACACCTGCTGAGCAGCTAGCTCCACACAGACCCAGAGACATATATCCCAGAAAAGAAGATTGAACCGGACAGGCCCTAATCAGATCCATTGCATTGGTTTCCAGGCATCTCTCCTCAGAGGCCTGGTTTCCAATACCAGCATAAGGGGGTTTCCAGAGGCACCCATCAGAACAAATCTCGTCTCCACATTGGAAACGTAATCTTTGGGGCTCTGTCAAAAGCTCTGGTTGTGAAAATCCTTCAGGGCCCCAGATCCACTACCCCATTCCAAGGTCTCCATGGACACAAATGCACAATATGACCCATCCTCAGGAGAGTCCATTTCAACTCACCCCCCTCGGTTGCTCCCCCAGAGCCAGCAGATTGAACCTGCCTTGTCATTAGGAAATAATTGGAATGTGAGACAGGCATGCCACACATCCATCCTTAGAATCCTGCTCTGGACTCATTCCGTATGGGACCTCCGAAAGCCATCCAACAGTTCTCGAGGAAAGAGAAATCAGAAAGAATCCTTGCTGTTTGTAGCATCTCACAACTCCCATCATGGGAATACCTACATAGACGCTTGAGAACCTCCCCCTTTATGAAGAGGCCATCATGTACAGAAACTCCAACCTGAGCCAAAGACTGATCCACGCCATAAGTTCAGATGCACGAGATCTCGATTCAGTTCTGCAGAGTGTGCCTGCCATGCCTTCGCCCCGAAACCTAAGCCTAAGTTGTGTTCTCAGAATTCCGTCCTCACTCTCCTGGCCCACAAACCTTCCAGTTTGGGAATTCTGGAGCCATAATGCAGCACTCTTCCTGACCCCAGAAGAAAAATGTTGCCCTATGGGGCTACCCAGAAACCCCAAATGAGGATCAACATACATGCCACTCGACTCTACCCCAATTATGCAGTCTACGCTGGGCACTAATGCCCTGTCTTACACAACCTGTGTCTGGACCTCCCAACCGACACCCAGACAGTTGACCGCACACTGAGCACATCGGACCCGACCATGGCCTTATATCGTCATCTCTTCCCAAACTCGGTTTTCAGGCTTCAGAACCTAGACCTTATCTCCAATCACTGCCCATGGTTGAACATGATGCAGAAATCAGAACTCCTCCTTCCGGGTGGCAAGAAACCATGTGTTTAGCATGTTGTTGAACGTTCAGATTAGGAGAAAACAGCGTTGTCCATGAGGACTCACCCATGCTTGAGGGCCAGGTTGGCCAAAAACTCACACTGTGACACTCAGCGTGAGCCCAGTCCTCAAGTAAGGCCTCTCAGTGGCTGGACAAGGAGCCAGCATATGGGGCTTTCCATGCCTCTAGACCCCCATTCTAAACCAGAGGTCGGGTTGTGCAGTCACCCATCCCCCAGGGCTCTCCTCTGGAATCCGTCTATTGGTGAGACACTTGAGGTAAAAAAACAGAAAGGACTTCTCCCATCCTAAAGTATGACAGCTAACTCTTTGGATCAGGCCAAATCGCCAGAGAGGGATACACGTATGTGGCCAATGAAGCCACCTTGACATTCAATGGCTATCGTTGACACAAAATCCAGAGACAAAAGCTTGAGGAGGCACCTCACATTCGCCCTTTGTTCATATCACGAAGAGTTCTCCTCATCCTCTGTAGATCGTGCCTGCCATACCTATGTCCCCAAACCTAAGCCGAGTTTGTGTTTTCAGACTTCTTTCCCCACAGCCCTGGAGCACATACCCTCCAGGCTGGGGCCCCTGGAGCCACACCTCAGGACTGTGCCTGCCCTCTCCAAGGGAATTCTGCCCATTTCATTGACCCCAACATTACAGATTAGGAGAAGCCTCCAAAGACTCTGAGGCCATCCCAATACTGTGGGCCGCCCGGGACAAAGAGGGGCGATCTGACACAAGCTTAGCAACTACCTCCACTCAGAGCAGTAGACAGATGTCCCCAGAGAAGATTGAACTGGACACGCCCTTAGGCCCTAATCAGATCCATTGCTTTGGTTTCCAGGCATCTCTCCACAGAAGCCTCGTTTTCCATACCAGCATATGGGGATTTCCTGAGGTACCAATCAGAAAAAATGTCCTCTCCAAATGGGAAACTTGCTCTTCAGAGCTGTGTCAAAACCTCCACTTAGGAGAATCCATCAAGGCCCCGTGGTCACCGCCCCATTCCAAGGTCTCTATGGACACAAACCCACATTATGACCCATACTCCGGAGAGTCCATTTCAACTCAGCCCACTCGATTGCTCCCCCACAGCCAGGAGATCGAACCTACCTTGTCGTTAGGAGATAGTTGGAATGTGAGACGGGCTGCCCACGCATCCATCCTTAGATCCCTGCTCTGGAATGGTTCTGTTTGGGACGTCCTGGAACCATCCAACAGTTCTCAACACAGAAGTCCCACAGAAGGAATCCTTGCTGTTTGGAGCATCTCACAACTACCATCACGGGAATACCTCCATGGCCTCGTGAAATCCTCCCCTTCATGAATGGGCCGTCATGGACGGAAACTCCAACCTGAGCCAATGTCTGATCCTCGCCCTGACTTCTGATGCATGAGATCTTGATTCAGCTCTGCAGAGTGTTCCTGCCATGCCCTCGCCCCAAAACCTAAGCCTACCTTGTATTCTCAGACTTCCGTCATCACACTCCTGACCCACAAGACGTCCAGTATGGGAATTCTGGAGCCACAATGCAGCACTCTGCCTGCCCTCCAGAAGAAAAACGTTGCCATCTGGGGTTATCCAGAAACCCCAAATGAGGATCAACTTACATGCCACTCGACTGTACCCCGATTTTACAGTCTACCCTGGGCACTAATGCCCAGTATGACACAGCCTGAGCCCAGACCTCCTGACTGAAACACAGACAGCTGACCGCACACTGAGCACAACGGACCCGCCAAGGCCTTATGTCATCATTTCTTCCCAACCTCGGTTTTCTGGCTTCAGAACCTAGACCTTAACTCCAATCACTGCCCAGGGGCGAACGTGATGCAGATATCAGTACTCTGCGTTCCCCATGGCCAGAAACGTTGTGGTTGGCATATTATCCAACAATCAGTGTAGGAGAAACCAGTGTGGCCCATGAGGCCCCGCCCATGCTTGAGTGCCACATTTGGCACAAACACGAATTGTGACCCTCAGCATCATCCCTTTCCTCAAGTAAGACCTCTCAGTGTCTGGAACAAGAGCCCGCATATGCCTCTTCCATGCCCCTAGACCCCAAATCTTAACCAGAAGTCAGGTTGTCCAGTTGACCCTCTCCAGGGCTCTTTTCTGGAACCCATCTTTTCGTGGGACTCCTGAGGTGAAAAAACAGGAAGGACTCCTCCCATCCCAGAGAATTACACCAAACTCTTGGGGTTGGGCCAAATCCCCTGAAAGGGATACTCGTCCATGGCCCATGAGACCACCTCGACATTGCATGGCCACCGCTGACACAAAATCCAGAGAGAAAAGCCTGAGTAAGTGCCTTACAGTTACACTTTGTTCATATCCCAGAGTTCACCTCATGGTCTGCAAATCAGGTCTGTCTAACCTACCTCCCAAACCTAAGCCGAGTTTATGTTTTCAGACTTCTGTCCCCACAGTCCTGACTCACACACCCTCCAGGCTGGGGCCCCTGGAGCCACAACTCAGGACTGTACCGGCCCTTTCCAAGGGAATTCTGCCCATTCCATTGGACAAAACCTAAGATTAGGAGAAACCTCCAATGTCCCCGAGGCCATGCCAATAGTGTAGGCCGCCCGGGAGAAACAGGGGTGATCTGACACCAGCAGAGCAACTACCTCCACTCAGACCAATAGACATATTTCCCCAGAGAAATGTATTGAAATGGACAGGCCCCTTCACCCTAATCGAATCCATTCCTTTGGTTTCCAGGCATCTCTCCTCAGAGGCCTGGTTTTCAATACCAGCATATGGGGGTTTCCTGAGGCACGGATCAGGAAAAATCTCATCTCCACCTGGGAAAGTTGCTCATTGGAACTGTCTCAAAACCACTGGTTAGGCGAAACCTTCAGTGCCTTGGTGCCACCGCCCCATTCCAAAGTCTCCATGAACACAAACACACATTAGGAGCCATCCGCAGGAGAGTCCATTTCATCTCAGCCCCCTCAGTTGCTCCTCCTGAGCCAGCATATCGAACCTGTCTTTTTGCTAGGAGACAATTGGAATGTGAGGCAGTCTGCCCAGGAATCCATCCATAGAACACTGCTCTGGAGTCGTTTCCTATGGGACGTCCTGTAGCCATCCAGGAGGTCTCAATTGTACCTGCAGAAGGAATCATTGTGGTTTGGGGCATCTCACAACTCCTATCGTGGGAATACCGACATGGCCTCTTGAGACTCTCCCCCTTCATGAAGGGGCCATCATGGACAGAAACGCCAACCTGAGCCAAAGACTGATCCTCATCCTGAGTTCAGATGCTGGGGATCTCGATTCAGCTCTGCAGAGTGTGCCTGCTGTGCCCTCGCCCCGAAACCTAAGCCTAGCTTGTGTTATCAGACTTCCGTCCTCACACTCCTGGCCCACAAGCCCTACAGATTCGCAATTCCAGAGCCACAATGCAGTATACTGCCTGTGCTCCAGAAGAAAATAGTTGCCCTATGGGGCTGCCAAGAAACCCCAAATGAGGATCAACCTACACCCCACTCGACTGTACTCCAATTATACAGTCTACGCTGAACACTAATGCCCTGTCTGACACAACCTGAGTCCGGACCTCCCGACCGACACCCAGACAGCTGGCTGCACACTGAGCACATCTGACCCGTCATGGCCTTAGCTCGTCATCTCTTCCCAACCTCGTTTTTCACACTTCAGAACCTAGACCTTAACTCCAATCACTGTCCAGGGGTGAACGTGATACAGAAATCAGAACTCCTCCTTCCCTATGGCAAGAAACCCTGTGGTTGGCATGTTGTCCAACGTTCAGTGTAGGAAAAAGAGTGTGAACCATGAGGACCCGCCCATGCTTGAGGACCCTGTTGGGCACAAACACGCATTGTTACCCTCAGAGTGAGCACTGTCCTCAAGTAAGGCCTCTCAGAAGCTGGAACAAAACCCTCCTTGGGGCTTGCCATGCCCCAAGGCCCCCAATCTTAAATAGAGGTTAAGTTGTCCAGTCGCTCCTCCCCAGGGCTCTGCTCTGGAATCCTTCTTTTGTTGGGACACTTTAGGTAAAAAAAAAAAAAAATAGAATTCCTCTCATCCCACAGAATGAGCCTAATCACCTGGGATCGGGCCAAATCCCCAGAGACGGAGACTACCCCAGAGGCCACCCCGACATTCCACGGCTATCTTTGACACTAAATACAGAGTCAAAAGCCTGAGCAAGTGCCTCACACTCACTCTTTCTTCAAATCCTGAAGAGTTCTTCTCATGGTCTGTATTTCTGGCCGGCCATAACTTTGTTCCCAACCCTAAGCCGAGTTTGTGTTTTTACACTTCTTTTCCCAAAGCACTGGCCCACAAACCCACCATGCTTGGGCCCCTGGAGCCACACCTCAGGATTCTGCTGTCCTCTCCAAGGAGATTCTGCCCATTGAATTGGCCACAACCCTACAGGTTAGGAGAAACCTCCAAAGTCCCCTTGGCCATCCCAATAGTGTAGGACCCTGTGAGATAAATAGGGGCGATCTGCCACTAGCTGAGCAACTACCTCCAGTCAGACTGGAGACAGATATCCCCAGAGAAGAACATTAACCGGACAGGCCCCTAGGCCCTAATCAGATCCATTGCTTTGGTTTCCATGCATCTCTCTCTGAAGGCATGGTTTCCAATACCACCATATGGGGAGTCTTCTGAGGCACCAATCAGAACAAATCTCGTCCCCACATGGGAATCTTGTTCTTTGGAGCTGTATCAAAACTTCCAATTAGGACAATCCTTCAGGGCCCCAGAGCCACCACCCCATTCCAAGGTCTCCATGGACACAAATCCACATTATTACTCATCCGCAGGAGAGTCCATTTCAACTCAGTCCCTACAGTTGCTCCCCCAGAGCCATCAGATGGAGCCTGCCTTGTCATTAGGAGACCATTGGAATGCGAGGCAGGCTGACAGGCATCCATCGTTAGAACCCTGCTTCGGAGGCATTTTATATGGGATGTCCCGGCACCATCCAACATGTCTCGAATGTCCCACAGAAGGAATCCTTGCAGTTTTGAGCGTATTACAACTCTCATAATGGGAAAACCCCCATGGCCCCGTGATGCCTGCCCCCCACTTCTTGAAGGGGCCATCAGGGACAGAAACTCCAACGTGAGCCAACATCTGATCTTCTTGCTGACTTCACATGCATGAGATCTCGATTCAGCTCTGCAGAGTGTGCCTGCCATGCCCTCGCCCCAAAACCTAAGCATAGCTTGTGTTCTCAGACTTCCGTCCTCACATTCCTGGCCCACAAGCCCTCCAGTTTGGTAATTTCGGACACACAAGGCAGAACTCTTCCTGTCCTCCAGAAGAAAAACGTTGCTTTATGAGGCTACCTAGAAAACCAAATTGAGGATCAACCTGCAGGACACTTAACTGTACCCACATTATACAGCCTACACTGAACACTAATGCTCTGTCTGACACAGCCTGAGCCCGGACCTCCCATTCGACACACAGAAATCTGGCCGCACACTGAGCACAACAGACCTGCCGTGGCCTTAGGTTGTCATCTCTTCCCAACCTTCATTTTCAGGCTTCAGAACTTTGACCTTATATCCAGTCACCGCCCAGTGGTGAACGTGATGCAGAAATCAGAAATCCTTCTTCCCCATGGCCAGAGACCTTGTGGCTGGCATGTTGTCCAACGTTCAGTGTAGGAGAAACCAGAGTTGCCCATGAGGCTCCACCCATGCTTGCCGGCGGCATTGGGCACAAACATGCATTGTGACCCTCAGCATATGCCCTGTTCTCAAGTAAGGCCTCTGGTGGCTGGACCAAGAGCCCGCATATGGGGTGTTCATTCCACTAGGTCTCCATTCTTAACAGGAGTTCGGATTTTCCAATCGCCCCTCCCCAGTGCTCTGCCCTGGAATCCCTCTTTTGGTGGGACACCTGAGGTATAAAAACAGAGAGGACTCCTCCCATCCCACAGAATGACCCCAAACTCTTGGGATTGGACCAAATCCTCAGGGAGAAAGACTCGTCCATGGCCCATGAGGCCACCCCGACATTCCACGCTCACCATTGACACAAAATCCAGAGACAAAAGCCTGAGCAAGTGCCTCACACTCACCCTTTGTTCATAGCCTGAAAAATTCTCCTCATGGTCTGTATATTGGGCCTGCCATACCTACGTCCCCAAACCTAAGCCGAGTTTGTGTTTCCAGGCTTCTGTCCGCACAGCTCTGGCCCACACACCCTCAATGCCTCGCCCCTGGAGCCACAACTCAGGACTGCGCCTGCCCTTTCCAAGGGAATTCTGCCCATTCCATTGTCCACAACCCTACAGATTAGGAGAAACCTTCAAGGTCCTCGAGGCCATCCCAAAAGTGTCGGCCCCCGGAACAAACAGGGGTGATCTGTCCCAAGCTGAGCAACTACTTCCACTCAGACCCATAGACAGATATCCCCAGAGAAGAAGATTGAACTGGACAGGCACCTAGGCCATAGTGGGATCCATTGTTTTTGTTTCCAGGCATCTCTCCTCAGAATCCTGGTTTCCATTACCAGCATATGGGGGTTTCCGGAGATACCAATCAGAACAAATCTTGTCACCACATGGGAAACTTGCTGTTTGGAGCTGTGTCAAAACCTCCAGTTAGGAGAAACCTTCAGGTCCCCAGATTCCCCCCCCCATTCCAAGGTCTCCATGGACACAAACCCACACTATGACCCAACGTCAGGAAAGTTAATTTCAACTCAGCCCACTTGGTTGCTCCCCCAGAACGAGCAGATCTAACGAGACAATTGGAATGCAAGCCGGGCTCTCCAGGCATCCATCTTAGAATACTGCTCTGGCATCGTTCCGTATGGGACACGTGAAGCCATCCAACAGGTCTCAACTGGCCCACAGAAGTAATTCTTGCTGATTAGAGCATCTCACAACTCCCATCATGGGAAAACCTCCATGGCCTCATGATGCCACCCCCCTTCATGAAGGGGGATCATGGAAAGAAACAACAACCTGAGCCAACGTCTGATCCTCAACCTGACTTCTGATGCATGAGATCTCGATTCAGCTATGCAGAGCATGCCTGCCGTGCCCTCGCCACAAAACACTTACTTAGCTTGTGTTCTGAGACTTCAGTCCTCACAGTCCTGAGCCATAGCCATCCAGTTTGGGAATTCTGGAGCCACAATGCAGCACTCTGCCTTCCCTCCAGAAGAAAAACCTTGCCCTATGGGGCTACCCAGAAATGCCAAATGAGGATCAACCTGCACGCCACTCGACTGTACCCCAATTATACATACTAGCCTGGGCACTAGTGTCCTGTCTGACACACCTTGATCCTGGATCTCCCGACCGACACCCAGACAGCTGGGGCCACACCTCTGGACTGTGCCTGCCCTCAAGGGAATTCTGTCCATTCCTTTGGCCACAACCATACAGATTAGGAGAAAACTCTGAAGACCCCAAGACCATCCCAATACTGTCCGCCACCCAGGACAAACAGGGGCGATCTGACACCAGCTGAGCAATGACCTTCACTCAGTACCATAGACAGATGTTCCCAGAGAAGATTGAACCGGTCAGTTCCCTAGGCCCTAATCGGATCCATTGCTTTGGTTTCCAGGCATCTCTCCTCAGATGCCTGGTTTCCAATACCATCTTATTGAGGTTCCTGAGGCACCAATCAGAACAAATCTTGTCTCCACATGGGAAACTTGCTCTTTGGAGCTGTCTCAAAACCTCTGGTTAGGAGAATACTTCAGGGCCCTGGAGCCACTGCCCCATTCCAAGGTCTCCACGGACACAAACCCACATTATGACCGATCCTCAGGAGAGTTCATTTCAACTCAGCCCCCTGGGTTGCTCCCCAAGAGCCAGCAGATTGAATCTGCCTTGTTGCTAGGGAACAATTGTAATGCGAGTTGGGCTGCTCAGGCATCCATCATTAGAACCCTGTTCTGCAGAAGGTCCTTATGGGACATCCTGGATCCACCCAACAGGTCTCGACTGTCCCGCAAAAGGAATCCTTGCGGTTTGGAGCATCACGCAATCCCACCATGGGAAATCCTCCATGGCCTCGTGATGCACCCCCACCTTCATAAAGGGGCCATCATGGATAGAAACTCCATCCTGAGCCAACGTCTGATCCTCGCTCTGACTTCAGTTGCATGAAACCTCGATTCAGCTCTGCAGAGTGTGCCTGCCGTGCCCTCGTCCCGAAATCTAAGCCTAGCTTGTGTTCTCAGTTCCGTCCTCACACTCCTGGCCCACAAGCCCTCTGTTGGGAATTCTGGAGACACAATGCAGCACTCTGCCTGCCCTCCAGAAGAAAAACGTTGCCCTATGGGGCTACCCGGAAACCCCAAATGAGGATCAACCTCCATGCCACTCGACTGTACCCCAATCATACAGTCAATCCTGGGCACTGAAGACCTGTCTGACACAGCCTGAGCCCAGATCTCCCGACTGAAACCAAGACAGCTGGGGCCACACCTCAGGACTGTGCATGCCCTCTCCAAGAAAATTCTGCCCATTACATTGGCCACAACCCTACAGATTAGGAGAAACCTCCAAAGACCCCAAGATCATAACAATAGTGTAGGCCTCCCGGGAGAAACAGGGGTGATCTGATACAAGCTGAGAAACGCCCGCCAATCAGGACCATAGACAGATGGTCCCAGAGAAGAAGATTGAAGCAGACAGGCCGCTAGACCCTAATTGGATCCTTTGGTTTGATATCCAGGCATCTCTCCTCAGAGGCCTGGTTTCCAGTACCTGCTTATGGGGGTTGCTGAGGCACCAATCAGAACAAATCTCATTGCCACATTGGAAACGTGCTCTTTGGAGCTGTTTCAATACCTCCAGTTAGGAAAATCCTTCAGGGTGCTGACGTCACTGCCCCATTCCAAGGTCTCTGTGGACACAAACCCACATTATGACCGATCCACAGGAGAGTCCATTTCAACTCATCCCCCTCGGTTTCTCCCCCAGAGCCAGCAAACCGAACCTGCCTTGTCACTAGGAGACAGTTGGAATGCGAGTTGGGCTGCCCAGGCATCCATTGTTAGAACCCTGCTCATGAGAAGTTCCCTATGGGATATCCTGGATCCATCCAACATGTCTCGAATGTCCCACAGAAGGAATCCTTGCATTTTGGAGCATCAGACAATCCCACCATGGGAAAACCACCATTGCCTCGTGATGCCCCCCCACTTTCATTAAGGGGCCATCATGGAGAGAAACTCCAACCTGAGCCAACCTCTGATCCTGCCCTGACTTCAGATGCATGTGATTTCGATTCTTCTCTGCAGAGTGTACCTGCCATGCCCACACCTCGAAACCTAGCCTAGCTTGTGTTTTCAGACATCTGTCCTCATAGTCCTGGCCCACAAGCCCTCCAGTTTGGCATTCCAGAGACACAATGCAGCACTCTTCCTGCCCTCCAGAAGAAAAATGTTGTCCTATATGGGTACCCAGAAACGCCAAATGAAGATCAACCTGCACGCCACTTGACTGTGCCCCAATTATACAGTCTAACCTGGGCACTGAAACCCAGTCTGACACAGCCTGAGGCCGGACCTCCTGAAAGACACCCAGACAGCTGGCCACACACTGAACACATAGGACTTGCCATGGCCTTAGGTCATCTCTTCCCAACCTCGGATTTCAGGCTTCCGAACCTAGACCATGTCTCCACTCACTGAGCAGGGCTGAATGTGATGCAGAAATCAGAACTCCTCCTTCTCCAAGGCAAGAAACCTTGTTCTTGGCATGTTGTCCAAAATTCAAGTGTAGGAGAATCCAGCATGGCCCATGATGTCCCGCCCATGCTTTAGGGCCGCAATGGGCACAAACACACATTGGGACACTCAGCATGAGTCCTGTCCTCAAGGAAAGCATCTCAAGGGCAAGGCCAAGAGCATGCATATGGGGCTTGCAATGCCCCTAGTCCCCCAATCTTAACCAGATGTTGAGATGTCTAATCACCACTACTCAGGGATCTGCTCTGGAATTCTTCTTTGGTGGGACACCTGAGGTAAAAAAATACCGAAAGGACTCCTCCCATCCACAGAATGAACCCAAACACTTGGGATTGGGCCAAATGCACAAAGAGAAAGACTTCACATGGCCCATGAGGCCATCCCGACATTCCATGGCCACCGGTGACACAAAACCCAGAGAAAAAGACCTGGGCAATCGCCTCACAATCGCCCTTTGTTCATAGCCCGAAAAATTCTCCTCACAGTCTGTAGATCGGGCCTGTCATACCTACGTCCCCAAACCTAAGCCGAGTTTGTGTTTTCAGACTTCTGTCCCCACAGTTCTGGCCCACACACCCTCCAGGCTGGGGCCCCTGGAACCACACCTCAGGACTGTGCCTTCCCTCTCCAGGGGAATTCTGCCCATTGCATTGGCCACAACCCTACAGATTAGGAGAAACCTCCAAAGTCCACGAGGCCATCCCAATAGTGTTAGCCGCCCAAGACAAACAGACAGAGGTGATCTATCCCAAGCTTAGCAACTACCTCTACTCATACCCGTAGGCAGATATCCCCAGAGAAGAAGATTGAACCGGACGGGTACCTAGGTCTTAATTGGATCCATTGCTTTTGTTTCCCTGCATTTCTCCTCAGAAGCCTGGTTTCCAATACCAGCATATGGGGGTTTCTGGAGGTACCAATCAGTACAAATCTTGTCTCCACATGGGAAACTTGCTCTTTAGAGACATGTCAAAACCTCCTGTTAGGAGAATCCTTCAGGTCCCTGGAGCCACCACCCCATTCCAAGGTCTCCATGGACTCAAACCCACATTATGACCCATCCTCAGGAGAGTCCATTTCAACTCAGGCCCCTCGCTTGCTTCACCAGACCCAGCAGATTGAACCTGCCTTGTCGCTGGAGACACTGGAATGGGTGGTGGGCTGCCCAGTCATCCATCCTTAGAACGCTGCCCTGGTGTCATTCCGTATTGGACGTCCTGGAGCCATCCAACATGTCTCAACTATCCCGCAAACGAATCCTTGTAAACTGGAGAATCTCACAACTCCCATCATGGGAAAAGCTCCACAGCCTCATGAGGCCTCTCCCCCTTCATGAAGGGGAATCATGGACAGAAACTCCAACCTGAGCCAAAGTCTGATACTCATCCTGACTTCAGATGCATGAGATCTCGATTCAGCTATGCAGAGTGTGCCTGCTGTGCCCTCGCCCCAAAACCTAAGCCTAGCTTGTGTTCTCACACTTCCGTCATCACTCTCCTTGGCCACACGCCCTCCAGTTTGGGAATTCCAGAGCCACAATACTGCACTCTGTCTGTGCTCGAGAAGAAAAACGTTGCCCTATGGGGCTACCCAGAAACTCCAAATGAGGATCAACCTGCTCGCCACTCGACTGTACTCCAATTGTAAAATCTAACATGGGCACTCATGCACTGTCTGACACAGACTGAGGCCAGACTTCCTGACCAACACCCAGACACCTGGATGCACACTGAGCACATCGGACACGCCATGGCCTTAGGTTGTCATCTCTTCCCAAACTCTGTTTTCAGGCTTCAGAATCTAGACCTTATCTCCACTCACTGCCAAGCAGTGTACGTGATGCAGAAATCATCCACCTTCCCCTTGACCAAAACCTTGTGGTTGGCATGTTGTCCAATGTTCAGTATCGGAGAAACCAACATAGCCCATGAGGCCCCGGTTATGCTTGAGGTCCGTGATGGGCACAAACACACATTGGGACACTCACCGTGAGCCCTGTCCTCAAGTAAAGCCTCTCAGTGGCTGGACCAAGATCATGCATATGGGGCTTGCCATGACCCTAGTCCCGCAATCTTAACCAGACCTCGAGAAGTCTAGTCACCCGTACTCTGAGCTCTTCTCTGGAATCACTTTTGGTGAAACGCATGAGGTTGAAAAAAAAAAAAAAAAAAAGAGAGAGAGAGAGAGAGAAAGGACCCATACCATCCAAAGAATGACTCCAAACACTTGGAATCGGGCCAAACCCACAGAGAGAAAAACTCGTCCTTGGCTGATGAGGCCAGCCTGACTTTCCACGGCCACGGTTGACACAAAATCCGGAGACAAAAGCCTGAAGAATCGCCTCACACTCACCCGTTAATCATAGCCCGAAAAATTCTCCTCAAGCTCTGTATCGGGCCTGCCATACCTATGTCCCCAAACCTAAGCCAAGTTTGTGTTTTCAGTCTTCTGTCCCCACAGTCCTGGCCCACACACCCTCCAGGCTGGGGCCCCTGGAACCACATCTCAGGACTGTGCCTGCCCTCTTCAAGGGAATTCTGCTCATTCCTTTGGACAAAACCCGACAGATTAGGAGAAACCTCCAATGATCCCGAGGCCATCCCAATAGAATCAGTGACCCAGGACAAAGAGGTGTGATCTGTCACAAGCTGTGCAACTACCCCCACTCAGACCCGTATACAGATATCCCCAGAGAAGAAGACTGAACCGGACAGACACCTAGGCCATAGTAGGATCCATTGCCTTTGTTTCCAGACATCTCTCCTTAGAAGGCTGGTTTCCAATACAAGCATATGTGAGTTTCTGGAGGAATCAATCAATACATATCTTGTCTCCACATGGGAGACTTGCTCTTTGTAGCTGAGTCAAAACCTCCAGTTACGGAAACCTTCAGGTCCCTGGAGCCACCGCCCCATTCCAAGGTCTCCATGGGCACAAACCCACATTAAGACCCATTATCAGGAGAGTCCATTTCAACTCAGTCCCCTCGGTGGCTCCCCCAGAGCCAGCAGAATGATCCTGCCTTATCGCAAGTATATAATTGGAATGCGAGGTGGCTGCTCACGATTCCATCCTTAGAAACCTGCTCTGGCGTTGTTCTGTATGGGACATCCTGGAGCCATCCAACAGGTCTCGACTGTCCAGCAGAAGGAATCCTTTGGGATTGGAGCATCGCACTACTCCCATCTTGGAAAAACCACTATGGCCTCATGATGCGTCCCCCCCTTCATGAATGGGGTAAATGGACAGAAACTCCAACCTGAGCAAAAGTGTGATCCTTGCCGAGACTTCATATGCACGAGATATCGATTCAGCTCAGCAGAGTGTGCCTACCGTGCCCTCGCTCCTAAAAAACATGCATAGCTTGTGTTCTCAGACTTCCATCATCACACTCCTCAGCCATAAGCCCTCCAGTTTGGGAATTCTGGAGCCACAATGCAGCACTCTGCCTGCCCTCCAGAAGAACAACGTTGCCCTATGGGGTTACCCAGAAACCCCAAATGAGGATCAAACTGCATGCCACTCGACTGTACCCCAATTGTACATTGTACCCTGGGCACTAATGTGCTGTCAGACACAGCCGGAGCCCAAAACTCCCAGCCGACACCAGTACAGTTGGGGCCACACCTCAGGACTGTGCCTGCCCTCTCCAAGGGAATTCTACCCATTCTATTGGCCACAGCCCTACAGATTAGGAGAAACCTCCAAAGACCCTGAGACCATCCCAATAGTTTTGGCAGCCCTGGACAAACAGGTGCGATCTGACACAAGCTGAGCAACAACCTGCACTCAGAACCGTAGACAGATGTTCCCAGAGAAGAAGATTGAAGCGGACAGACCCCTAGGCCCTAATCAGATCCATTTCCTTGGTTTCCAGGCATCTCTCCTCAGAGGCCTGGTTTCCAATACCAGCTTATGGGGTTTCTTGAAGCACCATCAGAGAATATAACGTCTCCACATGGGAAACTTGCTCTTTGGAGCTGTGTCAATACCTCCGGTTAGGAGAATCCGTCAGGGCGCTGGCGCCACTGCCACATTCCAAGGTCTCCATGGACACAAACCCACATTAAGTCCGATCCTCAGGAGAGTCCATTTCAACTCAGCCCCTCTGTTGCTCTCCCAGAGCCAGGAGATCGAACCTGCGTTGTTGCTAAGAGACAATTGGAATGAGAGTTGGGCTGCCCAGGCATCCATCAATAAAACCCTGCTCTTGTGAAGTTCCTTATGGTACATCCTGGATCCATCCATCAGGTCTCGACTGTCCCACAGAAGGAATCCTTGCGGTTTGGAGCATCAGAAAATCCCACCGTGGGAAAACCTCCATTGCCTCGTGATGCCCCCCACATTCATTAGGGGGCCATAATGGACAGAAACTCCAATCTGTAATTTTGCTATGACTTCAGATGTACGAGATCTCGATTCAGTTCTTCAGAGGGTGTCTGCTGTGCCCTCGCCTCAAGCCTAAGCATAGCTTGTGTTCTCACACTTCCCTCCTCACACTCCTTGCCCACAAGGCCTCCAATTTGGGAATTCCAGAGCCACAATGAAGCACTCTGCCTGCCCTCCAGAAGAAAAACTTTGCCTTATGGGGCTACGCAGAAACGGCAAATGAGGATCAACCTGCATGCCACTCGACTTTACCCCAATTATACAGTCTAGCATGGGTACTATTGCCCTGTCTTACACAGCCTGAGCCCGGAATTCACGACCTACACCCAGACAACTGGCCACACACTGAGCACATCAAGCCCGCCATGGCCATAGGTCATCATCTCTTCCCAACCTCGGTTTTCAAGCTTCAGAACCTAGACCTTATCTCCAATCACTAGTCAGTGCTGAACGTGATGCAAAAATCAGAACTCCTCGTTCCCCATGGCCAGAAACCTTGTGGTTGGCATGTTGTCCAACGTTCAGTGTAGGAGAAAACAGCATGGCGCATGAGGACCCACCCATGCTTGAGGGCCGCCATGGGCACAAACACACATTTTGACCTGTAGCGTCATCCCTATCCTCAAGTAAAACCTCTCAGTGCCTGGACCAAGAGCTCGGATATGGGGCTTGCCATGCCTCTAGTCCCCCATCTTAACCAGAGCTCAAGATGACTAGTCACCCTTACTCAGGGCTCTGCTCTGGAATCCCTCTTTGGTGGGACACCTGAGGTAAAAAAAAAAAAATACAGAAAGGACTCCTCCCATCCACAGACTGACTACAAATACTTGGGATCAGGCCAAATCCCCAGAGAGAAAAATTAGTCAATGGCCCATGAGGCCAGCCGGACATTCCTTGGACACCGTTGACACAAAATCCAGTGACAAAAGCCTGAGCAAGTGCCTCACACTCGCCCTATGTTCATAGCCTGAAAATTTTTCCTCACAGTCAGTAGATCAAGCCTGTCATACATATATCCCCAAACCCAAGCTGATTTTTTGTTTTCAGACTTCTGTCCCCACAGTCTTGGCCCACACACCCTCCAGGCTGAGGCCCCTGGAGCCACACCTCAGGACTGTGCCTGCCCTCTCCAGGGGAATTCAGCCCATTCCATTGGCCACAACCCTACAGATTAGGAGAAACCTAAAAAGTCCCCGAAGCCATCCCAATAGTGTAGGCCATCCAGGACTAACAGGGGCGATCTATCAGAAGCTGCTCAACTACCTCCATTCAGACCTGTAGACAGATATCCCCAGAGAAGAAGATTGAACCAGACAGACACCTAGGCCCTAATAGGATCCATTGCTTTTGTTTCCAGGAATCTCTCCTCAGATATCTGGTTTACAATACCAGCATATAGGTTTTTCCAGAGGTACTAATCAGAACAAATCTCATCTCCCCATGGAAAACTTGCTATTTGGACCTGAGTCAAAACCTCCAGTTAAGAGAAACCTTCAGGTTCCCGGAGCCACCATCCCATTCCAAGGTCTCCATGGACACAAACCCACATTAAGACCAATCCTCAGGAGAGTCCATTTCAACACACCCTCCTTGTTGCTCCCTCAGATTCAGCAGATCGAACATGCCTTGTTGCAAGTAGACAATAGGAATGTGAGTCGGGCTCCCCAAACATCTATCCTTAGAACCTGCTCTGGCGTTGTTCTGTATGGGACGTCCTGGAGCCATCTGACAGGTCTCGACACTCCCGCAGAAGGAATCCTTACCGATTGGAGCATCTCAAAACTCCCAAGGTGGGAAAAACTCCATGACCCTATGATGCCCCTCCACCTTCATGAAGGGGCCATCCTGAACAGAAACTCCAGCCTGAGCCTACGTCTGATCCTCGATCTGACTTCAGATGCATGAGATCTCAATTTAGCTCTGCAAGAGTGTGCCTGCCATGCCCTCGCTCTGAAACCTGAGTCTAGCTTGGTGTCTCAGACTTCTTTCCTCACACTTCTGGCCCACAAGCCCTCCAGTTTAGGAATTCTGGAGCCACAATGCAGCACTCTGCCTGCCCTCCAGAAGAAAAACGTTGCCCTATGGGGCTACCCAGAAACCCCAAATGAGGATCAACCTGCACGCCACTCTACTGTACTCCAATTATACAGTCTACCCTGGACACTAATGCCCTGTCTGACACAGACTGAGCCCGGACCTCCTGACCGACACCCAGACAGCTGGGGCCATGCGTCAGGACTGTGCATATACTCTACAAGGGAATTCTTACCATTTCATTTGCCACAACCCTACAGATTAGGAGAAACCTCCAAATTCCCCGATCCAGCCAAATATTGTTGGCCTACTGGGGCAAACAGGGGCGACCTGACACAAGCTGAGCAATGACCTCCACTCAGAACTGTGGACAGATGTTCTCAGAGGAGAATATTGAAGCGGACAGACCCCTAGGCCCTAATCAGATCCATTGCTTTGGATTACAGTCATCTTTCCTCAGATGCCTGGTTTCCAATACCAGTTTATGGGAGTTCCTGAGGCACCAATAAGAACAAATTTCATCTCCACATGGGAAACTTGTTCTTTGGAGCTGTCTCAAAACCTCTGGTTAGGAAAATCCTTCAGAACACTGGAGTCACTGCCACATTCCAAGATCTCCATGGACACAAACCCATATTATGACCTATCCTCAGGAGAATCCATTTCAGTTCAGCCCCTCAGTTGTTCTCCCAGTGCCAGCAGATCGAACCTGCCTTGTCACTCGGAGACAATTGGATGTGAGTTTGGCTGCCCAGGCATCCATCGTTAGAACCCTGCTCTTAAGTTCCTTATGGAACGTCCTGGATCCATCCAACAGGAGTCGACTGTCACATAGAAGGAATCCTTGCGGTTTGTAGCATCAGACAATCCCACTGTGGGCAAGCTTCCATGACCTCGTGATGCCCCCCCACCTTCATATAGGGGACATGATGGACAGAAACTCCAACCTAAGCAAACGTCTGATCCTCGCCCTGACTTCAGATGCAAGAGACCTCGATTCAGCTCTGCAGAGTGTGCCTGCCATGCCTCTCTCCGAAACCTAGGCCTAAATTGTGTTCTCAGAATTCCGTCCTCAAACTCCTGGCCCACAAGCCCTCCAGATGGGAATTCTGGAGACACAATGCAGCACTCTGCCTGCCCTCCAGAAGAAAAACATTGCCCTAGGGGACTACACAGAAACACCAAATGAGGAACAACCTGCACACCACTTGACTGTACCCCAATTATACAGTCTAGCCTGGGTACTAATGCCCTGTCTGACACAGCCTGAGCCCAGAGCTCCCGACCGACACCAAAACAGCTGGCTGCACACTGAGCACATTGGACCCGCCATGGCCTTAGATCATCATCTCTTCTCAACCTCGGATTTCAAGCTTCAGAACCCAGACCTTAACTCCACTGACAACCCAGGGGTGAACGTGATGCAGAAATCATAACTTTCCCTTACCCATGGCCAGAAACTTTGTGGTTGGCATGTTGTCCAACGTTCAGTGTAGGAGAAACCAGCGTGGCCCATGAGGACCCGGTCATGCATGATGATCGTGATGGGCACAAACACATTGTGACCCTCAGCGTGAGCCCTACCCTCCAGTAAAGCCTCTCAGTGACTGGACCAAGAGCTCACATATGGGGCTTTCTAAGTCCCTAGTCCCGCAACCTTAACCAGATTTCAAGATGTCTACTCACCCCTACTCAGGGCTCTGCTCTGGAATCCCTCTTTGATGGGAAACCTGAGGTAAAAAAAAAATACAGAAAGGACTCTTCCCATCCAAAGAATGACCCCAAACACTTGGGATCGGGCCAAATCCCCAGAGAGAAAGACTCTTCCATGGCCCATGAGGCCACCCGGACATTCCAAGTCCTCCATTGACACAAAATCCAGAGACAAAAGCCTGAGTAAGCGCCTCACAACGCACTTTGTTCATAGCCTGAAAAATTCTCCTCTCAGTCTGTAGATCGGGCCTACAATAGCTATGTCCCCAAATCTAAGCTGAGTTTGTGTTTTCAGACTTCTGTCCCCACAGTACTAGCCCACATACCCTCAAGGCTGGGGCCCCTGGAGCCACACCTCAGGACTGTACCTGACCTCTCCAGGGGAATTCTGCCCATTCCATTGACCACAACCCTACAGATTAGGAGAAACCTAAGAAGTTCCCAAAGCCATCCCAACAGTGTAGGCCACCTGGGATAAAGAGGGGTGATCTTTCACAAGCTGAGCAATGACCTCCACTCTGACCCGTAGACAGATATCCCCAGAGAAGAAGATTGAAACAGTCAGGCACCTAGGCCCTGTCGGATCCATTGCTTTTGTTCCCAGGCATCTCTCCTCAGAGGCCTGGTTTCCAATACCAGCATATGGGGGTTTCCGGAGGTACTAATCACAACAAAGCTCGTCTCCACAAACGTGCTCTTTGAAGCTGTGTCAAAACCTCCAGTTAAGGGAAACCTTCAGGTTCCGGGAGCCAACGCCCCATTCCAAGGTCTCCATGGACACAAACCCACATTATGACCCCTCCTCAGGAGAGTCCATTTCAACTCAAACCTAGCGGTTGCTCACCCAGTGCCAGCAGATCAAACCTGCTTTGTCACTAGGAGACAATTGGAATGCGAGTTCGCTGCCCAGGTATCCGTTGTTAGAACTCTGCTCTGGAGAAATTCCTAATGGGGTGTCCTTGATCCATTCAACAGGTCTCAACTGACCTGCAGAAGGAATCCTTGTGGTTTGCAGCATCACACACTCGCACCATGGGCAAACCTCCATGGCCTCGTGATGCCTCCACCTTCAGGTAGGGGACATCGTGGACAGAAACTCCCACCTGAGCCAACGTCTGATCCTCGCCCTGACTTCAGATGCATGAGATCTCAATTCAGCTCTGCAGAGTGTGCCTGCCTTGCCCTCGCCCCAAAACCTAAGCCAGCTCGTGTTCTCAGACTTCCGTCCTCACACTCCTGGCCCACAAGCCTTCCACTTTGGGAATTCTGGAGACAGAATGCAGCACTCTGCCTGCCCTCCAGAAGAGAGACTTTGCCCTAGGGGTCTACCCAGAAACCTCAAATGAGGATCAACCTGAAATTCTCTAGACTGTACCCCAATTATACAGTCTAGCCTGGGCACTAATGCCCTGTCTGACACAGCCTGACCCCAGACCTCGTGACCGACACCCAGACACCTGGCCACACACTGAACACATCGGACATGCCATGGCCTTAGGTCATCATCTCTTCCCAACCTCGGTCTTCAGGCTTCAGAACCTAGACCTTATCTCCACTCACAACTAAGCGGTGTACGTGATGCAGAAATCAGAACTTCACCTTCCCCATGACCAGAAACCTTGTGGTTGGCATGTTGTCCAACGTTCAGTATATGAGAACCCAGCATGGCCCATGAGGCCTCAGACATGCTTGAGGGCTGCGATGGGCACAAACACACATTAGGACCCTAACCATGAACCCTGGCCTCAAGTAAAGCCTCTCCGGGGCTGGACCAAGAGCCTGCATATGGGACTTGCCATGTCCCTACTCCCCCAATCCTAGCCAGAGCTTGAGAAATCTAGTCAACCTTATTCAGAGCTCTTTTCTGGAATCCCTCTTTGGTGGGACACATGAGGTAAAAAAAAAAAAAAAAAAAAAAAAAAAGGACTCCTACCATCCAAAGAATGACCCCAAACACTTGGAATTTGGCCAAATCCACAGAGAGAAATACTCGTCCATGGTCAATGAGGCCAGCCTGACATTCCACGGCCACCATTGACACAAAATCCAGAGACAAAAATCCTGAAAAAGCGCCACACACTTGCCCTTTGTTCAGAGCCCAAAAAATTCTCACGGTCTGTAGATCGGGCCTGCCATACCTATGTCCCCAAACCTAAGCCGAGTTTGTGTTTTCAGACTTCTGTCTCCATTGTCCTCGCCCACACACCCTAAAGGCTGGGCCCCATGGAGCCACACCTCAGGACTGTGCCTGCCCTCTCCAAGGTAATTCTGCTCATTCCTTTGGCACAACCTGACAGATTAGGAGAAACATCCAAAATCTCTGAGGCCATCCCAATAGTGTAGGATGTCCGGGACATACAGGGACCATCTGGCACAAGCTGAGCCACTACATCCAATCAGACCCTTAGACAGATATCCATAGAAAAGAATATTGAACAAGACAGGCACCTAGGCCCTAATTGGATCCATTGCTTTTGTTTTCAGGCATCTCTCCTCAGAGACCTGGATTCCAATACCAGCATAAGGGGGTTTCCGGAGCTACCAAGCAGAAAAAATCTCGTCTCCACATGGGAATCTTGCTCTATGGAGCTGTGTCATAACCTCCAGTTAGGAGAAAACTTCAGGTCACCGGAGCCACTGCCCCATTCGAATATCTCCATGGACACAATCCCACATTATGACCCATCCTCAGGAGAGTCCATTTCAACTAAACCCCCTCGGTTGCTACCCCAGAGCCAGCAGATTTAACCCGGCTTGTCGCTAGGAGACAATTGAAATGCGAGTTGGGCTCTTCAGGCATCCATCCTTAGAACCCTGCTCTTGCGTCATTCCTTATGGGACATCCTTGAGCCATCCAACAGGTCTCGACTGTCCCACAGGAGTCCTTGTGCATGGACCACCTCACAACTCATATCATGGAAAGCTTCCAAGGTCACATGATGCCCCCAATCTTCATGAAGGCGGATCATGGAAAGAAACTCCAACCTGAGCCAATGGCTGATCTTCGCCTTGTCTTCAGATGCACGAGATCTTGATTCAGCTCTTCAGAGTGTACCTGCTGTGCCCTCACCCCAAAACCTAAGCGTAGCTAGTGTTCTCAGACTTCCGTCCTCACTCTCCTGGACCACACGCCCTCCAATTTGGGATTTCCGGAGACACAGTGCTGCACTCTGCCTGCCCTCTAGAAGAAAAACGTTGCCCTATGGGTCTACCCAGAAACCTCAAATGAGGATAAACCTGCACGCCACTCGACTGTACACCAATTATACAGTCTAGCCTGTGCACTAATGCCCTGTCTGACACAACCTGAGGCCTGAATTCCCAACCGACACCCAGACAGCTTGCCGTAAACTGAGAACATCTGAACCGCCATGGACTTAATTCATCATCTCTTCCCAACTTCGGTTTTCAAGCTTCAGAACCTAGACCTTATCTCCAATCACTGCCTAGCGGTGAACGTGATGCAGAAATCAGAATTCCTCCTTCCCCATGCCCAGAAACCTTTGGTTCGCATGTTGTCCAACATTCAGTGTAGGAGAAACCAGCGTGGCCCATGAGGCCCCGGCCATGTTGAAGACTGCTTTGGACACAAACACGCTCTGTGACCTCAGCGATTTAACACAAGATGAGCATCTAACTCCACTTAGACTGTAGATAGATGTCCCCAGAGAAGGAGATTGAACCAGACAGGACCCTAGGCCTTAGGCTGTCATCTCTTCCCAACCTGGGTTTCAGACATCTGAACCTAGGCATTATATCAAATCGCTGCACAGGTGGGTACCTGAAGCACAAATCAGAACTCCTCCTTCCCCATGGCTAGAAAGCTTGCTGTTGGCATGGAGTCACACCTTCAGGGTAAGAGAAACCTTCATAGCCCCTGAGGCCATGCCCAAACTTGAGTGTCGAATTGGGCACAAACTCGCATTCTGACCATCAGCGGGAGCCCCATGTCGAAGTAAGGACTTTCAGGGCCTGGACCAAGAGCACGCATATGGGGCTTGCCAAGCCCCTATGATCTCAAACCTCACCATAGTTCAAGTTTCCAGTCACCCGTACCCGGGGCTCTGCTCTGGAATCCCTCTCTTGGAGAGACACCTGAACCAGAAAACAGTACTCCACCCTTCCCAAAAAATGACCCCAAACTCTTGGGAGCTGGGCCAAATCCCCAGAGGGGAGACTCGTCCATAGCGCCTGAAGCCACCCTACAATCCACAGCTATCCTGGACACAACATCCAGAGACAAAAGCCTGAGGGACCGCCTCCCACTCGCCCATCTTTCAATAGCCGAGGAGCTACCCTCATGGTCTATATATCCGGCCTGCCATACCCTCAGTGCTACACCTAAGCAGATTTGTGTTTTCAGTATTCTGTGCCCCATCCCAGACCAACACACCCTCCAGGCTAGGGCCTATGGAGACACACTGAAGGACTGTGCCTGTCCTATCCAAGTTTACTGTGCCCAATCCTTTGACCACAACCCTACATATTAGGAGAAACCTCCGAGGCCCCCGAGGCCATCCCGATAGTGTAGGTCGCCCTGGACTAAGAGGGATACTCTGACATGAGCTGAGAAACTATCTACACTGATACTCAGACAGTGTCCCCAAAGACAGAAGATTGAAAAGGACAGGCCCCTAGGCCCTAATCTGAACCCTAGCTTTGGTTTCCAGGTGTCTGTCCTCAGAGGACTGGTTTCGAAGACCAGCATCTGGGGCTTTTATGAGGCACCAAAAAGAACCTCTCTCATCTCCACATGGGGAGCTTTTTTATTGGAGCTGTATCTAACCCTTTGGGTAGGCAAATACTGCTGGGCCCCTGAGGCACCAGCACATTCCAAGTTCTCCATGGACACAAGCCCACATTATAACCCATCCTGTGGAGAGTCCATTTCAACTCAGCCCCCTGGGTAGCTCGCCACAGAGCCAGTAGTTCAAACATGTCTGGTCGCAAAGAGCCAATGGGAATGCGAGGTATGCTGTATGGGTAACCATCCTTCGAACTCTGCTCTCCAGTCCTGTATGGGACACTGGAGCCATCCAACAGGACTCGACTGTCCCACAGAAGGAAACCTTGTGGTTTGAAGCAACTCACAAACTCAATGTGGGAAAACCTCCTTAGCCTCATGAGGCCCCCGCTTCATAAAGGGGCCATCATGGACACAAACTCCGGCCTCAGCCAATGTTTGATCCTCACCCTGACATCAGATGCAGAAGATCCAGATTCAGCCTCTGCAGAATGGGCCTGTCATTCCCTTGGCCCCCAAACTCACCCTAGCTTGTGTTTTCAAACTTCCGTACTCACACTCCTGGCACACAAGCCTTCCCGATTGGGAAATCTGGGGCCACAAAGAAGCACTCTGCCTGCCCACCAGAAGAAAAACATTGTCTATGGCTTTGCCCAGAAACCCAAAATGAGGATCAACCTGCTCAGCCCTCAGCAACACCCCAATTGCATAGGCTACCCTAAGCACTAATGCTCTGTCTTACATAGCCCAGCCCAGAACTTCTGATAGACACTGAGACAGCTGGCCGCACACCAGCACATCTGACCTGCCATGGCCTTAGCCATCATCCCTTCCCAAGCTGGGTTTTAAGGCATTAAAATCTAGACATTATCTCCAATTCCTGCACAGGGGGGAACCTGACACACAAGTCAGAACTCCTCCTTCCCCATGGCAAAAAATCTATTGTTGACAGGGAATCAAACCTTCAGTGTAGGAGAAACCTGCATGGCCAATGAGGCCACGCCCATGCTTGAAGGCCACCTTGGGCACATACATGCATTGTGACCCTCAGCGTGAGTCGCATATTCAAGTAACGCCTCTCAGTGGCTGGACCAATAGGTAGCATATGGGGTTCACCATGCCCATAGGCCCTCAAGCCTAACCAGAGGGCGGGTATTCTATTTGTCAGTACCCACTGCTCTGCTCTAGAACCCCTCTACTGGGGGGGGCATCTGAGGCAGAAAACAGGACTCCTCCATTCCCACAGAAAGACCCCAAACTCTAGGGAGCTGGGAATATCACCAGAGAGGAAATATTCTTCCTCGGCCCATGGGGCCACCCTTACATTAAACGGCCATCATGGACACAATATCCAGAGACAAAAGCCTGAGTGGCTGCCTCCCATTCACCCTCCTTTCATATCTCGAGGTGATCCCCTTACGGACTAGATCAGGCCTCCCATGACCTCAGTACCAAACCTGAGCCGAGTTTGTGTTTTGGGAAGTCTGTCCCCACAACAATGGCACACACAGCCTCCAGTCTGGGGTCCCCGGAGCCACACCACAGGACTGTGCCTGCTCTCTTCTAGGAAACTTTGCCCATTCCATTGGCCACAACCTTACAGAATAGGAGAAACCTCAAGGCCCCTGAGGACATGCCACTACTGTAAGCCATCCTAGACAAACGAGGGCCTTCTGATACAAGCTGAGCAAATACCTTCATGCAGTCATGCAGACAGATGTCCACAGAGACAGACGATTGAACCGGACAGGCCCGTAGGCCCTAATCTGAACTCTTTTTTTTTTTTTAATTTTTTTCAATTAATTTATTTTCAGAAAAACAGTATTCATTATTTTTTCACCACATCCAGTGCTCCATGCAATCCGTGCCCTCTATAATATCCAGCACCTAGTACCCCAAACTCCCGCACCCCCGCCACTTCAAACCCCTCAGATTGTTTTTCAGAGTCCATAGTCTCTCATGATTCACCTCCCCTTCCAATTTACCCCAACTCCCTTCTCCTCTCTAACACCGCTTGTCCTCCATGATATTTGCTATGCTCCACAAATAAGTGAAACCATATGATAATTGACTCTCTCTGCTTGACTTATTTCACTCAGCATAATCTCTTCCATTCCCGTCCATGTTGCTACAAAAGTTGGGTTTTTATCCTTTCTGATGGAGGCATAATACTCCATAGTGTATATGGACCACATCTTCCTTATCCATTCGTCCGTTGAAGGGCATCTTGGTTCTTTCCATAGCTTGGTGACCGTGGCCATTGCTGCTATAAACATTGGGGGTACAGATGGCCTTTTTTTTTCACGACATCTGTACCTTTGGGGTAAATACCCAGGAGTGCAATTGCAGGGTCATAGGGAAGTTCTATTTTTAATTTCTTGAGAAATCTCCACACTGTTCTCCAAAGAGGCTGCACCAACTTGCATTCCCACCGACAGTGAAAGAGGGTTCCCCTTTCTCCACATCCTCTCCAACACATGTTGTTTCCTGTTGTGTTCATTTTGGCCATTCTAACTGGTGTAAGGTGATTTCTCAATGTGGTTTTAATTTGAATCTCCCTGAGGGCTAATGATGATGAACATTTTTTCATGTGTCTGATAGCCATTTGTATGTCTTGATTGGAGAATGTCTGTTCATATCTTCTTCCCATTTTTTGATATGTTTGCCTGTTTCGTGTGTGTTGAGTTTGAGGAGTTCATTATAGATCCTGGATATCAACCTTTTGTCTGTACTGTCATTTGCAAATCTCTTCTCCCATTCCGTGGGTTGCCTCTTAGTTGTTTCTATTTTTTTTTTTTTTTGACTGTTTCCTTTGCTGTGCAGAAACTTTTGATTTTGATGAAGTCCCAAAAGTTAATTTTTGCTTTTGTTTCCTTTGCCTTTGGAGACATATCTTGAAAGAGGTTGCTGTGGTTGATATCGAAGAGATTACTGCCTATGCCCTCCTGATTGGGAATACTGGGGCCAAAACGAAGCACTCTGCCTGTCCACCAGAAGAAATACATTGTCTATGGCATTGCCCAGAAACCCCAAATGAGGATCAACCTGCTTGACCCTCGGAAACACCCCAATTGCAGAGGCTACCCAAAGCACTAATGCTCTGTCTTACATAGCCTAAGCCCAGACCTTCTGACAGACACTGAGACAGCTGGCCGCACACCCAGCACCTTGGACCCGTCATGGCCTTAGGGCATTCATCCCTTCCCATTGACTTGTGTGTCTTCCTGGAGGTATGTTCTGAGGCTGTGTCAGATTGTGCGTTTTTCCAGTGTGGCCTATGAAATTGGGGTGGGCTTAGGGGCTTTGCAGGTTTCTGCTGATCTGGAGGGTTTGGGATACTGAGACGGCCAGAGTTTCCTCGGAAGAGCAGGCCCAGTGATATGATGTGGTTCTGGAGGCCCCATCAGGTAGGTCATGTGGGTCAGGGATTTTGGATCAAAGTCTTCAGACACAAACTCAGGTAAGCGTTAGGGGCGAGGTGATGGCAGGCCCGATCTGTAGACCCTGAGGGCAGCTGCTCGGGATTTGAAATTTGGATGGCTGGGAGGCCGGAGCACAGGCTTTTCTGTCTGGATTGTGTGTCTTGGATGACCATGGAATAGAGGGCTGGCCTCATGGGTCCATGGGAGATTCTACCTTTCTGGAGATTCTGCCCGGCATCCAAGAGTTTGGTGTCTTTCTGGGGGAAGGGGAGAGCGCGGTTTTCCACCTGAGGGGTCCTGTCCAAAGAGGCATTCCGGAGATTGGTTCTGGGTTTGGGCACCTGGATAACCCCACCAAGGCTTAGGATTTGGGCCTAGGGGCATGACAGGTCCGCTCTGTTGGTTCCTGGTCCAGCTCCCGAGGGAGGCTTGTTGGAAAGGTGTCTCAGGCTAAGGGTCACAATGCCTGTTTGTGTCCAAAAGCCCATACGAGGTGAGCGTGGTCGCATGGGCCATGCACCTGGCTCCCATTCTGAGGGTTGACCAGCCTTCTCAACATTCAGTTTTCCTGCCATAAGGAAGGAGGAGTACTCTTTTGTGCTTCTGTGTCACCCATGGGCAGGAATTTGTTCTACGTTCTGGGACAGGTACCTGAATACCCAGGTCAGTTCGAGATGATGGTCTTGGGCCAAGATAGGACTCACCTGCAGGATATGGGGCCTGCTGTCTGGGTGGATTGCAGGAAGTCGAGGCTCGAGCTGTGCCCGATAGAGCATTCATGCAGAGGGCAGCCTATGATAATGGGGTTCCATTGAGAGCTGTGCACCTGGATCCTCATGTGGGGTTTCTGCACAGACCCTTAGGGAACTTCTTCTTTCTGATGGGCATTCAGAAGACTGCTTTGTGGCTCCAGCATTCCCAATATGGAGAGCTTGCAGGCGAGAAGTGTGAGGACAGATGTCTGATAACACAAGCTATGGTTAAGCTCAGTGCTGAGCACATCACCATTCTAATGTGCAGTGGTACTTTCGAGATCTCCAGCACCTGAGTATGCAGGAGAGTCTGATGTCTGCTTGCTCTGGAGTTTTTATCCATGAAGGCCAACGAATGGTGGGGTTTTCTCAAGAAGCCTTGGAGGTTTTCCCAAGCTGGGGCTTGTGAGCTGATCCAAACAGAAAGGAGTCCTACTGTGGGACAGGGGTAGTCCGCTTAGATTCGATAGCACAGCTCTCTGAATGGAGGCCAGGGAAGCCCACCTCAGGTTACCATTACAGCCGAGGAACAGGACAGGCTTGATCTGCTGTCTCTGATTCCAAGTTCCAAGTGATCTGAGTTGACGGAAGTTCTCAGTCTAACGTGTCCCAATGCTGCTTCATATCCAGGGAGACTTTAGAATATGGCGGAGGCCCTGGGTCCATGCAAGGTTCTCCTATCCCAAGTGTTAGACCCAGTTCCCAGGAGAAAGGCTTTCTTCTAGGGATAGAAGGGGCTTTATTGTATGGCTCATGGACCACAGGTTGGACCATGTATTGGTTTTCCAGAACAGGCCTCCAGGGAAAGAGGCCTGAAAAACCTAAGCTATGGTTCTGGTGAGGTCCTAGGGGCATGGCAGATTCAATCTTCAGACTCAGCGCCATTGACCTGCATGTCTTCCTGGAGGTAGGTGCTGAGGCTGTGACAGACTGTACATTTCTTTCAAGAGCAGCCTATGAAATTGGGGTGGGCTCAGGGTCTTTTAAGTTTTCTCCTACTCTGGAGGGTTTGGGCAACTGAGACAAGAATAATTTTCTCCAGAGAGCAGGCCCAGTAATGTGCTGTGGTTCTGGATGCCCCATCTTGGACGGCATGTGGTTCAGGGCTCTGGGAACAAAATCTTTAGAAACAAAATTGGGTAAAAGTTAGGGACGTGGTGATGGCAGGCCCGATCTGCAGACCCTGAGGGCAGCTCCTCGGGATTGGAAATTTGGGCAGCTGGGAGGCCGGAGAACAGGCTTTTTTGTCTGGATTGTGTCTATGATGGCCATGGAATGGAGGGGTGTCCTCATGTGTCCATAGGAGTTTCTTCCTGTCTGGAGATTCTGCGCGGCACCCAAGAGTTTGGTGTCTTACTGGGGGAAGGGGAGACCGTGCTTTACTGTGTCAGGGTTCCTGTCAAAACATGGATTCCAGAGATGGGTTATGGGTCTTGGTGCCTGGGTAATCCCATCAAGGCTTAGGATTTGGGCCTAGGTGCCTGACAGGCCCACTCTGTGGGGTCCTGGTCCAGCTCCCACAGGGGCTTGTTGGAAATGGTTCTCAGGGTGAGGGTCACAATGCCTGTTTGTACCCAGCTGTTCATCCTGTGTTGGCGCTGTCTCTTGTTCCATGCACCTGGGTCCCAATCTGAGGGTTGGACAAACATCTCAACATTTAGTTTTCCTGCCATGGGGAAGGAGGAGTACCCTTTTGTGCTTCAGGGTCACCCATGAACAGGAATTTGAGCTATGTTCTGGAACAGGTACCTGAATACCCAGGTTGGTTCGGGATGAAAGACTCAGGTCAAGGCAGGTCACACTTGTAGGATATGAGGCCTGCTATCTGTGTGGCTGCCAGGAGGTCGGGGCTCGGGCTGGGTCAGACAGAGCATTAGTGCACAGGGTGGCCTATGATATTGGGGTGCCATAGAGGGCAGTGCAGCTATATCCTCATGTGGATTTTCTGCGCAGACACATAGGGCACTTCTTCTTTCTGGTGGGCAGGCAGAGGCTGCATTGTGGCTCCCAAATTCCCAATACGGAGGGCTTACAGGCGAGGAGTGTGAGGACAGAAGTCTGAATAGACAAGCTACATTTAAGCTCAGTGCTGAGCACATGGCGGTTCCAATGTGCAGCGATTTTTTTTGAGATTTCCAGCACCTGAGTATGGGTGAGGTCAGATGTCTGCTCACGCTGGAGTTTGTATCTATGATAGCCAACGAACAACATATCCAGCACCTGATGAAGGGCAGATGGATGATGTTTGCTCACACTGGAGTTTGTTTCTATGATGACTGAAAAATGGAGGGGTGACGTCAAGAGTCCCTGGACAATTTCCCACGCTGAGGCTTATGAGATGCTCCAAACAGCAAGGTTTTCTTCTACAGAACAGGAGGAGCCTGGTTTGTTTGCTCCAGGGTCCCCCATTGGAATCGTTTGGGGAGGAGAGCTCTCCCGCATGGATCCCTGGAAAGCACACCTCCATTGACATTTACAGCTGAGGAACATGGCAGGTTCCTTCTGGTGGCACTGGGGCGAAGGACCAAGGCCTTGAGTTGACATGGAATCACTTGCATATGAGTCACAATGTTGGTTTGATACCAGGGAGATCTTAGATGGTGCTGGGCGCTAAGGTTCTGTGCAGGGTTCTCTAAACTTGAAGGTTTGGCACAGGTTGAAGGACACGGTTTCCTTCTGGGGACAGGAGACTTTCTGTTGTGTGGCTCAGGGACCACATAATTTATCCTAAGTTGGTATTCCAGAACAGGTCGCTGAGGACAGATGTCTGAAAACCTAATCTAGGGTTCCAATGGAGATCTAGGGGCATGTCAGGTTTAATCTTCTGTCTCAGGACCATGACACGGCTCTCTGCCAATATGTAGGTGATCAGGGTATTCCAGACTTTGCATTTGCATTCAGAACAGACATCAATATGGGAGTGGGCTCAGGGCCTTGTAGGTTTCGCCTAATCTGGAAGGTTTGGGCAACTGTTACTGGCACAGTTACCTTGGGAATGGTAGACACAGTCCTGTGGTGTGGCTCTGGAGATGCCATCCTGGAGGGCATGTGAGCCAATATTTTGGGAGAGAAGTCTGCAAAAACAGAAATTCTGATTAGGGTTAGTTGCGAGGTGATCGCAGGCCCAATGCATAGACCTGGAAAGAAGCTCATTGGGAACTGTAATTAGGTGACTCGAAGGCGGTAGCACAGGCTTTTCCGTCTGGATTGTGTGTCCAGCATGGCCTCAGAATGCAGTGGTGTTCTCATGGCTCCATGGAAGATTTTTCCTCTCTAAGGATCCTAGCGGCTCCCCATAGTTTGGTGGCTTTTTCGAGGAAGGGAAGAGTGCTGTTTTCCATCTTAGGGGTGCCCCAAAACAGGGATTCCAGAGACGGGCTCTGGGTCTGAGCCCCTGGAAAATCCCACCAAGTGTTAGGATTTGGGCCTAGGGGCATACCAGGCTGGCAATGCGGGATTATGGTGTTGCCACTGAGAGTGCTGGTTTGAAAGCATGCTCAGGCTGATGGTCACAATGCCTGTTTATGCCCAGGGTATCCCTCAGGAATGGCTGTGGCCTCATTGGCCATGCATCTGGCTCCTACTTTGAGGGTCGGACACACATCCCAACAGCCAAATTTCCTGCCATGGGGAAGGAGGAGTTCTATATTCTGCTTCAGGTTCCCCCATTGGCAGGGATTCCCGAAAAGGTCTGGGGACAGGTGCCTGGATAACAAGGATGGGTGAGATAACAGACTTGGGCCATGGCCGGTCTCACATGTTGGATATGGGGCCCGCTCTCTGGGTGGCTGACACTAGGTTGGGTCTCAGTCTCTGTCAGACACAGCAGTAGTGGCCATGGCAGACTATGTGTCGGTATTCCTTCGAGGACCTAGCAGATTGATCCACATGTGGGGTTTCTGGGCAGACTCACCAGGCACTTCTTCTTTCTAAGGGGAAGGCAGAATGCTGTGTTGTGGCTCCAGAATTCGTCATCAAGAGGGCTTGGGGACCAGTAGGGTGAGGATGGAATTGTAAACATAAGCTAGAGTTGAATTCAGTGCCAATCAGAAGGCAGTTCCAATGTGTAGCGGCTGATTCGAGATATCTAGCACCTGAGTAAGGGCAGATGTCATATGTTTGTTCACACTTGACTTTGTGTCTATGATGACCGGAAAATGTAGGGGTGGTGTCAAGAATCCATGGATGATATCCCACGCTGAGGGTTGTGAGATGCTCAAAACAGCAAGGTTTCCTTGTACTGGACAGATGGAGCCTGGTTTATTAAGTCCAGTGTCCCCCCAAGGAAAATTTGTGTAGCAGAGCTCTCCTGCATGGATACCTGGAAAGCACAGCTCCATTGACAATTACAGATGAGGAACATGGCAGATTAGTTCTGGTGGCTCTGTGGCGAAGTACCAAGGCCTTGAGTTGACATGGAATCTTTCAGATGGGCCAAAATGCTGGATTGTTACCAGGGAGATCTTAGAATGTGCTAGTGGCTAAGGTGCCATGCAGGATTCTCCTATCCTGAGGGTTTGGCACAGGTCGAAGACCAAGGTTTCCTTCAGGAGACAGGAGATATTTTCTTGTGTGGTTCAGGAACCACATGTTGTATTAGAAGTTGGTATTCCAGGGACGCCTGGGTGGCTCAGTTGGTTAAGCAGCTGCCTTCGGCTCAGGTCATGATCCCAGCGTCCTGGGATCGAGTCCCACATCGGGCTCCTTGCTCGGCAGGGAGCCTGCTTCTCCCTCTGACTCTGCCTTCCACTCTGTCTGCCTGTGCTCGCTCTCGCTCGCTCTCTCTCTGACAAATAAAAAATAAAATAAAATCTTTAAAAAAAAAAAAAAAGTTGGTATTCCAGAGCAGGACTTTGAGGACAAATGCCTGAAATCCTAAGCTAGGGTTCTAATGTGGTCCTAGGGGCATGTATGGTTCAATCAGCTGACTTTGAACCATTGACTTGGCTGTCTGCCTGGATGTAGGTGATCAGGTTGTTTCAGACTGGGCATTTGCATCCAAAGTGGCCGCCAATATTGGGATGGTCTCAGGAACTTCAGATTTCTCCTAATTTGGAATGTTTGGGCAACTGTGACGGGCACAGTTTCCTTGGGGATGGCAGGCACAGTCCTGTGGTGTGGAGACCCCATCCTGGAGGACATGTGAGCCATGTTTTTTTTACAGAGGTCGCAAACACAAGTTTGGGTTAGGGTTAGGGTTAGTGGCTAGGTGATAACAAGCCCAATGCCTACACATGGAGGGCACCTCATCAGGAACTGAAATTAGGGTGACTCGAAGCTGTAGCACAGGCTTTTCTACCTGGATTGTCCAGGATGGCATCAGAATGCAGGTGTGGTTGCCTGGGTCCATGGGATATTTTTCCTCTCTAAGGATCCTGGTGCTCCCCATAGTTTGGTGGCTTTTTTGGGGAAGGGAAGAGTGCTGTATTCCATCTAAGGGGTGCCCCAAACAGGGATTCCAGAGATGGGCTCTAGTTCTGAATGCCTCGGAAATCACGCCAAGGGTTAGAATTTGGTCATAGGGACATAGCAGGCTTTCAGTGCAGGATCCTGGTGGTGCAACTGAGAGGGGATGTTGGAATGCATGCTCAGGCTGAGGATCATAATGCCTGTTTGTGCCCAGGGTGGGTCCTCAGTCTTGGGCGTGGTCTCATTGGACATTCAGCTAGCTCCGACTTTGAGGGTTGGACACCTATCCTAACACCACCCAGGTTTCCTGCCATGGAAAAGGAGGAGTTCTCTATTGTGCTTCCGGTTCCCCCATTGGCAGGAATTCCACCAAACATCTATGGACAGGTGCTGAATAACAAGGATGGGTAGAGATGATGGACTTGGGACATGGCTGGTCTCACATGCTGGATATGGGACCCACTCTCTGGATGGCTGACACTAAGTTGGGGGCTCAGGCTGTGTCAGACCCAGCACTAGTGGTGAGGGCAGACTATAAATCGGGGTTCCCTTGAGGGCTGAAGATTGATTCTCATGTGGGGTTTCTGTGCAGACTCAACAGGCACTTGTTCATTCGATGGGGAAGGCAGAATGCTGCATTGTTGCTCCAGAATTCCTCATCAAGAGGGCTTGAGCACCAGTAGGGTGAGGATGGAATTGTAAACACAAGCTATGGTTCAATTTACTGCCAAGCGGAAAGCATTTCCAATGTGCAGTGGCTGCTTCGAGATATCCAGCACCTGAGTAAGGGGGAATGTCAGATGTTTGCTCACAGTGGAGTTTTTTTTCTATGATGACTGACTAATGGAGGGGTGACGTCAAGGGTTCATGGAGGATTTCCCATGCAGAGGATAGTGATATGCTCCAAACAGCATCCATCTCACAATGGTTTCCTTCTACTAGACAGGTTGAGCCTGTTTTTTTGTTTTTGTTTTTGTTTTTGTTTTTGCTCTGGGTCCCCCATGTGGAAAGTTGGGTAGTAGAACTCACCCACATGGATGCCTGGAAAGCTCACCTCCATTGACATTGCAGATGAGGACAAAGGCATGTTTGTTCTAGTGGCTCTGGGGTGAAGGACCAAAGCCTTGAGTTCACATGAACTCTCTTGCATATGGGTTACAATGCTGGATTGTTACCAGGGAGATCTTAGAATGTGCTGGTGGCTAAGGAGTCTGGCAGGATTATCCTACCTTGAGGGTTTGCCACAGGTCGAAGAGCACGGTTTCCTTATTGGGACAAGAGATGTTCTGTTGTGTGGCTCAGGGACCACCTGTTGCATCATAAGTTGGTATTCCAGAACAGGCCCCTGAGGATAGATGCCTCAAAACCTAATCTAGTGTTCCAATGGGGTACTAGGGGCATTCCAGGTTCAAACTTCTGACTCAGGACCATTTGCTTGGCTGTCTGACTGGATGTAGGTGATCAGAGTGTTTCACACTGCACATTTGCATCCTGAGTGGACGCCAATATGGGGGTAGCCTCATGGGCCTTGCAGGTTTCGCCTAATCTGGAAGGTTTGGGCAACTGTTATGGGCACAGTTTCCTTGGGGATGACAGGCACAGTCCTGTGGTGTTGCTCCAGAGTCCCCACCCTGGAGGGCATGTGAGCCATGGTTTTAGGAGAGAAGTCTGCAAACACAAATTCGGGTAAGTGTTAATGGCGAGGTGGTTGCAGGACCAAAGTGAAGAGCTGGAGGGCAGCTCATCATGAACTGTAATTAGGGTGACTGGAAGGCAGTAGGACAGCCTTTTTTTTTATCTGGATTGTGTGTCCCGGATGGCCTCTGAATGCAGCTGTGTTCTCATGGGTCCATGGGAGATTTATCCTGTCTAAGGATCCTGGCGGCTCCCCATTGTTTGGTGGCTTTTTCGGGGAAGGGAAGCGTGCGGTTTTCCAACTTAGGGGTTCCCCAAAATAGGGAGTCTAGAAAGGGGTTCTGGATCTGGGCGCCTGGAAAATCCCACCAAGGGTTAGGATTTGGGCCTAGGGGTATATCAGGCCTGCAATGTGGGATCCTGGTGGTGCAACTGACTGAGAAAGCTCGTTTGAAAGCATGCTCAGGCTGAGGGTCACAATGCCTGTTTTTGCCCAGGGTGGCCCTCAGGAGTGGGCGAGGTCTTATTGGCTATGCAGTTTTCTCCCACTTTGAGGATTGGACAACTATCCCAAGTGCCAGGATTTCTGTCATGGTGAAGGAGGAATTCTCTATTCTGCTTCAGGTTCCCCTATTGGCTACGATTCCAGCAAGGTCTGTGGACAGATGCCTGAATGCCAAGGATGGGTAGAGCTGACGGACTTGGTTCATGGATGGTCTCACATGCTGGGTAGGGGCCCACTCTCTTCGTGGCTGACACTAGGGTAGGGCTCAGGCTCTCCCAGATGCAGCTCTAGTGCCCAGGGAAGCCTATAAATCGAGGTACCCTCGAGGGCCCAGTAGATTGATACTCAAGTGGGGTACTGGGCACAATCACCAGGCACTACATTGTACTAAGGTGAAGGCAGAATGGTGGGTTGTGGCTCCATCATACCCTATCAAGAGGACCAGTAGGGTGAGGATGGAGTTGTAAAACACAATCTACAGTTCAATTCAATTCCAAGCTGAAGACAGTTCCAATGTGCAGAGGCTGATTCGAGATATCCAGCACGTGAGTAAGGGCAGTTTTCAGAAGTTTTCTCACAATGGAGTTGGAGTCTATGATGACCGACAATTGGAGGGGTGGCGTCAAGAGGACATGGAGGATTTCCCTTGCTGAGGCTTGTGATATGCTCCAAACAGCAAGGTTTCCTTCTGTTGGGCAGGTGGAGTCTGGTGTGTGTGTTCCAGTGTCCTCCATGTGGAAATGTTTGGATAGCAGAGATCGCTGGCAAGGATGCCTGGAAAGCACACCTCCATTGGCATTTCATCTGAGGAACATGGCAGGTTCGTTCTGATGGCTCTGGGTAAAATACCAAGGCCTTGAGTTGACATGGAATCTCTTGCAGAGGAGCCACACTGCTGATTTGTTACCAGGGAGATCTTAGCTGATGGCTAAGGTTCCATGCAGGATTCTCCAAACCTGAAGGTTTGGCAAAGGTCGAAGCACACAGTTTCCTTCAGGGGACAGGAGTTGTTCTGTTGTATGGCTCAGGGACCACATGTTGTATCATAAGTTTGTATTCCCGAACAGGCCTCTGAGGACAGATGCCTGAAAACCTAATCTAGGTTTCATATGTGGTCCTAGGGGCATGTATGGTTCAGTCTTCTGACTCTGAACCATTGACTTGGGTGTCTGCCTGGATGTAGGTGATCAGGTTTTTTTCAGACTGTGCATTTTCATAAAGATTGGCAGCCAATATTGGGGTGGTCTCAGGGTCCTCAGGCTTCTCTTAATCTGAAATGTTTGGGCAACTGTGATGGGCACAGAATCTTTGGGGATGGCAGGAACAGTCCTGTGGTGTGGCTCCAGAGACCCCATCCTGGAGGACATGTGAGCCATGGTATTGTTAGAGAAGTCTGCAAACACAAGTATGGGTTAGGGTTAGCAGCTAGGTGATCGCAGGCCCAATGCCTATAACTGGAGGACAGCTCGTCAGGTACTGTAATTAGGGTGACTGGAAGGTGGTGGTACAGGCTTTGAGATATTCAACAACTGAGTTAGGTCTGATGTCAGATATTTCTCACACTGGAGTTTGTGTCTATGATGACCCACTCATGGAGTGGTGGTGTCAAGAGACCACGTAGGATTTTTCAAGCAGTGGCTTGTGAGATGCTCCAAACAGCAATATTTCCTTCTTTTGGACAGGTGGAGTGTGGTTTGTTTGCTCCAGGGTCTCCACCTGGAAAGTGCGGGTCACAGAGCTCACCCGCATGGATGCCTTGAAAGCACACCTCCATTGACCATTGCAGTTCAGTACCATGGCAGAATCGTTCTGATGGCTTCAGGGTGAAGTACAAAGGCGTTGAGTTGACATGGAATCTCTTGCAGATGGGCCCCAATGCTGGTGTGTAACCAGAGAGATCTTAGAATGTGCTGGTGTCGAAGGTGCCATGCAGGAATCTCCTACCCTGAGGGTTTGGCAAAGGTCGAAGAGCACAGTTTCCTTCTGGTGACAGGAGATGTTCTCTTGTGTGGCTCAGGGACCACATGTTGTTTCATAAGTTGGTATTCCAGAATAGGCCTCTGAGGACAGATACCGAAAACCTAATCTAGGATTCCAATTTCGTCCTAGGGGAATGTCATGTTCAATCTTCTGACTCAGGACCATTGATTTGGCTGACTGCATGGATGTAGGTCATCAGGGTGTTTCAGACTGGGCATTTGCGTCCAGCGCTGCTGACAATATTAGGGTGGGTCTGGGGCCTTGCAGGTTTCTCCTAATCTAGAAGGTTTGGGCAACTGTGATGGGCACAGTTTCCTTGGGGATGGCAGGCACAGTCCTGTGGTGTGGCTCCAGAGAATGTATCATGGGGGGCATGTGATCCATAGTTTTGGGAGAGAAGTCTGTAAACACAAATTCAGATTACGGTTAGTGGCCTCTTGATCAAGGCCCAATGCATAGACCTGGAGAGAAGCTCATCAGAAACTGTAATTAGGGTGACTAAAAGTCGGTAGCACAGGCTTTTCTATCTCGATTGTGTGTCCAGGATGGCCTCGGAATTCAGGTGTGGTTCCATGTGTCCATGGGAGACATTTCCCCTCTAAGGATACTGGTGGCTCTCTATAGTTTGGTAGCTTTTTCGGTGAGGAAAGAGTGCTGTTTTCCATCTTAGGGGTGACCCAAAACAGGGATTCCAGAGATGGGTTCTGGGTCTGTGCGCCTGGAAAATCCCACCAGTGTTAGGATTTGGGCTTAGGGGCATACCAAGCCTGCAATGCGGGATCCTGGTTGTCCAACTGAGAGGGCTTTTGAAAGCATGCTCAGGCTGAGAGTCACAATGCCTGTTTGTGCCCAGGGCGGCCCTCAGGAGTGGGAGTGGTCTCATTGGCCAAGTAGCTGGTTCCCACTTTGAGGGTTGGACGTCCATCCCAACAGCCAGGTTTCTTGCCCTGTGGTAGGCAGAGTTCTCTATTGTTCTTCATATTTCCCCATTGGCAGGGATTCCAGCAAAGGTCTGGGGACTGGTGCCTGAATAACAAGAATGGGTAGAGATGACAGACTTGGGCCATGACCAGAACCACATGCTAGATATGGGTCCCACTCTCCGGGTGGCTGAAACTAGGTCTGGTCTCAGGGTCTGTCACTAGTGGTCAGGGCAGCCTATAATCGGGGTCCCCTTGAGAGCCGAGCAGATGGATCCTCATGTCTCATTTCTGGGCAGACTCACCAGGCACTTCTTATTTTTAAGAGGAAGGCAGAATGCTGCGTTGTGGTTCCAGAATTCCTTATCAAGAGGGATTGGGAACCAGTTGGGTGAGGATGGAATTGTAAACACAAGCTACGGTTCACTTCAGTGCCAAGCAGAAGGCAGTTCCAATGTGCAGCGACTTATTCGAGATATTCAGCAACTGAGTAAGGCGGAATCAGATGTTTGCTCACACTGGAGTTTGTGTCTATGATGACCAACAAATGGAGAGGTGGCGTCAAGAGGCCATGGAGGATTTCCCAAGCTGAGGCTTGTGAGATGCTCCAAGCAGCAAGGTTTTTTTCTACTGGACAGTTGGAGTCTGGTTTATTTGCTCCAGGATCCCCCATGTGGAAAGTTTGGGTAGCAGAGCTCTCCCGCATGGATGCCTAAGAAGCACACCTCCATTGACCATTGCAAATGAGGAAAATGGCGGGATCGTTCAGATGGCCTTGGGGTGAAGTACCAAGGGCTTGAGTTGACATGGAAACTCTTGCAGATGGGCCACAATGCTGCTTTCTTACCAGGGTGATCTTAGAATGTGTTGGTTGCAAAGGTGCCAAGCAGGATTCTCCTACCCTGAGGGTTTGGCAAAGGTCGAAGAGCACGGTTTCCTTCTGGGGCCAGGAGATATTCTGCTGTGTGGCTCAGGGACACGTGTTGAGTCATAAGTTGGTATTCCAGAACATGCCCCTGAGGACAGATGCCTGGAAACCTAATCTAAGGTTCCATTGAGGTCCTAGGGGCATGTCAGCTTCAATCTTCTAATTCAGGACCATTGACTTGGTGTCTGCCTGGATGGAGGTGATCAGGGTGTTTCAGACTGGGCATTTGCATCCAGAGTGGCCTACAATATTAGGGTTGGCTCAGGGGCTTTGCAGGTTTCTTCTAATCTGGAAGGTTAGGGAAACTGTGAGGGGCCCATTTTCCTTGGGGATAGCAGCACAGTCCTGTGGAGTGGATCCTGAGACCCCATATTGGAGGGCATGTGAGCTATGGTTTTGGAGAGAAATCTGCAAACACAAATTCGGGTTAGGGTTAGTGGCGTGGAGGTCACAGACCCAATGCATAGACCTGGAGGGCAGCTCGTAAGGAACTATAATTAGGGTGACAGGAAGGTCGTAGCACTGGTTTTTCTATCTGCATTGCTTATCCAGGATGGCCTCGGAATGCAGGTGTAGTCTCGTGGGGCCATGTTAGACATTTCCTCTCTAAGTATCCTTGTGGATCTCCATAGTTTGGTGGCTTATTTGGTGAGGGAAGAGTGCAGTTTTCCATCTTAGGGGTGCCCCAATACTGGGATTCCAGAGACAGGCTATGGGTCTTCATGCCTGGAAAATCCCACAAAGTGTTATGATTTGGTCCTAGGTGCATACCAGGCCTGCAATGAGGGATCGTTGTGGTGAAACTGAGAGAGCTTGTTTGAACACATGCTCAGGCTGAGTGACACAATGCCAGTTTGTGCCCAGGGAGGCCCTCAGGATTGGGCGCTGTCTCATTGGCCATGCAGCTGGCTCTCACTTTGAGGGTTGGACAACCATCCCAACAGCCAGATTTCCTGCCACGGGGAAGGAGGAGTTCTCGATTGTGATTCAGGTTTCCCCATTGGCAGGGATTCCAGCAAAAATCAGGGGACAGATGCCTGATGACCAAGGATGGGTAGAGATGACGTACTAGGATATGGGCACCACTCTAAGTGTGTTTGACATTGATCTGGGCTCAGAGTCTGTCAGTGGCCAGGGCAGCCTATAGATTGGGGTTCCCTTAAGAACTGAGCAAATTGATCCTCATGTGGGTTTTCTGGGCAGACTCACCAGGCACTTCTCCTTTCTATGGAGAAGGCAGAATGCTGCGTCGTGGCTCCAGAATTCCCTATCAAAAGGGCTTGTGGTCCAGTAGGGTAAGGATTGAATTGTAAACACAAGCAACAGTTCAATTTTAGGGCCAAGCAGTAGGCAGTTCTAATATGCAGCAGCTTATTTGAGACATCCAACACCTGAGTAAGGCAGAATCAGATGTTTGCTCACACTGGAGTATGTGTCTATGATGCACGACAAATGGAGGGTGGCGTCAAGAGGCCATGGAGGATTTCCCAAGCCGAGGCTTGTGAGATGCTCCAAACAGCAAGGTTTCCTTCTACTGGACTTGTGGAGTGTGGTTTGTTTGCTCCAGGTTCCCCCATGTGGAAAGTTTGGGTTGCAAAACTCTCCCGCAAGGATGCTTGGAAAGCACACATCCGTTGATCATAGCAGGGCAGGAACATGGCAGGTTCGTTTTGGTGGCTCTCGGGCGATGTAGCAAGGCCTTGAGTTGACATGGAATCTCTTGCAGATGGGCCACAATGCTGGTTTGTTACCAGGGAGATCTTAGAATGTGCTGGTGTCTAAGATGCCATGCAGGATTCTTCTACCCTGAGGGTCTGGCAAAGGTCGAAGCGCACGCTTTCCTTCTAGGGACAGGAGATGTTCTGTTGTATGGCTCAGGGACCACCTGTTGTATCATAAGTTGGTATTCCAAAACAGGCCTCTGAGGACAGATGCAAAAACCTAATATAGGGTTCCAATGAGGTCCTAGGGGCATGTCAGTTTCAATCTTCTGACTCAGGACCATTGACCTGGCTGTCTGCCTGGATATAAGTGATCAGGGTGTTTCAGACCGCGAATTTCTGCTTAGAACGGCCGACTATACTCGGTGGGCTCAGGGCCCTTGCAGGTTTCTTCTAATCTGGAAGGTTAATCCACTGTGAGGGGCACAATTCTCTTGTGTAAGGGCCTGCCCCTCCCAGAGGAACTTGCTTGTGGACCCTGGATATAGGGGTGGGGCAGACTGAGTGAAGACATCCAATCAGTGAGGCGTATGTATAACTACTGGGGAAATTGGAATTCAATTGGCTTCCTGTGTAGGGGCGGGGCTCAACCACCCCCATAAAGGTTACTCTGTGAGGCTGTCTCAGGCTGTGTGGAAGGGGGAAAGCTGGAGAGTCGGAGGAGAGCAGAAGAGTCGTCGGAGAACAGGGGAGTAGGCGGTGAATAGTAGAGCTGTAATAGCTCTTGTAAGAGCTATAAAGGCTGTAAGAGCTATTGTAAGAGCTATAACCGCCTCCGGCAGTCCCGCCCCTGGCACCCCGAGCCGCCATGAGCCTCCGGCCTCCTCCGGTCCCACCTCCGGAGGCCCTGAGCAGCCTGCAGCTTCGAGCCGCCTGCGGTCCTGCCTCTGGCGGCCTTGAGCCGCCGCCTGTAGCCTCCGGCCTGCCTGCGGCCACACCTCCAGCGGTCCTGCCTCCAGCGGCCCCGAGCCGCCACCTGCAGCCTTCAGTTGCCTGCGGTCCCACCTCTGGTGGTCCCGCCTCCAGCGGCCCTGAGCCGCCTGCAGCCTCCAGCGCCTGCAGCCACCAGTCGCCTGCGGACCCTCCTTCAGCAGCCCCAAGATGCAGCCTCCAGCAGCTGTACTGACGGTGGTACCGAGACACATGCAGTCCAGAGGTCAGTGGTTCTGACGCTTGCAGCCCTTAGACGCCAGTGATCCCAAGACACCAGCGGTCCAGCTGTCAGTGGTCCCTCAACACCTGCGGTCCCGAGACACCAGCAGTCCAGCTGTCAGCGGTCCTGATGCCTGCAGTCCCGAGACACCAGCGGTCCAGCTGTCAGCGGTCCCTCGACACCTGCGGTCCCGAGACACCAGCAGTCCAGCTGTCAGCGGTCCTGATGCCTGCAGTCCCGAGACACCAGCGGTCCAGCTGTCAGCGGTCCTGACGCCTGCAGTCCCAAGACACCAGCGGTCTAGCTGTCAGCGGTCCCTCGACGCCTGCGGTCCTGAGACACCAGCGGTCCAGCTGTCAGCAGTCCCTTGATGCCTGCTGTCCTAAGACACCAGCGGTCCAGTTGTCAGCGGTCTCGACGCCTGTGGTCCTGAGACACCAGCGGTCCAGCTGTCAGCGGTCCCGATGCCTGCAGCCTCTAGACACCACTGGTCCCAAGTCACCAGCGGTCCAGCTGTCAGCGGTCCCTCGATGCCTGTTGTCCTGAGACACCAGGAGTCCAGCTGTCAGCAGTCTCAACGCCTGCGGTCCTGAGCCACCAGCAGTCCTGCTGTCAGTGGTCCCGACGCCTGCAGCCCCTAGACACCAGCAGTCCCGAGACACCAGCGATCCAGCTGTCAGCTGTCCCTCGACGCCTGTGGTCCTGAGACACCAGCGGTCCAGCTGTCAGCAGTCCCGAGACCATCGGCCCTGCCCCACACACCAAGACCCTCAGCTGCGTCGCAGTGGGAAATGGCCTAGACGCCGGCAACCTTGCTGCGAATGATCTCGCCACCCCAAGCCACAAGAGGCCTTGTCATCCTGAGCCACAGACTTACTGGAGCTGTGTCATTCCAGGGAGCGGCTTCGTCAGGGAAGAGGCCTACTCAGTGAGCGGCCCTGTGAGAGCAGCTTCATCAGGGAAGAGGCCTCGTCCAGAGCAGCCACGTTGGGAGTGGGCTTGCCAGGGTCAATGTTGTCAACTTTTCGTAAAAGTCAGCCCTGACCAATCAGTGTGATTCTTGATGCTTGGTGCAAAATAAAGCTTTGCTTGACCTTCACTTTGTATCAGTCTCGTTCCTTTGATCACGGACCCTAATACTTGGGGATGCCAGGCATAGTCTTGTGATGTGGATCCAGAGACCCTATTCTGGAGGGCATGTGAGCCATGGTTTTGGGAGAGAAGTCTTTAAACACAAATTCTGATTTGAGTGACATGGTGATCACAGCCCCAATGCGTAGACCTGGATGGCAGCATATCAAGAGCTGTAATTAGGGTGACGGAAAGGCCTCAGCAAGGCTTTTCTATCTGGACTGTATGTCCAGGTTGGCCTTGGAATGCAGATGTGGTCTCACGGGTCCATGGGAGACATTTCCTCTCTAAGGATCCTGGTGGCTCGCCATCCTTTGGTGTCTTTTTTGGGAAAGGGAAGAGTGCTGTTTTCCATCTTAGGTGTGCCCCGATACAAGGATTCCAGAAACGTGCTTTGGGTCTGGGCACCTGGAAAACCCCACCAAGGGTTAGGATTTGGGTGTAGAGGCGTACCAGGCCTGCAATGCGGGATATTGGTGGTGCAACAGAGAGGTCATTTGAAAGCTTGATCAGGCTTAGGGTCACAATGTCTGTTTGTGCCCAGGGTGGCCCTCAGGAGTGGGTGTGGTCTCATTGGCCATGCAGCTGACTACCACTTTAAGGGTTGGACACTCATCCCAACAGCCAGGTTTTCCTGCCTTGGGGAAGAAGGAGTTCTCTATTGTGCTTCAGGTCCCACCATTGGCAGGGATTCCAGCAAAAGTTTAGGGACAGATGCCTGAATACCAAGGATGGGTAGAGATGACAGAGTAGGGCTATGGCCTGTCCCACATGCTACATATGGGTCCCGCTCTCTGAGTGGCTGACACTAGGTCTGGGCTCAAGCTCTGTCAGACACAGCACTTGTGGCCAGAGCAGCCATTAAATCGGTGTTCCTTCAAGGTCTGAGCAGATTGATCCTTATGTGGGGTTTCTGGGAAGACTCACTAGGTACTTCTTCTTTCAATGGGGAAGACAGAATTCTGTGTTGTGGCTCTATAATCCCCTTTCAAGAGGCCTTGGGACCAGTAGAGTGAGGAAGGAATTGTAAACACAAGCTGCGGTTAAATTCAGTGCGAAGCAGTAAGCAGTTCCATTGTGCTGCGACTTATTTGAGATATCCAGCACCTGAGTAAGGGCTGATATCAGATATTTGCTCACAGTGGATTTTCAGTCTATGATGACCGACATATGGAGGGGTGGCATCAAGTGGCCATGGAGGATTTCCCACGCTGAGCATCATTAGAGAGGAAATGTCTCCCATGGACCCGTAAGACCACACCTGCATTCAGAGGCCATCCTGGTCACATAATCCAGATAGAAAAGACTGTGCTACCAACTTCCAGTCACCCTAATTACAGTTCCTAACAAGCTGCCTTCCAGGTCTCGGCATTGGACCTGTGATTACCTCACCACTAACCCTATCCCGAATTTGGGTTTGAAGAATTTTCTCCCAAAACCATGGCTCATACGCCCGCCATGATTGGGTCTTTGGAACCATAGCATAGGTCTGTGCCAGTCATACAAGCTGTGGTCCCAGAGCCACACAACAGAACATCTCCTGTCCCCAGAAGGAAATGGTGCTCTTGGACCTGTGTCAAACTTTCAGGGTAGATAAATCCTGCACGGCCCATTAGCCACCAGCACATTCTATGACCTCCCTGGTAACAAACCAGTACTGTGACCCATCTTCATGAGACTCCATGTCAACTCAAGGCCTTGGTAATTCGCCCCAGAGCTACCAGAATGAATCTGCCATGTTCCTACGCTGCAATGGTCAGTGGAGGTGTGCTTTTCAGGCATCCATGTGAGAGTGCTCTGATACCCAGTCTTTCCACTTGGGGGACCCTGGAGCAAACAAATCAGATTGTCCCTGTCCAGTAAAAGGGAACCTTCTGTTTGGAGCATCTCAGAAGCACCAGCATGGGAAATCCTCCATGGCCTCTTGACACAACCCCTCCATTTGTCGGTCATCATAGACAAAAACTCCAGCATGAGCAAACATCTGACATCCGCCCTTCCTCCAGTGCTGGATTTTCGTTTCCACTGCTGCACACTGGAACTGCCTTTCGGTTGACACTGAATTTAACCATAGCTTGGGTTTACAATTCCATCCTCAGCCTCCTGGTCCACAAGCCCTCTTGAGAGGGAATTCTGGAGCCACAAAGCAACATTCTGACTACCCCATAGAAAGAAAAAGGGCCTGGAGAGTCTGCCCAGAAACTCCATATGAGGATCAATCTGCTTGGTGCTTGAAGGAACCTTGATTTATAGGCTGCCCTGGGCACTAGTGCTGTGTCTGACAGAGCCTGAGCCAAGACCTAGTTTCAGCCACCCAGAGATCTGAGCCCATATCCAGCATGTGAGACCAGCCATGGCCCAAGTCCGTCACCTCAATCCATCCTTGGTATTCAGGCATCTGTCCCCAGACTTTGCTGGAATCCCTGCCAATGGGGGAACCTGAAACACAATAGAGAACTCCTCCTTCCCCATGGCAGGAATCCTGGCTGTTGAGATGGGTGTCCAAACCTCAAAGTGGGAGCCAGCTGCATGGCTAAGGAGATCACGCCCACTCATGAGGACCGCCCTGGGCACAAAAAGACATTGTGACCCTCAGCCGGAGCATGCTTTCAAACAAACGCTCTCAGTTGCACCTCCAGGATCCCGCATTGCATGCCTGGTACGCCCCTAGGCCCAAATACTAACCTTTGGTGAGATATTCCATGTGCCCTTACGCAGAGCCCGTCACTGGAATCCCTGTTTTGGGGCACCCCTGAGATGGAAAACAGCACTCTTCTCTTCCCTGAGAAAACCACCAAACTATTGGGAGCACCCAGGATCCTTGAGAGGAAAAATCCCCCATGGACCCCTGACTCCACACCTGCATTCAGAGGGCATCGTGGATACACAATCCAGATATAAGAGACTGTGCTACTGCCTTTGAGTCACCTGATTTACAGTTCCTGATGTGCTGCCTTCCAGGTCTATGCATTGGGCCTTCGAACACCTCACCACTAACCCTATCCTGAGTTTGTGTTTGCAGATTTCTCTCCTAAAACCATGGCTCACATGCCCTCCAGGATGGGGCCTCTGGAGCCACACCACAAGGCCTGTGCCTGCCATCCCCAAGGAAACTGGGCCCATCACAGTTGCCCAAACCCTCCTGATTAGGATAAACCTGCAATTCTCCTGAGCCCACCCCAATATTGGAGGCCACTCTGGATGCAAATGCACAGTCTGAAACACCCTGTTCACCTCCATCCAGGCAAACACCCAAGTCAATGGTCCTGAGTCAGATGATTGAACATGACATGGCCCTAGGACCTCATTGGAAGCCTAGATTAGCTTTTCAGGCACCTGACCTCAGAGGCTTCTTCTGGAATACCAACTTATGATACAACATATGATCCCTGAGCCCCACAACAGAAAATCTCCTGTCCCCAGATGGAAGCCATGCTCTTGGACCTGTGTCCAATCCTCAGGGTATATGAAATCTGCACAGAACCTTAGCCACCAGAGCATTCTGAGATCTCCTTGGTAATAAACCAGCATTGTGACCAATCTTCATGAGACTCCATGTCAACTCATGGTCTTTGTACTTCACCCTAAAGCCTGCAAAATGAACCTGCCATGTTTCTCAGCTGCAATGGCCAATGGAGGTGTGCTTTCTAGGCATCCATGAAGTAGTGCTCTGCTCCCAAACTTTCCACATGGGGGACCCTAGAACAAACAAACCAGACTGCCCCTGTCCGGAAGAAGGAAACCTTACTGTTTGGAATATCTCACAAGCCCCAGCTTGGGAAATACTCCATGTCCTCTTTACACCACCCCTCCACTTGTCGGTCAACATAGACACAAACCCTAGCATGAACAAACATCTGATATCCGCCCTTACTCAGGATCTAGATATTTCAAATAAGTCAATAACAATGGAACTGCCTTCCACTTGACTATGAATGAACCATAGCTTGTGTTTACAATTCCATCCTCACCCTCCTGTTCCGCAAGCTCTCTTAGAGGGAATTCTAAAGTCACAATGCAACATTCTGCCTTCCCCATAGAAAGAAAAAGGGCCTGGTGAGTCTGCCCAGAGACTACACATGAGGATCAATCTGTTCATTGCTCGAGGGAACCCCGATTTATAGGCTGCCATGGCCACTAGTGCTGTGTCTGCCAGAGCCTAGCCACCGACCTAGTGTCAGCCACCAAGTGATCGGGGCCCATATCCAGCATGTGAGACTGGCCATGGCCCAAGTCCGTCATCTCTACCCATCCTTGGTATTCAGGCATCTGTCTCCAGACCTTCGCTGGAATCCATGCCAATGGGCAACCTGAAGCACAATAGAGAATTCCTCCTTCCCCATGGCAATAATACTAGCTGTTGGGATGGGTTTCCAACCCTCAAATTGGAAGCCAGCTCCATAACCAAGGAGACCACGCCCACTCATGAGTGCCACCCTGGGCACAAGCAGCCATGGTGACCCTCAGCCTGAGCATGCTTTCAAACAAACGCTCTCATGCAGCTTCAGGATCCCGCATTGCAGGCCTGGTACACCCCTAGGCCCAAATCCTAATACTTGGTGGGATTTTCCAGTGGCCCAGACCCAGAACTCATCTCTGGAATCCCTATTTTGGGGCACCCCAAATATAGAAAACAGCACTCTTCCCTTCCCCGAGAATGCCACCAACTATTGGGAGCCACCAGGATACTTAGAGAGGAAAATCTCCCATGGAACCATGAGACCACACCTGCATTCTGAGGCCATCCTGTACACACAATCTGGATACAAAAGACTGTGCTACCGCCTTTGAGTCACCCGATTAACAGTTCCTGAAGAGCTGCCATCCATGTCTATGCATTGGGCCTGTGATCACCTTGCCACTATTCCTAACCCGAGTTTGTGTTTGCAGACTTCTCTCCCAAAACCATGGCTCACATGCCCTCCAGGTTGTGGTATCTGGAGCCACACCACGGAGTGTGCCTGTCTTCCCCAAGGAAAATTTACCTGTCAATGTTGCCTAAACCCTCTAGATTAGGAGAAACCTGCAAGGCCCCTGAGCCCACCCCAATAATGGAGGCCACTCTGGACACAAATGTGCAGTCTGAAACAACCTGATCACCTCCATCCAGGCAAACACCCAAGTCAATGGTCTTGAGTCAGAACATTCAACCTGACATGCCCCGAGGATTTCACTAGAACACTAGATTAGGTTTTCAGGTATCTGTCCTCAGCGGCTTGTTCTAGAATACTAACTTATGATACAACATGTGATCCTTAAGCCACACAACAGAACATCTCCTTGCCCCAGAAGGAAGCCATGCTCTTGGACCTGTGTCAAATCCTCAGGGTAGAGGAATCCTGCATGACCCCTTAGCAACCAGCACATTCTATAGTCTCCCTGCTAAATGACCAGCATTGTGGTCCATCTTCATGAGACTCCATGTCAACTCAAGGCCTTGATACTTCACCCCAGAGCCATCAGTACAAACATGCCATGTTCCTCAACTGCAATGGTCAATGAAGATGTGCTTTCCAGGCCTCCATATGGAAGTTCTCTGCTACACAAATTTTCCACATGAGAAACTGGAGCAAACAAACCAGACTCCCCCTGTCAGGTAGAAAGAAACTTTCATGTTTGGAGCATCTCACAAGCCCCAGCATGGGAAATCCTCCATGGCATCTTGACTCCACCCCTCCATTTGTGGGTAATCATAGACACAAACTCCAGCATGAGCAAACATCTGACATCCACCCTTACTCAGGTGCTGGATATTCGAATCAGCCCCTGCACACTGGAAATGCCATTCGCTTGTCACTAAATTTATCCGTAGCTTGGGTTTACAATTCCATCCTCATCCTACTGGTCCGCATGCCCTCAACGCAGAATTCAGTCTTCCCCACAGAAAGAAGAAGAGCCTGGTGAGTCTGCCCAGAAACTCCACATGAGGATCAATCTACTCAGCCCTCGATGGAACCCGATTTATTGGTAGCCCTGGCCCCTAGTTCTGTGTCTGACAGAGCCTGAGCCCCGACCTCATGTCAGCCACCCAGAGGGCGGGGCCCATATCCAGCATGTGAGACAGGCCAAGGACCAGGACCGTCATCTCTACCCATCCTTGGTTCTCAGGTATCTGTCCCCAGACCTTTCCTGGAATCTCTGCCAATGGGGGAACCTAAAGCACAACAGAGAATTTCTCCTTCCCCATGGCAGTCAAAGTGGCTGTTGGGTTGGTTGTCCAACCCTCAGAGTGGAGACAGCTGCATCGCCAATGTGACCAGACCCACTCCTGAGGGCCGCCCTGGGCACAAAGAGGCATTGTGACCCTCAGCCTGTGCATGCTTTCAAACAATCCCTCTCAGTTGCACCACGAGGATCCTGAATTGCAGGCCTGGGATGGCCCTAGGCCCAATCCTAACCCTTGTTGGAATTTTCCAATAACTCCGACCCAGATCATGTCTCTGGAATCCCTGTTTTGGGCACTCCTAAATGGAAAACATCACTCTTCCCTTTCCCCCAAGACCACCCAACTATTGGTAGCCGCCAAGATCCTTAGAGAGAACAAATCTCCCATGGACCCATGAAACCACATCTTACATTCCGAGGCCATCCTAGACACACAATCCAGATAAAAATGCTTGTGCTTCCGCCTTCGAGTCCCACTAATTACAGTTCCTTAGGAGCTGCCCTCCATGTCTATGCATTGGGCCTGTATCACATTGCCTTAACCCTAACCCGAGTTTGTGTTCGCAGACTTCTGACATGGCTCACATGCCCTCAAGGATGAGGTCTCAGGTGCCACACCACTGGACTGTGCCTGCCATCCCCAAGGAAATTTTGCCTATCACAGTTGCTCAAACCCACCAGATTAGGAGAAACCTGAGAGGCCCCTGATCCCACTCCACAATTGGAGGCCGCTCTGGACATAAATTCACAGTCTGAAACACCATGATCACCTACATGCAGGCAGACAGCAAGTCAATGATCCTGAATCAGAAGATTGAACCTGACATGCCCCTAGGATCTCACTGGAAACGTAAATTAGATTTTCAGGCATCAGTCCTCAGAGGGCTGTTTTGCAATACCAACATATGATACCACATGTGGTCCTTGAGCTATACAACAGAACAACTCCTTTCTCCAGAAGGACACCTGGACCTGTGTCAAACCCTCAGGGTCGGAGTATCCTGCATGGCATCTTAGCTACCATCACATTCTAATATCTCCCTGGTAACACCAGCACTGTGACCCATGTGCAAGAGATTCCAAGTCAACTCAAGGCCTTGTAACTTCACCCAAGGGCCAACAGAGCAAACCTGCCATGTTCTTCAGCTGCAATGGTCAATGGAACTATGGTTTCCCTATCTAAACGGTAGAGCTTTGCTACCCAAACTTTCCACATGGAGGACCTGGGAGCAAACAAATCAGACTCCAATTGTCCAGAGGAAGGAAAACTTGCTATTTGGAGCATCTCACAAGCCTCAGCGTGGGAAATCCTCCATTGCCTCTTAATATCACCTATCCATTTGTCAGTCATCATAGACACAAACTTCAGTGTGAGTAAACGTCTGACATCTGCTCTTACTCAGGTGTTGGATGTCTGGAATAGGCCACTGCACATTTGAATGGCTCCCACTTGGCACTGAATTAAACCGTAGCTTGTGATTACAATTCCATACTCACCCAACTGGTCCCCATGCCCTCTTGGTAGGGAAATCTGGAGCCACAATGCTGCATTCTGCCTTCCCCATAGAAAGAAGAACGGACTGGTGAGTCTGCCCAGAAACTGCACATGAGGATCATTTTGCTTGGCCCTCGAGGGTACCCCGATTTATAGGCTGCCCTGCCACTAGTGCTGTGTCTGACAGAGCTTGAGCCACCCAGAGTTTGGGGCCCATATCCATCATGTCCGTTTGGCCATGGCCCAAGTCCGTCCTTTCAACCCATCCTTGGTACTCAGGCATCTGTACCCAGACCTTTGCTGGAATCCCTGCCAATGGGGGAACCTGAAGCACAATAGAGAACTCCTCCTTCCCCATAGCAGGAAATCTGGCTGTGGTGACGGGTTTCCAAACCTCAGAGTTGGAGTCAGCTACATGGCCAATGAGACCACGCCCACTCATGAGGGCCACCCTGGGCACAAGCAGACATTGCGACCCTCATTCTGAGCATGCTTTCAAACAAGCCCTCTCAGTTACACCACCAGGATCCTGCATTGTAGCCGTGGTACACCCCTCAGCCCGAATCCTAACCCTTGGTAGAATTTCTTGGTGTCCGGTCACAGAGGCAGTCTCTGAAATCCCTGGGTGGGGAACCACTAAGATAGAAAACAGCACTCTTCCGTTCACCGAATGGGCACCAAACTATTGGGAGCCGATCGCATCCTTAGAGAGGAAAAATCTCCCATGGACCCTTGAGACCACACCTGCATTCTGAGGCTATCCTGGACACACAATCCAGATACAAAAACCTGTGCTACCGCTGTCAGGTTACCCTAATTACAGTTCCTGATGAGCTGCCCTCCAAGTCTACACAGTGCGCCTGCGATCACCTCGACACGAACCCTAAACCGAGTTTGTGTTTGCAGACTACTCACTCAAAACCATGGCTCACATGCCCTCCAGGATGGGATCTTTGGGGCCATACCACAGGCCTGGACATGACATCTTCAAGAAAACTGTGCCAGTCACAGTTACCCAAACCCTTCAGATTAAGAGTAATCTGCAAGACCCTTGAGCCCATCCCACTATTGGAGGCTGCTCTGGAAGCAAATGCGCAGTCTGGAACACACTGATCACCAGATTCCAGGCAGACGCTCAAGTCAATGCTCCTGAGTCAGAAGATTGAACCTGACATGCCCTTTGGACCTCATTGGAACCCTAGATTAGGTTTCAGGCATCTGTCCTCAGAGGCCTGTTCTGGAATACCAACTTGTGATGATACAACATGTGGTCCTTGAGCAACACAACAGAACATCTCCTATCCCCAGAAGGAAACAGGGCTCTTCGACCTGTGCCAAACCCTCAGGGTTGGAGAATCCTACAGGGCCCCTTAACCACCATCACATTCCTAGATCTCCCTGGAAAAAAACCAACACTGTGACCCAGGCATGAGATTCCAAGTCAACTCAAGGCCTTGGCACTTCACCCAAGAGCCACCAGAACGAACTTGCCATGTTCTTCAGCTGCAATGGTCAATGGAGGTGTGCTTTCCAGGCATCCATGCAGGAGAGCTCTGCTACCCAAACTTTCCACATGGGGGACACCGGAGCAAACCAACCAGACTCCACCAGTCCAGTAGAAGGAATCCTTGCTATTTGGAGCATCTCACAATCCTCAATGTGGGAAATCCTCCAAGGCCTCTTGATGACACCTCTCCATTTGTAGGTCATCATACACAAACTCCAGTGTGAGCAAATATCTGACATCCACCCTTACTCAGGTGCTGGATGTCTTGAATCAGCTGCTGCACATTGGAACTGCATTCCGCTTGGCAATGAATTTAACCAACTCCCCACAGAAAGAAGAAGTGTCTGGTGATTCTGCCCAAAACCCCACATGAGGATCAATCTGCTTGGCCTTTGAGGGAACCCCGATTTATAGGCTTCCCTGGCCACTAGTGCTGTTTCTGATAGAGCCTGAGCCCCGGTCTCCTCTCAGTCAACCAGAGAGGGGTCCCATATCCAACATGCGAGACCAGCAATGGCCCAAGTCCATCATCTCTACACATCCTTGGTATTCAGGCACCTGTGCCAGACCTAACCCTAACCCAAATTTGTGTTTCTAGACTTCCCTCCCAAAACAATGGCTCACATGCCCTCCAGGATGATGTCTCTGGAGCCACACCACATGACTGTGTTTGTCATAGTTACCCATACTTTACAGATTAGGAGAACCCTGCAAGGACCCCGAGCCAATCACAATATTGGCAGCCACTCTGGATGCCATTGTGTAGGTGAAACACCCTGAACACATACATTCAGGCACAACCAACTCTACGTCCTGAGTCAGAAGATAGAACCTGTCATGCCTCTGGGCCCTTATTGGAACCTTAGATTAGGTTCTCAGGTATCTATCCTCAGAGGCCTGTCCTGGAATACCAACTTATGATACAACATGCGCACCCTGAGCCACACAACAGAACATCTGTCTGCAGAAGGAAAACATGCACTTCAACCTGTGCCTAAATTCAAAATAGGAGAATCCTACATGGCACATTAGCCACCAGAACATTCTAAGATCTCCCTGGTAACAAACCAGCATTGTGGCCCATCTTTAAGAGATTCCATGTCAACTCAAGGCCTTGGTACTTCACCCCAGAGCCTCCAGAACGAACCTGCCATGTTTCTCAGCTGCAATGGTCAATGGAGGTGTGCTTTCCAGGCATCCATGAGGGAGAGCTCTGCTACCCAATCTTTCCACATGGTAGACCCTGGAGCAAACAAACCAGACTTCACCTGTCCAGTAGAGGGAAACCTTGCTGTTTGGAGCACCTCCAAAGCCTCAATATGGGAAATCCTCCATGGCCTCTTGACACCACCCCTCCATTTGTCAGTCTTCATAGACACAAACTCCAGTGTGAGCAAATATCTGACTTCCACTCTTACTCATGTGCTCGATATCTCGAAAAACCACTGCACATTGGAACTACCTTTCGCTTGGTACTCAATTGAACCGTAGCTTGTGTTTACAATTCCATCCTCACCCTACTGGTCCCCAAGCTCACTTGATAGGGAATTATGGAGTTACAATGCTGCATTCTGCCTCCCCCATAGAAAGAACAAGTGCCTGGTGAGACTGCCAAGAAGCCCCATATGAGGGTAAATCTGCTTGGCCCTCGAGGGAACCCCAATTTATAGGCTCTCCTGGCCACTAGTGCTCTGTCTGACAGAGCCTGATATCCGACCTAGTATCAGCCACCCAGAGAGCGGGTCCCATATCTAGCATGTGGAAGAGGCCATTTCCAAAGTCCATCAACTCAACCCATCCTTTGTATTCAGGCACTTGTCTCCTGACCTTTGCTGTAATCCCTGCCAATGGGGAAACCTGAAACACAATAGAGAACTCCTCCTTCCCCATGGCAGAAAACATGGCTGTTGGGATTGGTGTCCAACCCTCAATAGGCAGCAGCATGGGCAATGAAATCTCACCCACTCCTGAGGGCTACCCTGGGCACAAACAGGCATTTTGATCCTCAGCCTGAGCATGTTTTCAAACAAGCCCTCTCATTTGCACCAGTAGGATCCCGTATTGAAGGCCTAGTAGGCCCCTATGCCTAATTCCTAAAACTTGGTGGGATTTTCCAGGCGCCCAGACCCATAGACTGTCTCTGGAATCCCTGTTTGGGGGCACACCTTAGATGGAAAACAGCACTCATCCCTTCCCCGAAAAAGCCACCAAACAATGGAGAGCCAACAGGATTCTTAGAGATGAAAAGTGTCCTATGGACCTCTGAGACCACACCTTCATTCCGAGGCCATCCAGGACACACAATCCAGATAGAAAAGCCTGTGCTACTGCCTTCCTCTCACCCTAATTACAGTTCCTGATGAGCTGCCCACCAGGTCTACATATTGGGCCTGCAAACACCTTGCCACTAACCCTAACCAGAATTTGTGTTTGCAGACTTCTCTCACAAAACCATGGCTCACATGCCCTCCAGGATAGGGTCTCTGGATCCACACCACAGAACTGTGACTGCCATCCCCAAAGAAACTGTGCCCGTCAAATTTGCCCAAACCTTCCAGATTATAATAAATTGGCAAGGCCCTGAGTCCACTCCAATATTGTCGGCAGTGCTGGACGCAAATGTGCAGACTGAAACAACCTGTTCACCTACATCCAGGCAATAAGCCAAGTCAATGTCTCTGAGACAGAAGATTGAACCTGATATGCCCCTAGGACCTCATTGGAACCCTAGATTAGGTTTTCAGGCATCTGTCCTCAGTGTCCTGTTCTGGAATACCAACTTAGGATACAACATGTGGTCCCTGAGACACACATCAGAACATCTCCTGTCACTAGAGGGAAACCGTGCCCTTCGACCTGTGCCAAACCTTCAGAGTTGGAGAATCCTGCACAGCCCGATAGACACCAGCACATACGCAGAGTTTGTGTGTTGCTCCAAACCACAAGGTTTCCCTCTGAGGGAGAGTCGAGTCCTGTTGGATGGCTCTAGGATGTCCCATACGGAAGGACTGGAGATCAGGGTTCGAAGTATGGATGCCTGTACACCATACCTCACATTCCCATTGACTATTAGCAACAAAACATGTTTGAACTTCTGACTCTGGGGCGAGTTACCCAGGGAGCTGAGTTGAAATGGACTCTCCTGAGGATGGTTCGTAAAGCAGGTTTGTGTCCATGGAGACCTTGGAATGTGCTGGTGCCTCAGGGGCCTTGCAGAATTCGCCTAACCGAAGGGTTTGATACAGCTCCAATAAGAAAGCTCCCCATGTGGAGATGAGAGAGATCCTGTTTGATGCCTCAGAAGAGCCCCCGATGCTGGTCTTCGAAACCAGTCCTCTGAGGAGAAACACCTGGAAACCAAAGCTAGGGTTCAGATTAGGGCCTTGGGGCCTGTCCGTTTCAATCTTCTGTCTCTGGCGACACTGTCTGAGTGTCTATGTGGAGATAGTTGCTCTTCTGGTGTTGGTGTGCCCCTCTTAGTCTAGGGCGGCCTACACTATTGGCATGGCCTCGGGTGCCTTGGAGGTATCTCCTAATCTGAAGGGTTGTGGCCACTGGATTGGGCACAGTTTTCTTGGAGAGGACAGGCACAGTCCTTCAGTGTGGCTCCATAGGCCCTAGCCTGGAAGGTGTGTGGGTCCGTGCTGTGAGCACAAAAGTCTGTAAACAGAAACTCGGGTTAGGTGTGGCACCGAGGGTATGGCGGGGTGGATCTACAGACCATGAGGGGAGCTCCTCAGCTATGGAAAGACGGGCGAGTGGAAGGTTGTCCCTCAGGCTTTTGTCTCTGGATGTTGTGTCCAGGATAGCCGAGAGTTGTAGAGGTGGCCTCAGGGGCTATGGACGAATCTCCCTCTCTGGGGATTTGGCCCAGCTCCCAAGACTTTGAGGTCATTTTGTGGGAAGGGTGTAGTCCTGTTGTCTGGCTCAGGTGTCTCTCCATGAGAGGGATTCCAGAGCAGAGCCCCAGGTATAGGCAACTGGAAAACTTGAACTCTGGTGAGGTTTGGGAGCATAGGGCCTTGGCAAGCCCCATATTCAGGCTCGTGTTCCAGGACCTGAGAGGCCTTACTTCGACATGGGGCTCACATTGAGAGTCACAATGCGAGTTTGTGCCCAAGGCGGCACTCAAGTTTGGGCTTGGCCTCAGGGGACATGAAGGTTTCTCCTACCCTGAAGGTGTGACTCCATGCCAAAAGCAAGCTTTACAGCCACGGGGAAGGAGGGATTCTGATTTGTGCTTCAGGTACCCACTGTTGCCGAGATTTGATATAATGTCTAGGTTCAGATGTCTGAAAACCCAGGTTGGGAAGAGATGATGGCATAAGGCCATGGCGTGTCTGTTGTGCTGGGTGTGCAGCCAGCTGTCTCCTTGTCTGTGGGGACGTCTGGCCTCAGGCTATGTCAGACAGAGCAATAGTTCCCAAGGCAGCCTATCCAATTGGTGTGCAGTCAATGCCTGAGAAGGTTGATCCTCATTTGGGCTTTCTGAACAGCCCCATAGAACAAAGTTTTTCTTCTGGTGGGCAGTCAGAGGGCTGCTTTGTGGTTCCGGAATTCCCAGTCTGGAGAGCTTGTTTGCCAGGAGTGTGAGGAAGGAAGTCTGAAAACACAAGCTATCATTATTTTTGTGGCCAAGTGCATGGCAGACCCACTCTGTAGAGTCTGAATCGAGATCTCCTGCATCTGAGGTCAGGGCGAGTGTCAGATGTTGCCTCCGGCTGGAGTTTGTGCCCATAATGCCCCCTTCCGGAAGGGGGTGGGGGCGTCATGAGGCGAGGGAGGTTTCCCTACACTAGGAGTTGTGAGCTGCTCCAAACCTCAAGGTTTCCTTCTGCAGGACAGTCGAGGCCTATTGGTTGGTTCCAGGATGCCCCGTAAGGAAAGACTCGAGACCAGGGATCTAAGCATGGATGCCTGAAAATGCCACCTCACACTCCAATTGGCAGGTCAGGGCAAGGCAGGCTTAATCTGTGGGCTCTTGGGCGAGCTACCCAGAAGGATGAGTTGAAATGGACTCTCCTGAGGATGGGTCATAATGTGGGTTGATGGCCATGGAGAACTTGGGATGTGGCGGTGGCTCACGGAATCTGCAGGACTCTCCAACCCGAAGGGTTTGACACAGCTTAAACAAGGAAGCTTCCCATGTGGAGATGAGAGGTGTGCTGTTTGGTGCCTCAGGAAAGCCCCACATAGTGGTCTTTGAAACATGGCCTCTGAGGAGTGACACCTGGAAACCAAAGCAAGAGTTCAGATTCGGGCCTAGGGGCTTGTCCATTTCAATCTTCTGTGTCTCCGGATATCTGTATATGTGTCTGTGTGGAGGCAGTTGCTCAGCTTGTGTCAGGATGCCGCTGTTTGTTCAGGGCGGCTTACAGTAGTGGGATATCCTCGGGGACCTTGAGGTTTCTCCTATTCTGTAGGGTTGTGGGCAATCGAAAGGGCACAGTCTCCTAGGAGAGAGCAGGACAGTCCTGTGGTGTGGATCCAGAGGCCCCAGCCTGGAAGCTGTGTGGACCAGGGCTGTGGGGACAGATGTCCAGAAACACAAAGCCAGCTAAGGTTTGGAGATGAGGTTATGGCAGGACTGATCTACAGTCCATGAGGGGAGCTCCTCGTGATATAAAAGGAGGCTGAGTGGGAGGCGGTTGTTCAGGCTTATGTCTCTGGATGTTGTATTCAGGATGGTTGTTTAATGTAGGGGTGGAATCATGGGCCATGGAAGAGTCTCTCTCTCTGGTGATTTGCCCAGCTCCCAAGAGATTGGGGTTATTCTGTGCGAAGGGAGGAGTCCTGTTCTCTGCATCATGTGTCCCACCCCCAATTGAGAGATTCTTGAGCAGAACACTGGGTACAGAAAACTGGAATACCCGCCCTCTGGTAAGGCTTGGGAGCCTATGGGCATGGCAAGCCCCATACGTGAGCTCTTGTTCCAGCCACTGAGAAGCGTTACATGAATAGGGGACTCACGCTTAGTGTCACAATGTGTGTTTGTGCCCAAGGCGGCCCTCAATCATGGGCGGGGCCTCACTGAGCATGCAGGTTTCTCCTACACTGAACATTGGACAACATGCCAACCATAAGTTTTCTTGCCATGGGGAAGGAAGAGTTCTTATTTCTGCATCACGTTCACCTCTGGGCATTGATTGGTTGATAAGGTCTAGGTTCTGAAGCCTGAAAACCGAGTTTGGGAAGAGATGATGACCTAAGGCCATGACGGGTACAATGTGTTCAGTTTGGGGCCAGCTTTCTAGGTCTCGTTCAGGAATTCTGTGCTCAGGCTGTGCCAGACAGGGCATTAGTGCCCACAATGGCTGTATAATTCTGGCGTGCAGAAGATAATCATTTGGCGTGCAGAAGATAATCATTTGGGGTTTCTCGGTAGCCCCATATGGCAAAGTTTTTATTCTGGAGGGCAGATAGAATGCTGCATTGTGGCTCCGGAATTGCCAAACTGGAGGGCTTTTGGGCCAAGAGTGTGAGGACGGAAGTCTGTGAACAAAAGCTAGGCTTAGGTAGCTGGGTGAGGGCACGGCAGACACACTCTGTAGAACTGAATCGAGAATTTGTGCATGTGAAGTCAGGGCAATGATCAGACGTTGGCTCAGGTTGGAGTTTCTGTCCATAATAGTCCCTTCATGAAAGGGGGTCATTACGAGGCCATGGGGGGTTTCCCATGATGGGAGTAGTGAGATGCTACAAACCACAAGGATTTTCTGCTGGTCAATTGAAACCTGTTTGATGTCTCCAGGACGTCCTATATGGAACGACTTCAGAGCAGGGTTCTAAGGATGGATGCCTGGGCAGCCTGCCTCACATTTTAATTGTCTCCTAGCGACAGGACACGTTTGATCTGCTGCCATGGGCGTAGCAACCGATGGGGTTGTGTTTAAATGGACTCTCTTGATGATGGGTCATAATGTCCGTTTGTGTCCATGGAAATCTTGGAATGGGGCGGTGGCACCAGGGCCCTGAAGGATTCTCTTAACCAGAAGTTTTGACAGAACTCCAATGAGCAAGTTTCCCATAGGGAGACGAGATTTGTTCTCATTGGTGCTTCATTAACCCCCCATATTCTGGTGTTGGAAACCAGAACTCTGAGGAGAGATGCCTGGAAACCAAAGCAATGGATCTGATTAGGCCCTAGGAGCCTGTGCTTTTTAATAATCTTCTCTGGAGACATCTATCTATGGGTCTGAGTGGAAGTAGTTCCTCAGCTGGTGTCAGATCGCCCCTATTCATCCCAGGCATTCTACACTCTTGGGATGGCCCAGTGACTTTGGAGGTCTCTTCTAATTTGCAAGTTTGTGGCCAATGAAATGGACAGAATTCCTTTGGGGAGGGAAGGCACAGTCCTGAGGTGTGGCTCTAGGGGCCAAAGTGTGGAGGGTGTGTGGGCCAGAGCTGTGGGGACAGAAGTCTGAAAACAGAAACTCGGCTTCGGTGTGGGGACATAGATATGGGAGGCCCGATCTACAGACCTTGAGAACTCTTCATGATACCAACAAAGGGCGAGTGTGAGGCGCTTGCTCAGGCTTTTGTCTCTGGATTTTTTCTCACCGATGGCCGTGGAATGTCAGGTTGGCCTCATGAGCCATGGACAAGTCACCCTCTCTGGGGATTTGGCCCAATGCCAAGATTTTGGGGTCATTCTGTGGGATGGGAGTAGTCCATTCTGTTATTTTACCTCAGGTGTGCCACTAAAAGAGGGGTTCCAGAGCAGAGCCCTTGGGAGGGATGACTGGATAACCTGAACTCTGCTTAAGATTGGGGGCCTAGAGGCATGGCCAGCCCCATATGCGGGCCCTTGGTCCAGCCACTGAGAGGCATTACGTGAGGACAGAGCTCACACTGAGGGTCACAATGCATGTTTATGCCCAACACAGCCCTCAAGCATGGGCAGGGACTCAAGGCCACGCTGGTATCTCCTACACTGAACGTTGGAAAACATGCCAACCACAAGTTTTCTTACCATGGGGAAGAAGGAGTTCTGATTTCTGCATCAAGTTCACCCCTGGGCAGTGATTGGAGATAAGTTCTAGGTTCTGAAGGCAGAAAACCGAGTTTGGGAGGAGATAATGACCTAAGGCCATGGCGGGTCCGATGTTCTCAGTGTGCGGTCAGCTGTCTGAGTGTTGGTCAGGAGGTCCGGGCTCAGGCTGTGTCAGACAGGGCATTAATGCCCGGTTAGACTATACAATTTGGGTACAGTCGAGTGCCGTGTAGGTTTATCCTCATTTGGGGTGTCTGGGAAGTTCCATAGGGCAACATTTTTCTTCTGGAGGGCAGGCAGAGTGCTGCATTGCGTGTCTGGAATTGCCAAACTTGAGGGCATGGGGGCCAGGAGTGTGAGGACGGAAGTCTGAGAACACAAGCTAGGCTTAATTTGAGGACGAGGGCAAGACAGGCACTTGTGAGTGCTCCAAAACACAGGGATTCCTTCTGCAGGACATTTGAGACCTGTTGGATGGCTCTAGGATGTCCCATACAGAAGAAGGCTAAGGCAGGATTCTAAGGATGGCTGCCTGGACAGCCCGCCTCACATTCCAATTGTCTTCTAGCAACAGGACAGGTTCGATCTGCTGGCTCTGGGGGAGCAACCGAGGGGGCTGAGTTGAAATGGAATCTCCTGCAGATGGGTCCTAATGTGGGTTTGTGTCCATGGAGACGTTGGAATGGGGTGGTGGCAACAAGGCCCTGAAGGATTCTCCTAACCGGGGGTTATGAGACAGCTCCAAAGAGGAAGTTTCCCATGTGGAAACAAGATTTGTTCTGATGGGTGCCTCAGGAAACCCCCCTATGCTGGTATTAGAAATCAGGCTTCTGAGGAGAGATACCTGGAAACCACAACAATGGATTTGATTAGGGCCTAGGGGCCTGTCCTGTTCAATTTTCTTCTCTGGAGACATCTGTCTATGGTATGAGTGGAGGTAGTTCCTCAGCTGTTGTCAGATAGCCCCTGTTTGTCCGGGAGGCCTACACAATTGGGATGGCCTCGGGGTATTTGGAAGTTTCTCCTAAATTATACGATTGTGGACAATGGAATGGACAGAATTTCCAATGAGTGGGCAGGCACAGTCCTGATGTGTGGCTCCAGTGGCCCCAGCCTCGAGGGTGTGTGGGCCAGGACTGTGGAGACAGAAGTCTGAAAACACAAACTCGACTTAGATTTGTGGACATAGATATGGCAGGCCCGATCTATAGACCGTGAGGAGAACGCTTCGGGATATGAAGAAACGGCGTGTGTGAGGTGATCACTCAGGCTTCTGTCTCTGGATTTTGTGTCAACGATGGCTGCAGAATGTTGGGGAGGCTTCATGGTCCATGGACGAGTCTTCCTCTCTGTGGATTTGGTCCTATCCCAAGAGTTTTGGGTCAGTCTGTGGGGTGGGAGGCGTCCTTTCTGTTTTGTTACCTCAGGTGTCCCACCAAACGAGGGATTCCAGAGCCGAGCACTGGGGAGGGGTGAATGGACAACCCGAACTATGGTTAAAAATTGAGGCCTAGTGGCATGGCAAGCCCAATATGCCAATTCTTGGTCCAGCCACTGAGAGGCCTTACTTGAGGACAGCGCTCACATTGTCGGGCATAATGTGTGTTTGTGACCAACGCGGCCCTCAAGCATGGGTGGGGCTCATGGGCCACACTGGTTTCAACAACACTGAAAGTTGGACAACATGCCATCCACAAGGTTTCTTGCCATGGGGAAGGAGTTATTGTTTCTGCATCATGTTCAACCCTGGGCAGTGATTGGTGATAAGGTCAGGGTTCTGAAGCCTGAAAACCGAGGTTTGGAAGAGATGACGACCTAAGGCCATGTTGGGTCAGATGTGCTCAGCATACGGCCAGCAGGCTGGGTGTGTGTCAGGAGGTCCAGGCTCAGGCTGTGTCAGAAAGGGCTTTAGTGCCCAGGGTAGCCTGGGCAACTAAATTGGGGTACAGTCAAGTGGCGTGCAGGTTGATCCTCATTTGGGGTTTCTGGGTAACCCCAGAGGGCAATGTTTTTCTTCTGGAGGGCAGGCAGAGTGCTGCATTGTAGTTCTGGAATTGCCAAACTGGAGGGCTTGTGGGCCAGGAGTGTGAGGACGGAAGTCTGAGAACACAAGCTAGGCTTAGGTTTTGGGGCAAGGGCACAGCAGGCACAATCTACAGAGCTGAATTGAGATCTCGTGCATCTGAAGTCAGGGTGAGAATCAGACGATCGCTCAGTTTGGATTTCTGTCCCTGATGGCCCCTTCATGAAGGGGGGGTGGGGATCACGAGGCCATGGAGGTTTTCCCAGGATGGGAGCTGTGAGATGCTCCAAACCGCAAAGATTCTTCTGTGGGACCACTGAGACCCATTGGTTGGGTCCAGGAGGTCCCATACGGAATGAAACTGAGTAGGTTTCTAAGGATAGATGGCTGGGTTGCCCGCCTCATTCCAATTGTCTCCTAGCAACAAGACAGGTTCGATCTGCTGGGTCTGGGGGAGCAACCGAGTGGCTGAGTTGAAATGGACTCTCCTGCGGATGAGTCCTAATATGGATTTGTGTCCATGGAGACCTTGGAATGAGGCGGTGGCACCAGGGCCCCGAAGGATTCTACTAACCAGATGCTTTGACACAGCTCCAATGCGAAAGTTTCCCATGTGGACACGAGATTTGTTACGATGGTGCCTCAAGAAACAGCCATATGCTGGTATTGGAATCCAGGCCTCCGATGAAAGATGCCTGGAAACCAAAGCAATGGCTATGATTAAGGCCTAGGGGCCTGTTCATTCCAATTTTCTTCTCTGGGGACATCTGTCTACGGGTCTGAGTGCAGGTAGGTGCTCAGATGTGCTCAGATTGCCCTTGTTTGTTCTGGGCGGCCTACATATTGGGATGGCCTCGGGGACTTAGGAGGTTTATCCTATTTGTAGGGTTTTGGCCAATGGAATGGGCAGAATTCCCTTGGATAGGGCAGGTACAGTCCTCAGGTTTGGCTCCAGGGGCCTGAGCCTGTAGGGTGTGTGGGCCAGGGCTGTGGGGACCTTTGTCTGAAAACACAAACTCGGCTTAGTTTTAGGTCATAGGTATGGCAGGACTGATCTACAGACCGTGAGGAGAACTCTTCAGGATACCAACAAAGGGCAAGTGTGAGACTTTTGCTCAGGCTTTTGTCTCTGGATATTGTGTCACCAGTGGCCTTGGAATGTCCGGGTGACCTCATGGGCAATGGACGAGTCTCCCTCTCTGGGGATTTGGCCCAAACTCGAGTTTGGGGTCATTCTGTGTGCTGGGAGGGGTCTGTTCTGGTTATTTTTCTTTCTTTTTTTTTTTTTTTTAACCTCAGGTGTCCCACCAAAAGAGGGATTCCAGGGCAGAGTGCTGGAGAGTGGTGAATGGACAAACTAACCTCTGATTAAAAAATGGGGGCTAGGGGGATTGTAGCCACATATGCGGGCTCTTGATTCAGCCACTGACATGCCCTACTTGAGGACAGGACACATGCTGCGTGTCACAATGCATTTTTGTGCCCAATACAAGCTTCAAGCATGTGCTGGGCCTCATAGGCCACACTGGTTTCTACTACTCTGCACGTTGGACAACATGCCAACCACAAGATTTCTTACCATGGGGAAGGAAGAGTTCTGATTTCTGCATCACGTTCAGCCCTGGGCAGTGATTGGAGATAAGGTCTAGGTTCTGAAGCCTGAAAAACGAGGTTGGAAGTGATGACGACTTAAGGCCATGGCGGGTCTTATGTGCTCAGTATGCGGCCAGCTGTCTGGGTGTTGGTCAGGAGGTCTGGGCTCAGGCTGTGTCAGTCAGGACATTAGTGCCCAGGGTAGACTTTATAACTGGGGACTAGTCGTGTTGCGTGCAGGTTTATTCTCATTTGGAGTTTCTGGTTAGCCCCATAGGGCAACTTTTTTTTTTGATGGCAGGCAGAGTCCTGCATTGTGGTTCCAGTATTGCCAAACTGGAGGGCTTGTGGGCCAGGAGTGTGAGGATGGAAGTCTGAGAACAGAAGCTAGACTTATGTTTCAGGGCGGGGGCACGGAAGACACACTCTGCAGAGCTGAATCCAGATCTCGTGCATCTAAATGAGGGCGAGGATCAGACGTGGCTCAGGTTGGAGTTTTTATACATCATGGCCCTTTCATGAAGAGGACGGGGCAAGGGAGGTTTTCCTACGGTGGGGGTTGTGAGATGCTCTAAGCAGCAAGAATTCCTTCTGCAGGACAACTGAGAACTGTTGGATGGCTCCAGGACCTCTCAAAAGGAATGATTCCAGAGCAGGGTTCTAAAGATCGATTCCTGGGCAGCCTGCATCGCATTTCAATTGTCTTCTTGTGAGAAGACAGGTTCGATCGCCTGTCTGTGCGGGAGTAACAGGCATCCTGCAATGGGCTCTAATGTGGGTTTGTGTCCATGGAGACCTTGGAATTGTGCGGTGGCACCGGGGCCCTGAAGGATTCTCCTAACCAGAGGTTTTGACACAGCTCCAATGAGCACATTTCCCATGTGGAGACGATTTGTTCTGATGGGGCCCTCTGGAAACCCCTTATGCTGATATTGGAAACCAGGCCTCTGGGGAGAGATGCCTGGAAACCAAAGCAATGGACCTAACTAGGGCCTATTGGCCTGTCCGGTTCAATCTCCTTCTCTGGGGACATCTGTTTATGGGTCGGAGTGGAGGTAGTTGCTCAGCTGGTGTCAGATTGCCCCTGTTTGTCCTGGGCAGCCTACACTATGGGCTGGACTCGGGGACATTGGAGGTTTCTCCTAATTTATATGGTTGTGACCAATGGAATTGGCAGAATTCCCTTGGAGAGGGCAGGCACAGTCCTGTGGTGTCACTCCAGGGTTCCCAGCCTGGAAGGTGTATGGTCCTGGGCATGGGGACAGAAGGACGTAGGTATGGCAGGCCTGATCTACAGACCGTCCAGAGAACTTTTTGGGATATGAACAAAGGGCATGTGTGAGGTGCTTGGTCAGGCTTTTGTCTCTGGATTTTGTGTCAATGATAGCCGTGGAATGTTGGGGTGGCCTCATGGGACATGAACATGTCTCCCTCACTTGGGATCTAGCCCGATCCCAAGAGTTTGGGGTAATTCTGTTGGATATGAAATGTCCGTTCTTGTTCTTCTTTTTTTTTTTTTTTCCACAGGTGTCCCACCAAAAGAGGAATTCCAGAGCAGGGCTCTGAGAGGGGCGACTGGACAACCCAACCTCTAGTTAATATTGGGGCCCTAGGGGCATAGCAAACCCCATATGGGGGCTAGCCACTGAGAGTCCTTCCTTGAGGACTGGGCTCACGCTGATAGCCACAATGTGTGTTTGTTTCTAACGCTGCCTTCTAGCATGGGCGAAGCCTCAAGGGCCATGCTGGTTTCTCCTACACTGAACATTGGACAACAAACAAACAGAAGTTTTCTTGCCATGAGGAAGGAGGAGTTCTGATTTCTGCACCATGTTCAACCCTGGGCAGTGATTGGAGATAAGGTCTAGGTTCTGAAGCCTGAAAACCGAGGTTGGGAAGAGATGACAACATAAGGCCATGGCGGGTCCAATGTGCTCAGTGTGCAGCCAGCTGTCTGGGTGTCGGTCTTGAGGTCCGGGGTCTAGCTGTGTCTGGCAGGGCATTAGTGCCCAGGGTGGACTATGTAATTGAGGTACAGTCGAGTGGTGTGAATGTTGATCCTCATTCGGGGTCTCTGGGTAGCCCCAGAGGTCAATGTTTTTCTTCTGGAGGGCAGGCAGAGTGCTGCATAATGGCTCCAGAATTGCCAAACTTGAAGGCTTGTGGGCCTGGAGTGTGAGGACTGAAGTCTGCGAACACAAGCTAGGCATAGGTTTGGGGTGGGGGCACTGAAGGCACACTCTACAGAGGTGAATCGAGATCTCGTGCATCTGAAGTAAGGGCGAGGATCAGATATTGGAAGGTTGGAGTATCTGTCCATGATGGCCCCTTCAGGAAGGGGGGGTGGGGCAACACGAGGCCATGGAGTGTTTCCCTCGATGGGGGTTTTGAGATTCTCCAAACCACTAGAATTCCTTCTACGGGAAAATTGAGACATGTTGGATTGCTTAAGGACGTCCCATATAGAACAACTCCAGAACAGTATTCTAAAATTTGATGCCTAGGCAGCCCTCTTCATATTCGAATCGTCTCCTTGGGATAAGAGAAGTTCAATCTGCTGGCTCTGGGGGAGCAACCGAGGGAGATATGTTGAAATGCACTCTCCCGCGGATGGGTCATAATATGGGTTTGTGTCCATGGAGACCTTGGAATGGGGCAGTGGCACTGGAGCCCTGAAGGATTCTCCTAACCTAAGGCTTTGACACAGCCCCAACGAGCAAGTTTCCCATGTGGAGACGAGATGTGTTCTGATCGTTGCCTCAGGAATCCCCCGTATGCTGGTATTGGAAACCAGTCCTCTGTGGAGATGTCTAGTAACCAAGGCAATGGATCCAATTAGGGGCTAGGGGCCTGTCTGGTTCAATGTTCTTCACAGGGGACATCTGTCTACGGGTCTGAGTGGAGGTAGTTCCTCAGCTAGTGTCAGATCACCACTGTTTGTCCTGGGGTGCCGACACTATTGCGATAGCCTCAGGCACTTTGTAGGTTTCTCCTAATTTGTACGGTTGTAGCCAATGGAATGGGCAGAATACCCTTAAAGAAGGCATGCACAGTCCTGAGGTGTCACTGCAGGGACCCCAGCCGGGAGGGTGTGTGGGCCATGGCTGTGGGGACAGAAGTTTGAAAACACAAACGTGGCGAAGTTTTGGAAACATAGGTATGGCAGGCCGAATCTATATACCGTGAGGAGAACTCTATGGGATATGAGCAAAGGGCGAGTGTGAGGCAATTTCTCAGGCTTTTGTCCTTGGATTTTGTGTCACCAATGGCCGAGGAATGTCGAGGTGGCCTCAAGGGATATGGACGAGTCTCCCTCTCTGGAAATTTTTTCCGATCACAGGAGTTTGGGGTGATTCTGTGGGATCCGAGGAGTCCGTTCTTTTTTTTTTTTTTTTTTTTTTGTTTACCTCAGGTGTCCCACCAAAAGAGGGATACCAGAGCACAGTCCTGGTGAGAGGAGAATGGACAAACCGACCTCTGATTAAGAATGGGGGCTTAGGGGTAGGGAAAGCCCCATATGTGGGCTTTTGGTACAGCCACTGACAGGCCTTACTTGAGAACAGGACTCATACTGAGGTTCACAATGCGTGTTTGTGCCCAATGCAGCTCTCAAGCATGGGCGGGGCCTCATGGGTCATGCTGGTTTCTCCTACACTGAATGTTGGAAAACATGCCAACCACAAGGATTCTTGCCATGGGGAAGGAGGAGTTCTGATTTCTGCATCACATTCACCGCTGGGCAGTGTTTGGAGTTAAGGTCGAGGTTCTGAAGCCTGAGAAACGAGGTTGGGAAGAGATGATGACCTAAGTCCATGGCAGGTTCGATGTTCTCAGTGTGCGGCCAGCTGTCTGGGTGTTGGTCGGGAGGTCCGGGCTTAGGCTATGTCAGACAGGGCAATGGTGCCCAGCGTAAACTGTATAATTGGGGTACAGTCGAGTTGTGTGCAAGTTGATCCTCATTTGGGGTTTCTGGTTAGCCCAATAGGGCAACGATTTTCTTCTGGAGGGTAGGCAGAGTGCTACACTGTGTCTCCAGAGTTCCCAAACTGGAGGACTAGTGAGACAGGAGTTTGAGGACGGAAGTCTGAGAACACAAGCTAGGCTTAGATTTTGGGATGAGGGCTCAGCAGGCAACTCAGCAGAGCTGAATCGAGATCTCGTGCATCTGAAGTCAGGGTGAGGATCAGACAATGACTCAGGTTTAGTTTCTGTCCATGTTGGTCCCTTCATGAAGCAGGAGGTGCATCACGATGCTATGGAGGTTTTCCCATGATGGGAGTTGTGAGATTCTCCAAACTGCAAGGATTCCTTCTTCGGGACAATTAAGACCTGTTGGATGGCCTATTACATCCCATAGGGACGACTCCAGATCAGGGTTCTAAGGATGGATGCCTGGGCTGCCCGCCTTGCGATAAGACAGAATCGACCTGTGCTTTCTGGGGGAGCAACCGAGGGTGCTGAGCTGAAATGGACTCTCCTGTGCATGGTTCTTAATGTGGGTTTGTGTCCATGGGGACCTTGGAATGGGGCGGTGGCACCAGGGTCCTGAAGGTTTCTACTAACCACAGGTTTTGACACAGTTCCCACGTGCAAGTTTTCAATATGGAGACAAGATTTGTTCTGATGGGTGCCTCAGGAAAGCCCGATATGCTGCTATTGGAAACCAGGCCTCTGAGGAGAGGTGGCTGGAAACCAAACCACTGGATCTGATGAGGTCCTAGGGGCCTGTCTGGTTCAATATTCTTCTTTGGGGACATCTGTCTCCGGGTCTGAGTGGAGGTAGTGGCTCAACTGTCCCAGCAGCCTACACAGTTAGGATAGACTTGGGAGGTTGGAGTTTTCTCCTAATTTGTTCTGATTGGTGTCACCCCGACATTCCTCAGCCATCACTGACACAAAATCCAGTGACAAAAGCCTGATCAAGCACCTCACACTCGCCCTTTGCTCATATCCCCGAGTTTTCCTCAAGGTCTATAGACCATTCCTGCACTAATGTCCTGTCTTACACAACCCGAGTCCGGACCTCCCGACCGACACCCAGACAGCTAGCCGCACACTGAGCACATCAGACCAGCCATAGCCTTATGTTGCCATCTCTTCCCAACCTCGGTTTTCAGGCTTTGGAACCTATATCTGATCTCCAATCACTGCCCAGGGTTGAACATGATGCAGAAATCAGAACTCCTCCTTCCGCATGGCAAGAAATCCTGTGGTTGGCATGTTGTTGAACGTTCAGGTTAGGAGAAACCAGTGTGGCTTATGAGCCCCCCCCCATGCTTGAGGGCCAGATTGGGCACAAACTCGCATTGTGATACTCAGCGTGAGCCCTATCCTCAAGTAAGGCCTCTCAGTGGCTGGAACATTAGTCAGCATATGGGGCTTGCCATGTCCCTAGGCCCCCATTCTAAACCAGAGGTCGGGTTGTTCAGTCGCCCCTCCCCAAGGCTCTCCTCTGGAATCTGTCTTTTGTTGGGACACTTGAGGTTAAAAAAACAGAAAGGACTCCTCCCATTATAAAGAATGACCACTAACTCTTCGGATCGGGCCAAATCGCCAGAGAGGGATACACGTCCATGGTCAATGAAGCCACCTCGACATTCAACGGTTATCGTTGATACAAAATCGAGACAAAAGCCTCAGCAAGCGCCTCACACTCGCTCTTTGTTCATATCCCGAATAGTTCTCCTCAAGGTCTGTAGATCGGGCCTGCCATACCTCCATCCCCAAACCTTATCGGAGTTAGTATTTTCAGGCTTCTTCTGTCATCACAACCCTGGCCCACACACCCTCCAGCCTGGGGTCTCTGGAGCCACAACTCAGGACTGTGCCTGCCCGCTGCAAGGGAATTCTGCCCATTCCATTGGCCACAACCGGACAAATTAGTGGAATTTCCAAAATCCCCAAAGTTTTCCCAATGGTGTAGGTTGCCCGGAACAAACAGGGGCGATCTGCCAACAGCTGAACAACTACCTCCACTCAGATCCATAGGCATATATCCCCAGAGAAAAATATTGAACCCGACATGCCCCTAGGCCCTAATCAGATCCATTGCTTTGATTTCCAGTCATCTCTCCCCAGAGACCTGGTTTGCAATACAGCATTTGGGGTTTCCTGAGGCACCGATCAGAACAAATCTCGTCTCCACAAATTAAACGTGCTCTTTGGAGCTATGTCAAAACCTCCAGTTAGGAGAATCCTTCAGGGCCCCGGTGACACCGCCCCATTCCAAGGTCTCCATGGACACAAACCCACATTATGACCCATCTGTAGGAGAGTCCATTTTGACTCAGACCCCTCGGTTGCTCCCCCAGCCCCAGCAGATAGAAAATATCTTTTTGCTAGGAGACAATTGGAATGTGATGTGTTCTGCCCACTCATCCATCCTTAGAACACTGCTCTGGAGTCGTTTCCTATGGGACGTCCTGGAGCCATCCAACAGTTCTCAATTGTACCACAAAAAGAATCTTTGTGGCTTTGAACATTGCACAATACCCATCATGGGAAAACCTCAATGGCCTCCTGATGCCCCCCCTCCATGAAGGGGCCATCATGGACAGAAACTCTAACGTGAGCCAACGTCTGATCCTCACCCTGACTTCAGATGCACGAGATCTCAATTCAGCTCTTTAGAGTGTGCCTGCCCTGCCCTCACCCTGAAACCTAAGACTAGCTTGTGCCCTCAGATTTTCATCCTCACACTCCTGGCCAAAATGCCCTCCACTTTGGGAATTCTGTAGACACAATGCAGCACTCTGCCTCCCCTCCAGAAGTAAATCTTTGCCCTATGGGGCTACCCAGAAATGCAAAATGAGGATTAACCTCACGCCACTCGACTGTACCCCAATTATACAGTGTACACAGGGCACTAATGTCCTGTGTGACACTGCCTGAGCCCCGACGTCCCTATCAAAACCCAGACAGATGGCCGCACACTGAGTCCATAAGACTCGCCAGGGCCTTAGGTCATCATCTCTTCCCAACCTCGGTTTTCAGGCTTCAGAACCTAGACCTTATCTCCACTCACTGCTGGGGTTGAATGTGATTCAGAAATCAGAACTCCTCCTTCCCCGTGGCCAGAAACCTTGTGTTTTTCGTGTTGTCCAACGATCAGTGTAGGAGAAACCAGTGTGGCCCATGAGGCCCCGCCCATGTTGAGGGCCGTGAGGGCACAAACACGCTTTGTGACCCTCAGCATGAGCCCTGTGCTCACGTAAGGCCTCTCAGAGGCTGGACCAATTGCCTGCAAATGGGGCTGGCCATGCCCCTAGGACACCAATCTTGACCAGAGGTCGAGTTTTCCAGTCGCCCCTCCCCTAGGCTCTGCTCTGGAACCCCTCTTTTGGTGGGACACCTTAGGTTAAAAAAAAAAAAAACCAGAAATCATTCCTCACATCCCACAGAATGACCTCAATCTCTTGGGATTGGGTCAAATCTCCATTGAGGGAGACCCATCCATGGCCAATGAGGCCACCTCGGCATTCCACGGCTATTTTTGACACTAAATCCAGAGACAAAAGCCTTAGCAAGCGCCTCACACTCGCCCTTTCTTCATATCACGAAGAATTCTCCTCTTGGTCTGTATTCCAGGCCATCCATACTTTCGTCCCCAACCCTAAGCTTAGTTTGTGTATTCAGACTTCTGTCCCCACAGTCCTGGACCACACACCCTCCAGGCCGGGGCCCCTGGATCTACACCTCAGGATGTGCCTGTCCTCTCCAAGGGAATTCTGCTCATTCCATTGGACACAACCTGACAGATTAAGAGAAACCTCCTAATTCCCCAAGGCCATCCCAACACTGTCGGGTGCCCAGGACAAACAGGGGAGATCTGTCACAAGCTGTGCAACTACCTCCACTCAGACATGTAGACAGATATTCCCAGAGAAGAAGATTGAACTGGACAGGCACCTAGGCCCTAATCGAATCCATTGCTTTTGATTCCAGTCATCTCTCCTCAGAGTCCTGGTCTCCAATACCAGCATATGTGGGTTCCTGGAGGTTTCAATCAGAGCAAATCTCATCTCCACATGGGAAACTTGTTCTTTGGAGCCATGTCAATACTTCCAGTTAGTAGAACTCTTCAGGTACACGGAGCCACTGCCCCCTTCCAAGGCCTCCATGGATACAAGTCCACATTATGAACCCTCCTCAGGAGAGTCCATTTCAACTCAGCCCCCTTCGTTACTCCCCCATAGCTAGCGATCGAACCTGCCTTATCACAAGTAGATAATTGGAATGGGAGGCGGGGTGCCCAGGATTCCATCCTTAGAACCCTAGTCTGGCCTCATTCCGTAATGGATGTCCTGGAGCCATCCGACTGGTCTTGACTGTCTCGCAGAATGAATCCTTGGGGATTGGAGCATCTCACTACTCCCATCTTGGGAAAACCACCATGGCCTAATGATGCACCCACACCTTCGTGAAGGGGGGAAATGGACAGAAACACCAACCTGAGCCAAAGTTTGATTCTCGTCCTGTCTTCATATCCACGAGATCTCGATTCAGCTCAGCAGAGTGTACCTGCCATGCCCTCACTCCAAAACTTATGCCTAGCTTGTGTTCTCAGACTTCCGTCGTCACACGCCTGGGCCACAAGCCCCCCAGTTTGGGAATTCTGGAGCCACAATGCAGCACTCTTCCTGCCCTCCATAACAGAAACGCTGCCCTATGGAGCTACCCAGAAACCCCAAGTGAGGATCAACCTGCATGTCACTCGACTGTAGCCCAATTATACAATCTAACCTGGGCACTAATGTGCTGTCAGACACAGCCTGAGCCCAGACCTTCCGACCAACACCCGGACAGCTGGGGCCACACCTCAGGAGTGTGCCTGCCCTCTCCAAGGGAATTCTGCCCATTCCATTGGCCACAACCCTACAGATTACGAGAAACCTCCAAAGACTCCCGGGACTATCCCAATAGTGTAGTACTCCCGGGAGAAACAGGGGCGATCTGACACAAGCTGAGCAATGACTCCCACTCAGAACCATAGAGAGATGTTCCCAGAGTAGAAGATTTAAGCAGACAGACCCCTAGGCCCTAATCAGATCCATTGCTTTGGTTCCTAGGCATCTCTACTCAGAGGCCTGGTTTCCAATACCAGCTTACTGGGGTTCCTGAGGCACCAATCAGAACAAATCTTGTCTCCACATGGGAAACTTACTCTTTGGAGCTGTGTCAATACCTCCTATTAGGAGAATCCTTCAGGGCGCCAGCGCCACTGCCCCATTCCAAGGTCTCCATGGACACAAACCCACATTATAATGATACACAGGAGAGTCCATTTCAACTCATCCCCCTCGGTTGCTTCCCCAGAACCAGCAGAACAAATCTGCCTTGTCACTAGGAGACAATTGGAATGCGAGTTGGGTTGCCCAGGCATCCATCGTTAGAACCTTGCTCTTGAGAATTTCCTTATGGGACGTCCTGGATCCATCCAACAGGTCTCGACTGTCCCACAGAAGGAATCCTTGCAGTTTGGATCATCAGAATTTCGCACCGTGGGAAAAACTCCATTGCCTCGTGATGCCCCCCAACTTTCATTAAAGGACCCTCATGGACAGAAACTCCAATCTGAGCCAACGTCTGATCCTGCCCTGTCTTCAGATGCATGAGATCGCGATTCAGCTCTTCAAAGTGTGCCTGCTGTGACCTCGCCTCAAACCTAAGCCTTGCTTGTGTTCTCGGACTTCCGTTCTCACACTCCTGGCCCACAAGCCCTCCAGTTTGGCATTCCATAGGCACAATGCAGCACTCTGCCTGCCGTCCAGAAGAAAAACGTTGTCCTATGGGGCTACCCAGAAACCCCAAATGAGGATCAAACTGCATGCTACTCGACTATACCCCAATTATACAGTCTTGTCCGGGTACTAATGCCATGTCTGACATAGCCTGAGCCTAGATTCCTGACCTACACCCAGACAGCTGGCCGCACACTGTACACATCGGACCCTCCATGGCATTAGGTCATCATCTCTTCCCAAATTCTGTTCCCAGGCATCATAACCTAGACCTTATCTCCAATCACTGCCCAGCATTGAACGTGATGCAAATATCAGAACTCCTCGTTCCCCATGGCCAGAAACCTTGTGGTTGGCATGTTGTCCAATGTTCAGTGTAGGAGAAAACAGCATGACCCATGAGCACCTGCCCATGTTTGAGGGCCGCCATGGGCACAAACACACATATTGACCCTCACTGTCAGCCCTAACCTCAAGTAAAGCCTCTCAGTGATTGGACCTAGAGCTTGGATATGGGGCTTGCCATTTCCCTAGTCCCCCCATCTTTACCTGAGCTTGAAATGTCTGGTCACTGCTACTTAGGGCTCTGCTCTGGAATACCTCTTCAGTGGGACACCTGAGATTAAAAACAAAACAAAAACAAAAACAAACAAACAAACAAACAAAAGAACAAAACAAACAAACAAACAAACAAACAAAAACACACAGATAAAGAACTACTCCCATCCCAGACTGACCACAAACACTTGGGATCTGGCCAAATCCCCTAGAGAAAGACTCTTCCATGGCCCATGAGGCCAGCCTGACATTCCCTGGCCACCACTGAAACAAAATCCAGAGACAAAAGCCTGAATAAGTGCCTCACACTCGCCCTTTTTTCATAGCCCAAATAATTCTCCTCTCGGGCTGTAGATCAGACCTGTCATACATAGTGAACAAACCCAAGCTGAGGTTGCGTTTTCAATCTTCTGTCCCCACCGTCTTGGCCCACAAACCCTCCAGGCTTGGGCCCTTCGAGCCACACCTCAGGACTGTGCCTGCCCTCTCCAGGGGAATTCTGCCAAATCCAGGGGATTTGTGCCTGCCCTCTCCAGGGGAATTCTGCCACAACCCTACAGATTAGGAGAAAACTAAGGGATCCCCCAAGCCATCCCAGTACTGTAGGCTGCCCACGACAAACAGGGGCGGTCTGTCAGAAGCTGTGCAACTACCCCCACTCAGACTCATAGACAGATATCCCCAGAGAAGAAGATTGAACCGGACAGGCACCTAGGCCCTAATTGGATCCATTGCTTTTCATCTCAGGCATCTCTCCTCATAGGCCCGCTTTCCAATACCAGCATATATGGGTTCTTGGTGGAATCAGTCAGTACAAATCGCGTCTCCACATGTGAAACTTGCTCTTTTGAGCTGTGTCAAAACCTCCGGTTAGAATCAACCTTCAGGTACACGGAGCCACTGCCCCATTCCAAGGTCTCCATGGACACAAACCCACATTATGACCCATCCTCAAGAGAGACCATTTCAACTCAGGCCCCTCGGTTGCTCCCCCAGAGCCAGTAATCGAACCTGCATTATTGCAAGTAGATAATTGGAATGGGAGGCGGGCTGCTCAGGATTCCATCCTTAGAACCCTGCTCTGGTGTCATTCTGTATTGGATGACCTTGAGCCATCCGACAGGTCTCGACTGTCCTGCAGATGGAATCCTTGGGGATTGGAGCATCTCACTACTCCCATCTTGGGAAAACCACCATGGCCTCATGATGCCCCTCCCCCTTTGTGAAGGGGGGGAAATGGACGGGAACTCCACCATGAGCCTAAGTCTGATCCTCGCCCTGAGTTCATATCTATGAGATCTTGATTCAGCTAAGCAGAGTGTGCCTGCTGTGCCCTCCCTCGGAAACCTTAGCCAAGCTTGTGTTCTCAGACTTCTGTCGTCACATGCCTGGGCCACAAGCCCTCCTGTTTGGGATCGGGAGCCACAATGCAGCAATCTGCCTGCCCTCCAGAAGAAAAACTTTGCCCTATGGGATTACCCAGAAACCCAAAATGCGTATCAACCTGCACCCCACTCGACTGTACCCCAATTGTACAGTGTACCCTGGGCACTCATGTGCTGTCTGACACAGCCTGAGCCCAGAACTCCCGACAGACACCTGGACAGCTGGGGGCACACCTCAGGACTGTGCCTTCCCTCTCCAAGGGACTTCTGCCCTTTCCATTGGCCACAGCACTACAAATTACGAGAAAACTTCAAAGACCCCCGAGACTATCCTGATAGTGTAGGACTCCCGAGAGAAACAGTGGCTATTAGACACAAGCTGAGAAACGACCTCACTCAGAACCGTAGACAGATGTTCCCAGAGAAGAAGATTGAAGCGGACAGACCCCTAGGCCCTAATCAGATCCATTGCTTTGGTTTCTAGGAATCTCTACTCAGAGGCCTGGTTTCCAATACCAGCTTATCAGGGTTCTTGAGGCACCAATCAGAACAAATCTCATCTCCACATGGGAAACTTGCTCTTTGGATCTGTGTCAATACCTCCGGTTAGGAGAATCCTTCAGGGTGCCAGAGCCACTGCCCCATTCCAAGGTATCCATGGACACAAACCCACATTATGACCCATCCTCGGGAGACTCCATTTCAACTCACTCCCCTACATTGCTCCTCCAGAGCCAGGAGACCGAACCTGTGTTGTCGCTAAGAGAAGATTAGAATAGGAGTTGGGCTGCCCAGCATCCATCGTTAGAAACCCGCTCTGGAAAAAATTTTTATGAGACGTCTTTGATCCATTACAGGTCTCGACTGTCCCGCAGAAGGAATCCTTGTGGTTTGCAGCATCACACACTCCCACCATGGGAAAACTTCCATGTCCTCGTGATGTCTCCACCTTCATGTAGGCATCATCATGGACAGAAACTCCAACCTGAGGCAATGTCTGATCGTTGCCCTGACTTCAGATGCACGAGATCTCAATTCAGCTCTGCAGAGTGTGCCTGACCTGCCCTTGCTCCAAAACCTAAGCTTAGCTTGTGTTCTCAGACTTCTGTCCTTCCACTCCTGGCTCACAAGCCCTCCAGTTTGGGAATTCTGGAGACACTATGCAGCACTCTGCCTGTCTTACAGAAGAAAACCAATGCCCCATGGGACTACCCAGAAATCCCAAATGAAGATCAACCTGCACGCCACTCGACAGTACCCCAAATATACAGTCCAGCATGAGCAGTAATTCTCTGTCTGACTCGGCCTGAGCCCAGACCTCATGACCGACACCCATAGAGCTGGCCGCACACTGAGAACATCGGGCATGCCATGGCCTTAGGTTGTCATCTCTTCCCAACTTCTGTCTTCAGATTTCAGAACCTAGACCTTATCTCCACTCACTGCCAAGTGGTGTACATGATGCAGATTTCAGAACTTCTCCTCCCCCATGGCAAGAGACTTTGTGGTTGGCATGTTGTCCAACGTTCAGTATAGGAGAAAACAGTGTGGCCCATGAGGCCCTGGCCATGCTCGAGGGCTGCGATGGGCACAAACACACATTGGGACTCTCAGCGTGAGCCCTGTCCTCAAGGCTGGACATCTCCGTGACTGGACCAAGAGCCCGCATATGGGGCTTGCCATGCCCCTAGTCCCCCAATCTTAAGGAGAGCTCAAGATGTCTAGTCACGTCTACTCAGGTCTCTGCTCTGTTATTCGTTTTTTGGTGGGACACGTGAGGTAAAACAAAACAAAACAAACAAACAAAAGGCAAAAAGGACTCCTCCCATCCACAGAATAACCCCAAACACTTGGGATATGGCCAAATCCCCAGAAAGAAAGACTCGTCCATGGCCCATGAGGAAACCCCAACATCCCACGGCCACCATTGACACAAAATCCAGAGACAATAGCCGAGCAAGAGCCTCACACTTGCCATTTGTTTATAACGCGAATAATTCTCCTCACAGTCTGTAGATTGGGCCTGCCATACCTATGTCCCCAAACCTAAGCCGAGTTTGTGTTTTCAGACTTTTGTCCCAACAGCTATGGCCCACACACGCTCCAGGCTGGGTGCCCTGGAGCCACAACTCAGGACTGTGCCTGCCCTCTCTCAAGGATATCCGCTCATTTCATTGGTCACTACTGTACAGATTAGGTAAAACCTCCAATGTCCCTGAGGCCATCCCAATAGTGTAGGTCGCCCAGGACAAACGGGGGCGATCTGTCACAAGATGAGCAAAGACCACCACTCAGACCCATAGACAGATAGCCCCAGAGAAGATGATAGAACCGTACAGGCACATAAGCCCTAACTGAATCTAGTTCTTGTATCCAGGCATCTCTGCTCAGAGGCCTGGTTTCCTGAGGTACCAATCAGGACAAATCTCGTGTCCACATGGGCGACTTTTCTTTGGAGACATGTCAAAACCTCTACTTGGGAGAAACCTTCAGGTCCCTGGAGATACTGCTCCATTCCAAGGTCTTCATGGACACAGAACCACATCATGACCCATCCTCGGGAGAGTCCTTTCAACACAGCACCTTCGGTTGCTCACCCAGAGTCAGCACATTGAACTTGTCTTGTCATTAGGAGATAATTGGAATGCACCGTGGGCTCTCCAGGCCTCCATCCTTAGAACCTGCTCTGGCGTCTTTCCATATGGTACGTCCTGGAGCCATCCAACAGGTTTCGAATGTCCTGGAGAATGAATCCTTGTGGATTGGAGCATCTCACAACTCCCATCGTGGGAAAACCTCCAGGGCCTTATGAATCCCACCCGCCTTCATGAAGGGGGATCATGGACAGAAACGCCAACCTGAGCCAACATCTGGTCCTCACCCTGAATTTAGATGCACGAGATCTCGATTTAGCTCTGCAGAGTGTGCCTGCGGTGCCCTCGACTCGAAACCTAAGCTTAGCTTGTGTTCTCAGACTCCTGTCCTCACACTTCTGGCCCACAAGCCCTCCAGTTTGGGAAGTCCAGAGCCACAATGCAGCACTATGCCTGCCCTCCAGAAAAAAAAAAAAAAGTTGCCCCTGGGATGCCAGGCTACCAAGAAACGCCAAATGAGGATCAACCTACATACCACTCGACTGTACCACAATTATATAGTCTACCCTGCGCACTAATGCCCTGTCCAACAAAGCCTGAGCCAGACCTCTTGACCGACACCCAGTCAGCTGGGGCCACACCAAAGGAATGTCCTGCCCTCTGCAAGGGAATTGTGCCCATTCCATTTGCCACAACCCTACAGATTAGGAGAAACCTCCAACGTCCCTGAAACCATGCCAATAGTGTAGCCCTCCCGGGAGAAACAGGGATGATCTGACACATGCTGAGCAACGACCACCACACAATACTGTAGACTGATGTTCTCAGAGAAAAATATTGAAGTGGACGGGCCCCTAGGCCCTAATCAGATCCATTGTTTTGGATTCCAGACATCTCTCCTCAGATGTCTGGTTTCTAATACGAGCATATGGGGTTTCCTGAGGCAATAATCAGAACAGATCTCGTCTCCACAAGGAAAAATTGTTCTTTGGAACTATCTCAAAACCTCCAGTTAGGAGAATCCTTCAGGGTGCCGGAGCCACTGCCCCATTCCAAGGTCTCCATGGAACACAAAGCCACATTATGACTCATCCTCAGGAGAGTCCATTTCAACCCAGCCCCTTCGGTTGCTCTCCCAGAGCCAGCAGATCGAAACTGTCTTGTCGCTAGGAGATAATTGGAAAGCGAGTTGGGCTGCCCAGGCATCCATCATTAGAACCCCGCTCTGGAGAAGTTCCTTATGGGGCGAACTTGATCCATCCGACAGGTCTCGAATGTCCCGCAGAAGGAAACCTTGTGGTTTGAAGCATCACACACTCGCACCGTGAGAAAACCTCCATGGCCTCGTGATGCCCCCACCTTCATGTAGGGGACATCATGGACAGAAAGTCCAACCTGAGGCAATGTCTGATCCTCGCCCTGACTTCAGATGCACAAGATCTCGATTCAGCTCTGCAGAGTGTGCCTGCCATGCCCTCGCCATGAAACCTAAGCCTAGCTTGTGTTTTCCAGTGTCCATCCTCACACCTCTGGCTCACAATCCATCCAGTTTGGGAATTCTGGAGACACAATGCAGCACTATGCCTGCCCTCCAGAAGAAAAACGTTGCCCTATGGGGCTACAAAGAAACACCAAATGAAGATCAGCCTGCATGCCAATCGACTGTACCCCAATTATACAGTGCAGCCTGTGCAGTAATGCACTGTCTGACACAGCCTGAGCCCAGACATCTTGACCGACCCCCAGACAGTTGGCCGCACACTGAGCACAAGGGATATGCCATGGCCTTAGGTTGTCATCTCTTCCAAACCTCTGTCTTCAAACTTCAGAACCTAGACCTTATCTCCACTCACTGCCAAGCGGTGTACATGATGCAGAAATCAGAACTCCTCTTTCCCCATGGCAAGAAACCTTGTGGTTGGCATGTTGTCCAACATTCAGTGTAGGAGAAACCAGTGTGGCCCATGAGACCCCAGCCATGCAGGGGCCACGACGGATACAAACACATATTTGGATCCTCAGCGTGAGCCCTAACCTCAAGTAAAGCCTCTCAGGGGCTAAACCAAAAGCTCACATATGGGGCTTGCCATACCCCTAGTCCCCCCATCTTAACCAGAGATCAAGAATTCTAGTCACCCATATTCAGAGCTCTTCTCTGGAATGCCACTTTGGTGAGACACATGAGGAAAAAAAAAAGTAGAGAAAGGACTCCTACCATGGAAAGAATGACCCCAAACACTTAGAATAGGGCCAAATCCCCAGAGAGTAATACTTTTCGACGGCCAATGAGGCCAGAGGGACATTCCACAGCCACCCTTGACACAAAATCCAGAGACAAAAGCCTGAGCAAGCACCTCACACTCGCCCTTTGTTCATAGCCCAAAAAATTCTCCTCACAGTCTGTAGATTGGACCTGTCATACATACGTCCCCAAACCTAGGCTGAGTTTGTGCTTTCATGCTTCGGTCCCCACAGTCCTGGCCCACACACCCTCCAGGCTGGGGCCCCTGGAGCCAAACCTCAGGACTGTGCCTGCCCTCTCCAAGGGAATTCTGCCCCTTTCATTGGCTACAACTCTACAAAAGGAGAAACCTCTGATGTCCCAGCAGCCATCCCAATAGTGTAGTCTTCCCAAAACAAACAGGGGCAACCTGTCACAAACTGAGCAACGACCTCCACTCAGATCCGTAGACAGATGTCCCCAGAGAAGAAAATGGACCTGGACAGTCACCTAGGCCCTAATAGGATCCATTGCTTTTGTTTCCAGGCATCTTTCCTCAGAGGCCTGGTTTCCAATACCAGCAAATGGGTTTTTCTGGAGGTATCAATCAGAACAAATCTCGTCTCCAGTGGGAAACTTGCACTTTCGAGCTGTTGCAAAACTTCCAGTTATGAGCAACCTTCAGGTGGCTGGAGCCACTGCCCCCTTACCATGGACACAAAAACACATTATGACCCATCCTCAGGAGAGTCCATTTCAACTCACCCCCTCCATTGCTACCCCAGAGTCAGCAGATCGAAACTGCCTTGTTGCAGGGAGAAAGTTGGAATTCGAGTTGGGCCACCCAGGCTTCCATCATTAGAACCCTGCTCTGGAGTAATTTCTTATGAGACGTCCTGGATACATACAACAGGTCTGGACTGTCCTGCAGAAGGAATCCTTGTGGTTTGCAGCATCACACACTCCCACCTTAGGAAAACCTCCATGGTCTCGTGATGCCCCAACCTTCAGGTAGGGGACATCATAGACAGAAAGTACACCCTGAGGCAATGTCTGATCCTGGCCCTGACTTTAGATCCATGAGATCTCGATTCAGTTCTACAGAGTGTGCCTGCCGTGCCCTTGCCACAAAAGCTAGGCCTAGCTTGTGTTCTCAGACTTCCGTCCTCAAACTCCTGTCTCACTAGTCCTCCAGTTTGGGAACTCTGGAGACACAGTGTAGCACTCTGCCTACCCTCCAGAAGAAAAACGTTGCCCTATGGGGCTACCCAGAAACCCCAAATGAGGATCAACATGCACACCTCTAGAGTGTACCCCAATTACACAGACCAGCCTGGGCAGTAATGCCATGTCTGACACCACCAAAGCCCAAACCTCATGACCAACAACCAGACAGCTGGCCACACACTGAGCGATGGATACAAATACACATTGGGACCCTCAGCATTAGCCCTGTCCTAAAGTAAAGCTTCTCAGGGGCTGGGCAAAAGCCCACATATGGGGTTTGCCATGCCCCTAGTTTCCCAATCTTAGCCAGAGTTCGAGGATTCTAGTCAACCCTATTCAGAGCTCTTTTCTGGAATCCCTCTTCAGTGGGACACATGAGATTAAAAAAAAAAGAAAAAGAGAGAGAGAGAGAGACAGAGAGACAGAGAGAAAGGACTCTTACCATCCAAAGAATGATCCCAAACACTTGGAATCAGGCCAAATCCACAGAGAGAAAAACTCGTCCATGGCCGATGAGGCCAGCCCGACATTCCACGGCCACCGTTGACACAAAATCTGGAGATAAAAGCCTGAAAAAGCACCTCACATTCACCCTTTTTTCATAGCCCAAAAAATTCTCCTCACAGTCTGTAGATCAGGCCTATCATATCTATGTCCCTAAACCTAAGGTGGAGTTTGTGTTTTCAGACTTCTGTCTCCATTGTCCTCGCCCACACACCCTCAAGGGTGGGGCCCATGGCGCCACACCTCAGGACTGTGCCTTCCCTCTCCAAGGGAATACAGCTCATCCCATTGGACACAACCCTACAGATTTGGGTAAAACTCCAATGTTCCCGAGGACATCTCAATAGTGTGGGACGTCCAGGACAAACAAGGGCGATCTGACACAAGCTGAGCCACTACCTCCACTCAGACCTGTAGACAGATGTGCCCAGAGAAGAAGATTGAACCAGACAAGCACCTAGGCCCTAATCGGATCCATTGCTTTTGTTTCCAGGCATCTCTCCTCAGAGGCCTGTATTCTAATACCAGCATATTGGGGTTTCTGTAGGTACCAATCAGAACAAATCTCATCTCCACATGGGAATCTTGCTCTACGGAGCTGTGTCAAAACCTCCAGTTAGGAGAAAACTTAAGGTCACTGGAGCCACCGCCCCATTCCAATGTCTCCATGGACACAACCCCACATTATGACCCATCCTTAGTAGAGTCCATTTCAACTAACCCCCCTCGGTTGCTCCCCAGATCCAGCAGATCAAACCGTACTTGTCACTTGAAATGCGAGGCAGGCTCTTCAGGCATCCATCCTTAGAACCCTGCTCTTGTGTCGTTCCTTATGGGATGTCCTGGAGCCATCCAGCAGGTCTCGACTGTCCCGCAGAAGGAATCCTTGCACAAGGACCATCTCACAACTCCCATCATGGGAAAACTTCCAAGGCCACATGATGCCCCCTATCTTCATGAAGGCGGATCATGGGCAGAAACTCCAACCTGAGCTCACTGCTGATCCTTGCCTTGACTTCAGATGCACGAGATATCGATTCAGCTCTTCAGAGTGTGCCTGCCGTTCCCTCGCCCCGAAACCCAAGTGTAGCTTGTGTTCTCAGACTTCCGCCCTCACTCTCCTGGAACACACACCCTCCAGTTTGGGAATTCCAGAGCCACAATGCAACACTCTGCCTGCCCTCCAGAAGAGAAATGTAGCCCTATCCAGAAATGCCACATGAGGATCAACCTGGACGCCACTAGACTGTACCCCATTATACAGTCTACCCTGGGCACTAATGCCCTGTCTGACACAGCGTGAGCCCGGTCCTCCCGACCATCATCCGGACACCTGGGGCCACATCTCAGGACTGTGCCTGCGCTCTGTAAGGGAATTCTGCCTATTCCATTGGCACAACCCAACAGATTAGAAGAAACCTCCAAAGTCCCTGAGACCATCCCAGTAGTGTAAGCTGCCTTGGACAAACAGGGTCAGTCTGTCACAAGCTGAGAAACGAACTCCACTCAGAACCATAGACAGAAGTGCCCAGAGAAGATTGAAGCAGAGAGGCCCCTAGGCGAAAATCAGATCAATACTTTGGATTCCAGGCATCTCTCCTCAGACGCCTGGTTGCTAATACCAGTGTATGGGTGTTCCTGAGGCACCAATCAGAACAAATCTCATCTACACGTGGGAATCTAGCACTTTGGAGTTGTGTCAAAACCTCCGGTTAGGAGAATCCTTCAGGGCCCCGGAGCCACCGCTCCAATCTAAGGTCTCCATGGACACAAACCCACATGAGACCCATTTTCAGGAGAGTCCATTTCAACTCAGGCCCCTCAGTTGCTCACCCAGTGCCAACAGACCGATCCTACTTTGTCGCTAGGAGACAATTGGAATACAATTTCGCTGCCCAGGCATCCATCGTTAGAACCCTGTTATGGAAAAGTTCCTTATGGGGTGTCCTTGATCCATCCAACAGGTCTTGACCCTCCCACAGAAGGAATCCTTGTGGTTTTTAGCATCACACACTCGCACCATGGGCAAACCTCCATGGCCTAGTGAGCCCCCACATTCATGTACGAGACATCGTGGACAGAAACTCCAACCTGAACCAACATCTGATCTTCGTCCTGACTTCAGGTGCACGAGATCTCGATTCAGCTCTGCAGAGTGTGTCTTCCATGCCCTCGCCCCAAAACCCAAGCCTAGCTTGTGTTCTCAGACTTCCGTCCTTACACTCTTGGGCCACAAGCCCTCCAGTTTGGGAATTCTGGAGACACAATGCAGCATTCTTCCTGCCCTCCAGAAAAGAAACGTTGCCCTAGGGGGCTACCCAGAAAGACCAAAAGAGGATCAACCTGCATGCCACTCGACTCTACCCCAATTTTACAGTCTAGTCTGGGCACTAATGCCCTATCTGACACAGCCTGAGTCCTGAATTCCTGACCGACACCCAGACAGCTGGCCGGACACTGAGAACATTTGAACCGCCATGGCCTTAGGTCGTCATCTCTTCCCAACCTCAGTTTTCAGGCTTCAGAAACCTAAACATTTTCTCCACTCACTTCCCATGGGTGAACGTGATGCAGAAATCAGAACTCCTCCTTCTCCCTCGCCAGAACCTTGTGGTTGTCCAACGTTCAGTGTAGGAGAAACCAGCTGGCCAATGAGGCCCCGCCCATGCTTGAAGGCCGCGATGGGCAAAAACACGCATTGGAACATTCTGTGTAATCCCTATCCTCAAGGAAAGCCTTTCAGTGGCTGGACCAAGAGCCGGCATATGGGACTTCTCATGCCCCAAGTATCCCAATCTTAACCAGAGGTCGATTTATCTAGTTACCCCTACTCAGGGCTCTACTCTGAAATCCCTCTTTGGTGGGACACCTGAAGTGAATAAATACAGAAAGGACTCCTCCCATCCACAGAATGACCCCAACCACTTGCGATTGGGCCAAATCCCCAGAGAGAAAGACTCTTCCATGTCCCATGAGGCCACCACAACATTCCTTAGGCACTTGTGACACAAAATCCAAAGACATAAGCCTGAGCAAGTGCCTCACCCTTTGTTCATAGCCTGAAAAATTCTCCTCACAGTCCATAGATTGGACCTGCCATACCTATGTCCACAAACATAAGGCAAGTTTTTTTTTTCAGACTTCTATACCTACAGTAGTGGCCCACACACCCGCCAGGCTGGGGCCTCTGGAGCCACACCTCAGGAATGTGCCAGCCCTCTCAAAGGAAATTCTGCTCATTCCTTTGGACACAACCCTACAGATTAGGAGAAACCCCCAAAGTCCCCGAGGCCATCCCAATAGTGTAGGACGTCCAGGACAAACAGGGGCAATCAGACACAAGCTGAGCCACTACCACCACTTAGACCCATAGACAGATATCCATAGAAAAGAAGATTGAACAGGACAAGCACCTAGGCCCTAATCGGATCCATAGTTTTTGTTTCAAGGCATCTCTCCTCAGAGGCCTGGATTCCAATACCTGCATATGGGGGTTTCCGGAGATACCAATCAGAACAAATCTCGTCTCCACATGGGAAAATTGTGCTACGAAGCTGTGTCAAAACCTCCAGTTAGGAGAAACCTTCAGGTCACTGGAGCCATTGTCCCATTCCAAGGTCTCCATGGACACAGGCCCACATTATGACCCATCCTCAGGAGAGTCCATTTCAACTCAACCCCCTCAGTTGCTCCTTAAGAGCCAGCAGATCAAACCTGCCTTGTCGTTTGGAGACAATGGAAATGATAGGCGGGCTCTTCAGGCATCCATCCTTAGAACGCTGCTCTTTTGTCATTCCTTATGGGACATCCTGGTGCCATCCAACATCTCTCGACTGTCCCGCAGAAGGAGTCCTTGCAGATTGGATCATCTCACTACTCACATCATGGGAAAACTTCTATGGGCACTTGATGCCCCCAATCTTCATGAAGGCGGATCATGGCGAGAAACTCCAACCTGAGCCAATAGTTGATCCTCGCCTTGACTTCAAATGCACGAGATCTCGATTCAGCTCTTCAGAGTGTGCCTGCCATACCGTTGCCTCAAAACCTAAGCGTAGCTTGTGTTTTCAGACTTCTGTTTTCAAATTCCTGGCACACAAGCACTCCAGTTTGGGAGTACTGGAGGCACAATGCAGCACTCTGCCTGCCCTCCAGAAGAAAAAGTTTGCCTCAAGGGGGCTACCTAGAAACCACAAATGAGGATCAACATGCACGCAACGCGACTGTACCCCAATTATACAGTCTAGCCTAGGCAATCATGCACTGTCTGACACAGCCTGAGCCCGGACTTCGTGACCGACGCTCAGACAGCTGAACGCACACTGAACACATTGGACCTGCCATGGCCTTAGGTCATCATAGCTTCCCAACTTCGGTTTTCAGACATCAGAACTTACACTTTATCTCCACTCACTGCTCAGCGGTGAACGAGATGCAGAAATCAGAACTTCTCCTTCCCCATGGCAAGAAAGCTTGTAGTTGGCATGTTTTCCAACATCAGTGTAGGAGAAACCAGAGTGGCCCATGAGGCCCTGGTCATGCTTGAGTGCCGCGATGGGCACAAACACATATTGGAACCCTCAGCGTGAGCCCAGTCCTCAGGTAATGCCTCTCAGTGGCTGGACCAAGAGCCCGCATATGGGGTTTGCCATGCTCCTAGTCGACCAATCTTAACCAGAGTTCGAGATGTCTTGTCACCCCTACTCATGGCTCTGCTAAGAATCCCTCTTTGGTGTGACACCTGAGGTAAAAAAATATGGAAAGGACTTCTCCCATCCACAGAATGACACCAGTCACTTGGGATCAGTCCAAATCTCCAGAGAGAAAGACTCGTCCATGGCCCATGAGGCCAGCCCGACATTCCACGGCTACCGTTGACACAAAATCTGGTGACAAAAGCCTGAGTAATTGCCTCAAACTCGCTCTTTTTTCAGAGCCCGAAAAATTCTCCTCATGGTCTGTAGATCGGGCCTGCCATACCTACGTCCCCAAACCTAAGCCACGTTTGAGTTTTCAGACTTCTGTCCCCACAGTCCTGGCCCACACACCATCTAGGCTGGGGACCCTGGAGCCACACCTCAGGACTGTGCCTGCCCTCTCCAAGGAAATTCTTCCCATTCCATGGGCCACAACCCTATAGATTAGGAGAAACCTCCAAAGACCCAGAGGCCATCCCAATAGTGTAGGACGCCCAGGACAAAGAGGGGCGATCTGTAACAAGCTGAGCAACGACCTCAACTCAGACCCATAGACAGATATCCCAAGAGAAGAAGATTGAACCAGATGGCCCCTAGACCGTAATCAGTTCCATTGCTTTTTGTTTCTAGGAATCTCTCCTCAGAGGCCTCGTTTCCAATGCCAGCATATGGGGCTTTCCAGAGGTACCAATCAGAACAAATCTCATCTCCACATGAGAAACTTCTTCTTTGGAGCTCTGTAAAAAACTCCAGTTAGGAGAAACCGTCAGGTAACCGGAGCCACCGCCCTATTCCAAGGTCTCCATGGACACAAACCCACATTATGACCATTCGGCAGGAGAGTACATTTCAACTCAGCCCCGTCGATTACTCCCCCAGAGCCAGAATATCAAACCAGCCTTGTCCCTAGGAGACAACTGGAATTCGAGGCGGGATCTCCAGCATCCATTCTTAGAACCTGCTCTGGCGTCATTCTGTATGGGACGTCCTGGAGCCTTCCAACGGGTCGTGACTATCCCGCAGAAGGAGTCCTTACTGATTGGAGCATCTCACAATTCCCATCGTGGGAAAACCTCCATGGCTTCGAGATGACCCCCTACCTTCATAAAGGGGTCATCATGGACAGAAACTCCAACCTGAGCCAACATCTGATCCTCGTCCTGACTTCAGATGCATGAGATCTCCATTCAGATCTGCAGAGTGTGCCTGCCGTGCCCTCACCCCGAAAACCTAAGCCTAGCTTCTGTTCTCAGACTTTCGTCCTCACACTCCTGGCCCACAAGCCCTCCAGTTTGGGAACTCTGGGGCCACAATGCAGCACTCTACCTGCCCTCCAGAAGAAAAATGTTGCCCTATGGGGCTACCCAGAAATTCCAAATGAGAATCAACCTGCACGCCTCTCGACTATACCCCAAATATACAGTCTAGCCTGGGCACTAATGCCCTGTCTGACTCAGACTGAGCCAGGACCTCCCGACCGACACTCAGACAGCTAGGGCCACTCCTCAGGATTGTGACTGCCCTCTCCATGTGAACTTTGCCTATTCCAATGAAAACAATCCTACAGATTAGGAGAAACCTCCAAAGACCCTGAGACCATCCCAGTAGTGTAGGCTACCTGGGACAAACAGGGACTATCTGACACAAGCTGAGCAATGCCCTCCACTGAGAACCATAGACAGATGTGCCCAGAGAAGTTTGAAGCAGACAGGCTCCTAGGCGTGAATCGGATCTCTTGCTTTGGATTCCAGGCATCTCTCCTCAGATGCCTGGTTGCCAACACCAGCTTATGGGGATTCCTGAGGCACCAATCAGAACAAATCTCGTCTCCACATGGGAATCTTGCTCTTTGGAGCTGTGTGAAAACCTCCGGTTAGGAGAATCCTTCAGGTCCCCGGAGCCACCGCCCCATTCCAAGGTTGCCATGAACAAAAACTCACATTATGACCAAACCTCAGGAAAGTCCATTTCAACCCAGCCCCCTTGGTTGGTCCCCCAGAGCCAGCATATCAAACCTGCCTGGTCGCTAGGAGACTATTAGAATGCGAGGTAGGCTGCCCAGGCATCCATCCTTAGAGCCCTGCTCTGGAGAACTTCCTTATGGGACGTCCTGGATCCATCCAACAGGTCATGACTGTCCCGCAGTATGAATCCTTGTGGTTTGGAGTATCACACAATCCCACCTTGGGAAAACCTCCATTCCCTCATGATGCCCCCCACCTTCATGAAGGGGCCATCATGGACAGAAACTCCATCCTCAGCCAAAGTCTGATCCTCACCCTGACTTCAGAAGTACAAGATCTCAATTCAGATCTGCAGAGTGTGCCTGCCATGTCCTCGCCTGGAAACCTAAGCCTAACTTGTGTTCTCAGATCCGTCCTCACAATCCTGACCACAAGCCCTCTAGTTTGGCAATTCTGGAGACACAATGCAGTACTCTGTCTGCCCTCCAGAAGAAAAATGTTTCCCTATAGGGCTAACCAGAAACGCCAAATGAGGAACAACCTGCATGCCACTCAACCGTACCCCAATTTTACAGTCTAGCCTGTGCACTAAAGCCCTGTCTGACACAGCCTGAGCACAGACCTCCCGTCCAACACCCAGACAGCTGGCCGTACACTGAGCCCATCGCATGCACAATGGCTTTAGGTAATCATCTCTACCCAACCTTGGTGTTCAGACTTCAGAACCTAGGCCTTATCTCCACTGACTGCCCAGGAGTGAACGTGATGCAGAAATCAGAACTCCTCTTTCCCCATGGTCAGAAACCTTCTGGTTGGCATGTTGTCCAACGAACATTGTAGGAGAAAGCAGCATGGCCATGAGGTCCCGCCTATCCCTGAGGACTGCAATTTGTAAAAACACACATTGTGACCCTCAGAGTGAGCCCTATCCTCAAGTAAGGCCTGTCAATGAGTGGAACAAGAGCCATCATATGGAGCTTGCCAAGCCCCTATTCCCCCAATGTCAACCAGATTTTAAGGTATCTAGTCACCCACTCAGGGCTCTGCTTTGGAATCCCTCTTTGGTGGGACACCTGAGGTAAAAAAAAAAAATACAGACAGGACTCCACCATCTCCTCCCATTCTACAGAATGACCCCAACCACTTGGGATCGGGCAAAATCCCCAGAGAGAAAGACTTATTCGTGGCCCTTGAGGCCACCCCAGCTTTCTACGGCCCCCCTTGACAGAAAATCCAGAGACAGAATCTTGAGCAAGTGCCTTACACTTGCCCTTTGTTCAAGCCCGAAAAATTCTCCTCACAGTCTATGTTCGGGCCTTTCTTACATACGTCCCCAAACCTAAGCTGAGTTTGTGTTTTCAGACTTCTGTCCCCAGAGTCCTGGCCCACACACCCTCCAAGCTTGGGGCCCTGAAGCCACACCTCAGGTGTGGTGAGCCACACCTCAGAAACTCCAACCTGAGAATTCCTCCAGGGGAATTCTGCCCATTCCATTGGCCACAATCCTACAGATTAGGAGAAACCTCAAATTCCCCAAGACCATCCCAATAGTGTCTGCCGCCCAGGACAAACAGGGGTGATCTGTCACAAGCTAAGCAACTACCTCCACTCAGATCCAGAGAGAGATATCCCCATAGAAGAAGATTGAACCAGGAAGGCACCTAGGCCCTAATCGGATCCATTGCTTTTGTTTCTAGGCATCTGACCTCAGAGGCCTGGTTTCCAATAGCAGCATATGGGGGATTACTGAGGCACTCATCAGAAAAATCTCGCCTCCACATAGGAAATGTACTCTTTGGAGTTCTGTCAAAGCCTCCGGTTAGGAGAATATTCCAGGGCCCCATATCAGGCGCACCATTCCAAGGTCCCCATGGACTTAAACGCACATTATGACCCATCCTCAGGAGAGTCCACTTTAACTTAACCCCTTTGGTTTCTCCTCCAGAGCCAGTAGATCGAACCTGCCTTGTTGCTAGGAGACAACTGGAATGGGAGGCAGGCTGCACAGGCATCCATCCTTAGAACCCTGCTCTAGAGTCGTTCCATATGGGACATCCTGGAGCCATCCAACAGGTCTCGAGTGTCCCACAGAAGGAATCTTTGCAGTTTGGAGCTTCTCACAACTCCCATGATGGGACAATGTCCATGGTCTCATGAGACGCTCCACTTTATAAAGGGGCCTTCATGGACAGAAACTCCAACCTGAGCAAACGGCTGATATTCCCCTGGCTTCAGGTGTATGAGATCTCAATTCAACTCTGTAGAGTGTGCCTGCCATGCCCTCACCCTGAAACCTAAGTCTAGCTTGTGTTCTCAGACTTCTGTCCTCACACTCCTGGCCCACAAGCCCTCCAGTTTGGGAATTCTGGAGACACAATGAAGCACTCTCCCTGCCCTCCAGAAGAAAAATGTTGTCCTATGGAGCTACCCAGAAACCCCAAATGAGGATCAACCTGAACACCACTCGACTACACCCCAGTTATAGAGGCTACCTTTTCTAATGTCCTGTCAAACACAGCCTGAGCCAGCACTTCCGGACCTTCACTCAACAGCTGGCTGCACACTGAGCTCATTGGAGGCACCAGGTCCTTCTGTCCTCATCTCTTCCCAACTTCGGTTTTCAGGCTTCAGAACCTAGACCTAAAGTCCAGTTACTGTCCAGGGGTGAATGTGATGCATAAATCAGAACTCCTCCTTCTCCATGGCCAGAAACCTTGTGGTTGGCATGTTCTCCAACATTCAGTATAGGAGAAACCAGCATGGCCCCTGAGGCCCCACCCATGCTAGAGGGCCTTTTTGGGCACAAATAGGCATTGTGACCCTGAGCGTGAGCCCTGTCCTCAAGGAAGGCCTCTCAGTTTCTGGACCAAGAGCCCGCATATGGGACTTGCCATGCCCCAGGTCCATCCTGGAAATTCAATCCAGCTACAATAGCCTGTGCTACCGCCTTCGAGTCACCTGATTTACAGTTCGTGACTTGATGCCTTCCAGATCTATGCTTTGGCCTATGATCACCTCGCCGCTAATCCTGACCCAAGTTTATGATTGCAGACTTCTCTCTCAAATCCATAGCTCACATGCCTTCCAGGATGGGGTCTCTGGATCCACATCACAGGACTGTGCCTGCCATCCCCAAGGAAACTGTGCACGTCACAGTTGCAAAAAACCCTCCAGATAAGGAGAAAACTGCAAGGACCATGACCCCACCAAAATATTGGATGCCAGTCTGGATGAAAATGCGCAGTCTGAAATACCCTGATCACCTCCATCCAGGCAGACAACAGAGCCAATGGTCCTGAGTAAGAAGAAAGAACATAACCTGCCTCTAGGACTTCTTTGAAAACCTAGATTAGGTTTTCAGGCATCTGTCCTCAGAGGCCTGTTCTGGATTGCCAACTTATGATCAAACATATGGTCCCTGAGCCCCACAACAGAGCATCTCCTGTCCCCAGATGGAATCCGGGCTCTTGGGCCTGTGTCAAATCCTCAGGGTAGATGAATCCTGCACAGCCCCTTAGCCACCAGCACATTCTTAGATCTCCCTGGTAACAAACCAGCATTGTGACCTATCTTCATAAGATTCCATTACCAATCCAGTCCTTGTACTTCGCCTCAGAACCACCAGAATGAACCTGCCATGTTCCTCAGCAGCAATGGTCAATGGAGGGGTGCTTTCCAGGCATCCATGCAGGAGAGCTATGTTACCCATTCTTTCCACATGTGGGACCCTGGAGCAAACAAACCAGACTGCCCCTGGCAGTAGAAGGAAACCTTGCTGTTTGGAGCATCTCACAAGTCCCAGCCTGGGAAATCCTCCATGGTCTGTTGATGTAGCCCCTCCATTTTTCGGTCATCATGGACAAAAATTCCAGCATGAGCAAATATCTGACAACAACGCTTACTCAGGTGCTAGATATTCGATTCAACTGCTGCACGCTGGAAGTGCCTTTTGCTTAATACATAATGTAACCATAGCTTAGATTTACAATTCCATCCTCAGCCTCCTGGTCTGCAAGCCCTATTCATAGGGAATTCTGGAGCCACAACACAGCATTCTGCTTTCCCCATAGAAACAAGTAGGGCCTGGTGAGTCTGCCCAGAAACCTCACATGAGGATCAATCTGCTCGGCACTCGAGGGAACCCCGATTTATAGGATTCCCTGGGCACTAGTGCTGTGTCTGACAGATCCTGAGCCAATACCTAGTGTCAGTCACCCAGAGATAGGGGCCCATATCCACGATTTGAGACTGACCATGGCCCATGTCCGTCATCTTTACCCATCCTTGGTATTTAGGCATCTGTCCCCAGACCTTTGCTGGAATCCCCGCTAATGGGGGAACCTGAAGCACAATAGAGAACTCCTCTTTCCCCATGGCAGGAATTCTGGCTGTTGGTATGGGTGTCCAACCCTCAAAGTGGGAGGCAGCTGCATGGCCAAGGAGACCACGCCCACTCATGAGGGCCACCCTGGGAACAAACAGGCATTGTGACTTTCAGCCTGAGCATGATTTCAAACAAAGGCTCTCAGTTGCACCTCCAGGATCCCGCATGCAAGCCAGGTAAGCCACTAGGCCCAAATCCTAACACTTGGTGGGATTTTCTAGGTGCCCAGACCCAGAGCCCGTCTCTGAAATCCCTATTTTGGGACACCCCTATCATGGAAAACAGCATTCTTCCCTTCCCCGAGAAAGCTACCAACTACTGTGATCCGCCAGGATCCTTAGAGAGGAAAAATCTCCCATGGACTCATGAAGCCACACCTGCATTCCAAGGCCATCCTGGACACACAATCGAGAGAGAGGAGCCTGTGCTACCGCCTTTGAGTCACCCGATTAACAGTTCCTGACGAGCTGCCCTCCATGACTATGCATTGGGCCTCTGATCAACTTGTCACTAACGCTAACCCGAGTTTGTGTTTGCAGACTTCCCTCCCAAAACCATGGCTCACATGCCCTTCAGGATGTAGTATGTGGAGCCACACCATGGGAGTGTACCTGTCATCCCCAAGGAAACTGCCTGTCACTGTTGCAGAAAACCTCTAGATTAGGAGAAACCTGCAAGGCCCCTGAGCCCCCCCCCCAATATTGGAGGCCGTTCTGGACGCAAATGCGCAGTCTGACACACGCTATCACCTACATCCAATCTGGTAGCCAAGTCAATGGTCTTGAGACAGAAGCTTGAATCTGACATGCCCCTAGGACTTCACTGGAACAATATATTATGTTTTCAGGTATCTGTACTCAGAGGACTGTTCTGAATATCAACTTATGATACAACATGGTCCCTGAGCCACACAACATAACATCTCCTGTCTCCAGAAGGAAGCCATGCTCTTGGACCTGTGTCAAACACTCTGGGTTGATGAATCCTGCAAGCCCCCCTGGCAACTAGCACACTGTAAGGTCTCCATGGTAACAAACCTGCATTATGACCCATCTTCATGAGACTCCGTGTCAACTCCAGGCCTTGGTACTTCGCCCCAGAGCCACAAGAACGAATCGGCCATGCTTCTCAGCTGCAATTTTCAATGGAGGTGTGCTTTTCAGGCATCCATGTGGGAGTGCTCTGCTACCCAAACTTTCCACATGGGGGACCCTGGAGCAAATAAACCAGACTCCCCCTGTCTGGTAGAAGGAAACTTTGCTGTTTGGAGCATCTCACAAGCCCCAGCATGGGATATCCTCCATGGCCTCTTGACACCACCCCTCCATTTGTCGGTCATCATAGACAAAAACTCCAGCATGAGGAAACGTCTGACATTCACCTTTACTCAGGTGCTGGATATCTGGAATCAGCCACTGCACACTGGAACTGCCCTCTGCTTGGCACTGAATTTAACCATAGCTTGGGTTTACAATTCCATCCTCACCCTACTGGTCCCCAAGCCCTCTACATAGAGAATTCTAGAATCACAATGCAGCATTCTGCCTCCCCCATAGAAAGAAGAAGTGCCTGATGAGGTCTGCACAGAAACTCCACCTGAGGATCAATCTGCTTGGCCCTCGAGGAAACCCCGATTTATAGGCTGCCCTGGCCTCTAGTGCTGTGTATGACAGAGCATGAGCCCCAACCGTGTGTCAGACACCCAAAGAGCAGGGCCCATTATCAGCATGTGAGACCATGCATGGCCCAGGACCGTCATCTCTACCCATCCTTGGTATTCAGGCCATTCTGCCCAGAACTTTGCTGGAACCCTACCAATGGGGGAACCTGAAGCACTGTAGAGAACTCCTACTTCCTCATGGCAGGAAGCCTGGCTGTTGGGATTGGTGTCCAACCCTCAGAGTGGGAGCCAGCTGTATGGCCAATGAGATCACGCCCACTCATGAGGTCCGCCCTGGGTGCAAACAAGCATTGTGACCCTCAGGCTGTGCATGCTTTCAAACAATCCCTCTAAGTTTCACCACCATGATCCCGCATTGCAGGCCGCCTATGCACCTGGGCCCAAATCCTAACACTTGGTGGGATGTCCCCGATGCCCAGAACCAGAGCCCGTCTCTGGAATCCCTGTTTTGGGGCACCACTATGATGGAAAACAGTATGCTTCCTTTCCCGGAAAAAGCCACCAAACTATGGAAAGTCGCCAGAATCTATGAGAGGAAAAGTCTCCCATGGACCCATGAGACCACAACTGCACTCCGACACCATCCTGGACACACATCCAGAAGGAAAGCCTGTGCATCTGTCTTCCAGTCACCCTTATTAAAGTTCCTGACGAGATGCCCTCCATGTCTACAAATTGGGCCTGCGATCACAATGCCACAATGTCGCTAATGCGAATTTGTGTTTCCAGACTTCTCTCCCAAAACCATGGCTCACATGCCCACCATAATGGGATCTCTGGAGCCACACCACAGAACTCTGTCTGTTATCCCCAAGGACAGTGTGCATATCAGAGTTGCCCAAACCTTCTAGATTTGGAGAAACCTGTAAGGCCCCTGAGCCCACCCCAATATTGCTGGCCACACAGGATGCAAATGCGCAGTCTGAAACACCCTGATCACCTACATCCAGGGAGATAGCCAAGTTAATGATCCTGAGTTATAAGTTTGAACCTGAAATGCCCCTAGGCCCTCAGTGGAACCCCATTAGGTTTTCAGGCATCTGTCCTCAGGGGCCTGTTCTGGAATACCATTTTATGACACATCATGTGGTCCCTGACCCACACGACAGAACACCTCCTGTCCCCAGAAGGATACAGTGCTCTTCGACCTGTGCCAAACCGTCAGGGTAGGAGAATCCTGCATGGCACCTTAGCAACCAGCACATTCTAAGATCTCCTTGGTAACAAACCACCATTGTGACCCCTTTGCAAGAGATTCCATGTCAGCTGAAGACCTTGGTACTTCGCCCCAGATCCACCAGAAAGAACCTGCCATGTTCCTTAGCTGCAATGGTAAATGGAAGTGTGCTTTCCAGGCATCCATGCCAGAAAGCTCTGCTTCACAAACTTTCCACCTGGGGGAACCTAGTGCAAAGAAACCAGACTTCACCTGTCCAGTAGAAGGAAACCTTACTGTTTGGAGTCGCTCATAGGCCTCAGCGTGTGAACTCTTCCATGGCCTCTTGAAGCCACCCCTCCATTGGTCGGTCATCATAGACACAGACTCCAGTGTGAGCAAACATACAGCATGCACCCTTATTCCGGTGCTGGATGCCTCGAATAAACCGCTGCACATTGGAACTGCCTTCCACTTGGCACTGAATTGAACCTTAGCTTCTGTTTACAATTCCATCCTCACCCAACTGGTCCCCAAGCCCTCTTGATAGGGAAATCTGGAGACACAACGCAGCATTCTGCCTTCCCCATCGAATGAACAAATGCCTGGTGAGTCTGGCCAGAATCCCCACATGACGATTAATCTGCTCGGCCCTCGAGTCAACCCAGATTTATAGGCTGCCATGGTCACTAGTGCTGTGTCGGACATAGCCTGAGCCCAGACCGAGATTCTGCTACCAGAGAGCAGGCCCCATATCTACCATTTGGGATGCTCATGGCCCAAGTACGTCATCTCTACGCATCCTTGGTATTCAGTAACCTGTCCCCAGACCTTGTCTGGAATCCCTGCCAATGGGGGAACCTGAAGCATAATAGAGATCTCCTCTTTCCACATGACAATAAACCTGGCTCTTGGGATGGGTGTCCAACCCTCAAAGGGGGAGCCAGTTACAAGACCAATGAGACCTCGCCCACACCTGAGGGCCGCCCTGGGAACAAGCAGGAATTGTGACCCTCAGCCTGTGCATGCTTTCAAACGATTCCTGTCAGTTGCACCACCATGATCCCGCATTGAAAGCCTGATAGGCCTCTAGGCACAAATCCTAATACTTAATGGGATTTCCCAGGTGCCCAGACCCAGAGCCCATCTCTGGAAATGCTGTTTGGGGGCACCCCTACAATGGAAAACAGCACTCTTCCCTTACCAGAAAAAGCCACCAAACTCTGGAGAGCCACCAGGATCCATAGAGAGGAAAAGTCTCCCATAGACACATGAGAACACACCTGCATTCCAAGGTCATCCTGGACACATAATCCAGAGAGAAAAGCGTCTGCTACTGCCTTACAGTCACCCTAATTACAGCTCCCAAAAAGCTGCCCTCCAGGTCTATGAATTGGGCCTGCGATCACCTCACCACTCACCCTAATCCAAATTTGTGTTTGCAGACTTCTCTACCAAAACCATGGCATACATACCCTCCAGGATGGGGTCTCTGGATCCACACCACAGGACTTTCCATGCTATCTCCAAGGAAACTGTGCCTGTCACAGTTGCCCAAACCTTCTAGATTAGGAGAAACCTGCAAGGCCCCTGAGCCTACCCTAATACTGGCAGCTGCTCCTAACGCAAATGCACAGTCTGAAACACCCTGATCACCTACATCCAGGCAGACAGTGAAATCAATGATCCTAAGACAGAATAGTGAACCTAACATGCCCCTAGTACGTCATTAGAGCCCCATATTTGTTTTTCAGACATCTATTCTCAGAGGCCTGTTCTGGAATGAAATTTTGATACAACATGTGGTCCCTGGGCCACACAACAGAACATCTCCTGTCTCTAGATGGAAACCGTGCCTTTCCATCTGCGCCAAAGCCCAGGGTAGTAGAACCCTGCACAGCACCTTAGCCAAGAGCACATTCTAAGATCTCCCTCATAACAAACCAGCATTGTGACCCATCTGCAAGAGATTCCATGTCAACTCAAGGACTTGGTACTTCCCTTCAGAGACACCAGAATGAACCTGGCATGTTCCTCAGTTTCAGTGGTCAATGGAGTTGAGTTTTGCAGGCATCCATGCGGTAGAGCTCTGCTACCCAAATTTCCACTTCAAGGACCCGAGAGCAAATAAACCAGACTCCACCTGTCCAGTAGAACGAAACCTTGCTGTTTGGAGCAGCTCATAAGCCTCAATGTGAAAACCTCTCCATAGCCTCTTGATGCCACCCCTCCATTTGTCAGTCACCATAGACACAGACTCCAGTACGAGCAAAAATCTGACATCCGACCTAACTCAGGTGCTAGATATTTCCAGTAAGCCACTGCACATAGGAACTGCCTTCCGCTTGGCCCTGAATTGAACCGTAGCTTGTGTTTACAATTCCATCCTCACCCGACTGGTCCATAGGCCCTCTTGATATGGAGTTCTGGAGCCACAACACAGCATTCGGCCTTCCCTAGAGAAAGAAGTGCTTGGTGAGTCTGGCCAGAAACTCCACATGAGGATCAATCTGCTCGGCCCTCGAGGGATCCCCGATTTATAGGTTGCCCGGCCACTAGTGCTGTGTCTGACAGAGCCTGAGCCCCGACCTAGTGTCAGTCACCAGAGAGTGGGCCCCACATCTAGCATTTTGGATTGCCGTGGCCCAAGTACGTATTCTCTACCCATCTTTGGTATTCAGGCACCTGTCCCAAGACCTTGGCTGGAAATCCTGCCAATGCGGGAACATGAAGCACAATAGAGAACTCCTCCTTCCTCATGGCAGGAAACTGGGCTATTGAGATCGGTGTCCAACCCTCAAAGGGGGAGACATTTACAAGACCAATGATACCACGCCCACTCCTGAGGCCAGCCCTGGGCACAAACAGGCATTGTGACCCTTAGCCTGAGCATGCTTTCAAACAATCCCTCAGTTGCACCACCATGATCCCGCCTTGTAGGCCTCATACGCCGCTAGGCACAAATCCTAACCCTTGGTGGTATGTCCCAGATGCTCAGAACCAGAGCCCATCTCTGGAATCCCTGTTTTGTGGCACCCCTAAGATGGAAAACAGCACTCTTCCCTTCCCCGAAAAAGCCACCAAACTATGGAGAGCCTCCAGGATCCATGAGAGGAATAGTCTCCCATGGACCCATGAGAACACACCTGCATTTCGAGGCCATCCTGGACACACAATCCAGAGAGAAAAGCCTCTGCTACCAACTTCCAGTCACCCTAATTACAGTTCCAGATGCTCTGCCCTCCAGGTTTATACATTGGCCCTCTATCATCTTACCACTAACCCTAATCCGAATTTGTGTTTGCAGACTTCTCTCCCAAAACAATGGATCTCTTGCCCTCCAGAATCGGTTCTCTAGAGCCATACAACAGGACTGTGCTGCCATCCCCAAGGAGACTGTGCCCGTCATAGTTGCCCAAAACTTCCAGATTAGGAGAAACCTGTAAGGCCCCTGACCCACCCCAATACTGGTGGACACTCTGGACGCAAATGTGCAGTCTGAAACTTCTTGATCACGTACATCTAGGCAGACACCCAAGTCAATGTCTCTGATTCAGAAGATTGAACGTGACATGACCCTAGGACCTCATTTTACCCTAGATTCGGTTTTCAGACATTTGTCCTCAGAGGTCTGTGATACAACATGTGGTGCCTGGGCCACAAAACAGAACATCTCTTATCCCCAGAAGGAAACCGTGCCCTTCCATCTGTGCCAAAGCCCAGGGTAGTAGAATCCTGCACAAAACTTTAGCCACCAGCACATTCTAAGATCTCCCTGGTAACAAACCAGCGTTGTGGCCCATCTGCAAGAGATTCCATGTAAACTCAAGGACTTGGTACTTCGCTCCAGAGACACCAGAACTAACCTGCCATGTTCTCAGCTGCAATGGCCAATGGAATTGAGCTTTGCAGGCATCCATGCAGTAGAGCTTTTCTACCCAAACTTACCACTTGGAGGATCCTGGAGCAAATAAACCACACTCCACCTATCCAGTAGAAGGAAACCTTGCTCTTTGAAGCAGCTCATAAGGCTCAACACGAAATCCCCTCCATGGCTTCTTGACACCACCCTTCCATTTGTCAGTCATCATAGACTCAAACTCCAGTGTGAGCAGATATCTGACATCCGCTCTTACTCAGGTGCTGGATATTTCCAATAAGCCGCTGCACATATGAACTGCCTTCCGCTTGTCACTGAATTGAACTGTAGCTTGTGTTTACAATTCTATCCTCACCCGACTGGTCCCAAGGTCCCTTGATAGGGAAATCTGAGCCACAACAAAGCATTCTGCCTTCCCCATCAAATGAAGAAGTTCCTAGTGAGTCTGGCTGGAAACCCCACATGAGGATCAATCTACTCCCCCCTCGAATCAACCCCGATTTATAGGCTGCCATGGACACTAGTGTTGTTTCTGATAAAGCCTGAGCCCCTACCTAGTGTCATTCACCAGAGAGAGGGCCCCACATCTAGCATTTAGGATTGCCATGGCCCAAGTACATCATCTCTACCCATCCTTGGTACTCAGCACCTGTCCCAAGACTTTTGCTGGAATCCCTGCCAATGGGGGAACCTGAAGCACAAGAGAGAACTCTTCCTTCCTTATGGCAGAAAACTTGGCTGTTGGGATGGGTGTCCAACCCTCAGAGTGGGAGCCAGCTGCCTGGCCAATGAGACCACGCCCACTCATGAGGGCCCCCATGTGAACAAGCATGCATTGTGATCCTCAGCCTGAGCATGCTTTCAAACAAACACTCTCAGTTGCACCTCCCGGATCCTGCACTGCAGGCCTGGTACACCCCTAGGCCCGAATCCTAACCCTTGGTAGAATTTCTTGGTGCCCAGTCACAGAGGCCGTCTCTGAAATCCCTGTTTGGAGGCACCCCTAAGATGGAAAACAGCACTCCTCCCTTCCCCGAAAAACAGCTCTCCTCCCTTCCCCGAAAAAGTCACAAAACTATGGAGAGCCACCAGATCCTAAGTGAGGTAACGTCTCCCATGGACCCAAGAGACCACACCTGCATTCAGAGTCCATCTCTCATCTGGACACACAATCCAGAGAGAAAAGCCTGTGTTACCGCCTTTTAGTCACCCTAATTAAAGTTCCTAATGAGCTTCCCTCCATGTCTACGCATTGGGCCTGCAATCAAATCACCACAAAGTTGCTAACCCAAATTTGTGTTCCCAGACTTCTCTCCCAAAACCATGGCTCACATGCCCACCAGAATGGGATCTCTGGAGCCACAACACAGAACTCTGGATGCCATCCCCAAGGACATTGTGCATATCAGAGTTTCCCAAACCTTCCAGATTAGGAGAAACCTGTAAGGCCCCTGATCCCACCCCAATATTGCCAGCCACTCTGAACGCAAATGTGCAGTCTGAAACACCCTGATCACCTAAATCCAGAGAGACAGCCAAGTCAATGATCGTGAGTTAGAAGATTGAACCTGAAATGCCCCTAGGCCCTCAATGGAACCCCATTAGGTTTTCAGGCATCTGTCTTCAGGGGCCTGTTCTGGAATAACAACTTAGGATACAACACGTGGTCCCTCGACCACACAACAGAACATCTCCTGTCCCCAGAAGGAAACCATACACTTCGAACTGTGCCAAACCCTCAGAGTTGGAGCATCCTGCACATAACCTTAGAAACCAGCACATACGCTGAGTTTGTGCATTGCTCCAAGCCACAAGGTTTCCTTCTGCGAGACAGTCGAGTCCTGTTTGATGGTTCCAGGACGTCCCATATGGAAGGACTGGAGGGCAGAGTTCGAAGGATGGATGCCTGTACACCATACCTCGCATTCCAATTGGCTATGAGCGACAAAACATGTTTGAACTCCTGGCTCTAGGGTAGGCTACCCAAGGGGCTGAGTTGAAATGGACTCTGCTGAGGATGGGATGTAATGTGGGTTTGTGTACATGGAGACCATGGAATGTGCTGGTGGCTCAGGGGGCTTGCAGAATTCGCCTTACCAAAGGGTTTGATACAGCTCGAATAAGAAAGCTCCCCATGTGGAGATGAGAGAGGTTCTGTTTAGTGAATCAGAAAAGCCCCAGATGCTGGTCTTTGAAACCAGTCCTCTGAGGACAGACACCTGGAAACCAAAGCTAGGATTTAGATTAAGGCCTAGGGGCCTGTCTGTTTCAATCTTCTGTCTCTGGGGACACTGTCTGGGTGTCTAAATGGAGATAGTTGCTCAGCTGGTGTCAGAATGTCCCTCTTAGTCCAGGGCAGCCTACACTATTGGCATGACCTCAGAGGCCTTGGAGATTTCTCCTAATCTGTAAGGTTGTGGACAATGGATTGGGCACAGTTTTCTTGGAGAGGACAGGCACAGTCCTTTGGTGTGTCTCCATAGGCCCTAACCTAGAGTGTGTGTGGGTCTGGGCTGTGAGCACAGAAATCTGAAAACACAAACTCGGCATAGGTGTGGTGGCGAGGGTAGGGCAGGCCGGATCCAAAGACTCTGAGGGGAGATCCTTGGCTTATGAAAGAAGGGTGAATGGGAGGCAGTCACACAAGCTTTTGTGTCGGGATGTTGTGTCCCCCAAGCTGTGGAATGTAGGGTGGCCACAGGGGCTATGGAAGAGTCTCCCTCTCTGAGGAGTTGGGCCAGCTCCCAAGATTTTGAGGTCATTTTGTGGGAAGGGTGGAGTCCTGTTGTCTGGATCAGGTGTTTCTCCAAGAGAGGGACTCCAGATCACAGATCAGGCAACTAGAAAACTCGAACTCTGGTGAAGTTTGGGAGCATTGGGGCTTGGCAAGCCCCATGTTCGGGCTCTTGGTCCAGGCTCCGAGAGGCCTTACTTCCACATGGGGCTCACGCTGAGGGTCACAATGTGAGTTTGTGCCCAAGGCAGAACTCAAGTTTTGGCTTGGCCTCAGGGGACATGAAGGTTTCTCTTACCCTGAAGGTGTGACTCCATGCAAACAGCAAGCTTTACAACCATGGGGAAGGTGGAGTTCTGATTTGTGCTTAAGATACCCACCTGTGCTGGGATTTGATATAATGTCTAGTTTCAAATGTCTGAAAACCCAGGTTGGGAAGAGATGAGGGCCTAAGGCCATGGCGTGTCTGATGTGCTGGGTGTGAGGCCAGCTGTATCCTTGTCTGTCCGGATGTCTGGCCTCAGGCTGTGTCAGACAGAGCATTAGTGGCAAGGGCCGCTTATCCAATTTGGGTGCGGTCGAGGTGGAAGCACGTTGATCTTCATTTGGGGTTTCTGGAGAGCCCCATAGGGCAAAGTTTTTCTACTGGTGGGCAGGCAGAGGGCTGAGTTGTGGTTCCATATTTCCCAGTCTGGATGGCTTGTTTGCCAGGAGTGTGAGGAAGGAAGTCTGAAAACACAAGCTAGCGTGAGGTTTGGGGCCGAGGGCACGCAGGCCCACTTTGCATAGGCTGAATTGAGATCTCCTGCATCTGTGGTCAGGGAGAGTATCAGAAGTTGCCTCAGGCTGGAGTTTGTGTCCATGATGGCCCCTTCCTAAAGGGGGTGGGGCCATTATGAGGCCAGAGTCGTTTCCCTATGCTGGGAGTTGTGAGCTTCTCCAAACCTCAAGTTTTCCTTCTGCACACAGTCGAGTCCTATTGGATGGTTCCAGGATGCCCCACACAGAAAGACTAGAGAGCAGGGGTCTAAGCATGGATGCCTGGAAACACCACCTCACCTTCCCATTGACTGGTTGGGATAAGGCAGGCTCAATCTGCGGGCTCTTGGGCGAGCTACCCAGAGGGCTGAGTTGAAATGGACTCTGCTGAGGATGGGCCATAATGTGGGTTGGTGGCCATGGAGACCTTGGAATGTGGTGGTGGCTCAGGGTCTTTGCAGGATTCTCCAACCTGAAGGGTTTGACACAGCTCCAACAAAGAAGCTTCCCGTGTGGAGACGAGAAGTGTTCTGTTTGGTGCCTCAGGAAAGCCCCATATGCTGGTCTTCGAACCCAGGACTCTGAGGAATGACACCTGGAAACCAAAGCAAGAGTTCAGATTAGGGACTAGGGGCCTGTCCATTTCAATCTTCTGTCTTTGTGGACATCTCTCTGCGTGTCTGTGTGGAGGTAGTTGCTCAGCTTGTGTCAGATTGCCCCTGTTTGTCCAGGGCGAGGTTTCTCCTATTCTGTGGGGTTGTGTTCAATGGAATGGGCACAGTCTCCTAGGAGAGAGCAGGACAGTCCTATGGTGTGGCTCCAGAGGCCCCAACCTGGGGGCTGTGTGGGCCAAGGCTGTGGGGATAGACTTCCAAAAACACAAACTCAGCTGAGGTTTGGGGCTGAAGTTATGTCAGGGGCGATCTACAGTTCATGAGTGGAGCTCCTCGTAATTCGAAAGGAGGACGAGTGGGAGGCGGTCGTTCAGGTTTATGTCCCTGGATGTTGTATTCACGATGGTCATTTAATGTAAGCGTGGCCTCATGGGCCATGGAAGTCTTCCTCTCTGGTGATTTGCCCAGCTCCCAAGAGTTTAAGGTCATTCTGTGGGAAGGGAGGAGTCCTGTTTTGTACCTCATGTGTCCCCCCCAATAGAGGGATTCTAGAGCAGAACACTGGGTACAGACAACTGGAATACCCACCCTCTGGTTAGGCCTGGGGGCCTATGGGCATGGAAAGTCCCATATGAGGGCTCTTGTTCCAGCCACTGAGAGGCATAAACTGAATAGGGGACTCATGCTGAGGGTCGCAATGCGTGTTTGTGCCCAAAGCGGCCCTCAATCATGGGTGGGGCATCATTGACCATGCAGGTTTTTCCTACATTGAATGTTGGACAATATGCCAACCACAAGGTTTCTTGCAATGGGGAAGGAGGAGTTCTGATTCCTGCATCACGTTCACCTCTAGGCAGTGATTGGAGATAAGGTCTAGGTTCTGAAACCTGAAGACCGAGGTTAGGAAGAGATGACGACCTAAGGCCATGCCATGTCTGATGTGCTCAGTTTGCGGCCAGCTGTCTGGATGTCAGTCACGAGGTCTGGGCTCAGGCTGTGTCAGACAGGGCATTAGTACCCAGATAAGCTGTATAATTGGGGTATAGTCGAGTGGCATGCAGAAGATAATCATTTGCGGTTTCTCATTAGCCCCTTTGGGTAAAGTTTTTCTTCTGGAGGGCAGGCAGAGTGCTGCATTCTGGCTCCGGAATTGCCAAACTGGAGGGCTTTTGGGCCAGGACTGTGAGGACGGAAGTCTGAGAAAACAAGCTAGGTTTAGGTTTTGGGGCGAGAGCACGGCAGGCACCCTCTGCAGAGCTGAATCGAGATTTCGTGCATCTGAAGTCAGGGCGAGGATTAGACGTTGGCTCAGGTTGGAGATTCTGTCCATGATGGCCCCTTCATGAAGGGGGGTCATAACGAGACCATGGGAGTTTTCCCATGATGGGAGTAGTAAGATATTCCAAACCACAGGGATTTTCTGCAGGTCAATTGAAACCTGTTGGATGGCTCCAGGACGTCCCATATGGAATGACTGCAGAACAGGGTTCTAAGGATGGATGCCTGGGCAGCCCGCCTCACATTCCATTTGTCTCCTAGCAACAGGACACGTTTGATCTGCTGGCTCTGGCGTAGCAACCAAAGGGGCTGAGTTGAAATGGACTCTCCTGAGGATGTGTCATAATGTGGGTTTATGTCCATGGAGACCTTGGAAAGGGGCAGTTGCACCGGGGCCTTGAAGGATTCTCCTAACCGGCGGTATTGACACAGCTCCACAGAGCACGTTTCCCATGTGGAGATGAGATTTGTTCTTATTGGTGCTTCAGTAAACCCCCATATGGAAATCAGAACTCTGAGGAGACATGCCTGGAAACGAAAGCAATGGATCTGTTTCCAGTTAAATCTTCTTCTCTGGGGACATTTGTCTACGGGTCTGAGTGGAAGTAGTTCCTCAGCTTGTGTCAGATCACCACTGTTCCTCCTGGTTGGGCTACACTATCGGGATGGCCTCAGTGACTTTGGAGGTCTCTACTAATTTGCAAGTTTTTGGCCAATGAAATGGGCAGAATTCCTTTGGGGAGGGAAGGCACAGTCCTGAGGTGTGGCTCCAGGGTACCCAGCCTGGAGGGTGTGTGGGTCAGAGCTGTGGGGACAGAAGTCTGAAAACAGAAACTCGGCTTAGGTTTGGGGATGTAGCTATGGCAGGCCTGATCTACAGACCTTGGGAACTCTTCATGATATGAACAAAGGGCGAGTGTGAGGCATTTGCTCAGGCTTTTGTCTCTGGATTTTGTGTCACCGATGGCTGTGGAATGTCGGGGTGGCCTCATGAGCCATGGACGAGTCTCCCTCTCTGGGATATTGGCCCGATCCCAAGATTTTTGGGGTCATTCTGTATGATGGGAGGAGTCCGTTCTGTTTTTTTAACTCAGGTGTGTCACTAAAAGACGGATTCCAGAGCAGAGCCCTGGGGAGGGGCGACTGGACAACACGAAATCTGGTTAAGATTGGGGGCCTAGGGGCATGGCAATCCCCATATGCGGGCTCTTGGTCCAGCCACTGAGAGGCCTTACTTGAGGACAGAGCTCACACTGAGGGTCACAATGCATGTTTGTGCCAAACGTAGCCCTCAAGCATGGGCAGGGACTCATGGACCACGCTGGTGTCTCCTACACTGAACGTTGGACAACATGCCACCCACAAGGTTTTGGCCATGGGGAAGGAGGAGTTCTGATTTTTGCATCACGTTCACCCCTGGGCAGTGATTGGAGATAAGGTCTAGCTTCTGAAGCCTGAAAACCGAGTTTGGGATGAGATGATGACCTAAGGCCATGGCGGGTCGGATGCGCTCAGTGTGCGGTCAGCTGTCTGGGTGTTGGTCAGAACGTCCGGGCTCAGGCTGTGTCAGACAGTGCATTAGTGCCCAGGTTAGACTATACAATTTAGGTACAGTCGAGTGCCGTGTAGGTTTATCCTCATTTAGGGGTGTCTGGAAAGCTCCATAGGGCAACATTTTTCTTCTGGAGGGAAGGCAGAGTGCTGCATTGTGGGTCTGTAATTGCCAAACTTGAGGGCTTCGGGGCCAGGGATGTGAGGACAGAAGTCTGAGAACACAAGCTAGACTTAGGTTTCAGGGCGAGGGCAAGGCAGGCACACTCTGCGATCTCGTGCATCTGAAGTCAGGACGAGGATCAGACTTTGGTGCAGGTTGGAGTTTCTGTCCATGATGGCCCCTTCATGAAAGGGGTGGAATCTCGAGGCCATGGAGGTTTTCCCACGTTGGGAGTTGTGGGATGCTCCAAACTGCAAGGATTCCTTCTGCGGGAAAATTGAGACTTGTTGGATGGCTCCAGGACGTCCCATATGGAATGACTCCAGAGCAGGGTTCTAAGGATGGATGCCTGTGCAGACTGCCTCTTACTCCAATTGTCTCCCTGCAACAAGACAGGTTCGATCTGATGGCTATGCAGGAGCAACCGTGGGAGCTGAGTTGAAATGGACTCTCCTGAGGATGGGTCTTAATGTGTGTTTGTGTCCATGAGGACGTTGGAATGGGGTGGTGGCCCCAGGACTCTAAAGAATTCTAACCGGAGATTTTGAGACAACTCGAAAGAGCAAGTTTTCCATGTGGAGACAAGATTTGTTCTAACTGGTGCCTCAGGAAACCCACATATGCTGGTATTGGAACCAGGCCCCTGAAGAGAGATACATGGAAACCACAGCAATGCATCCGATTAGGTCCTAGGGGCCTCTCCGGTTCAATCTTCTTCTCTGTCGACATCTGTCTATTTTATGAAATGGAGGTAGTTGCTCAGCTGGTGTCAGACCGCCCCTCTTTGTCCGGGCGGCCTACACCATAGGAATGGCCTCGGGGACTTTGGACGTTTCTCCTAAATTGTATGATTATGGACAATGGAATGGGCAGAATTCCTGTGGAGTGGGCAGGCACAGACCTGGGCTCCAAGGGCCCCAGCCTTGAGGGTGTGTGGGCAAAGACTGTGGGGACAGATGTCTGAAAACACAAACTCAGCTTAGGTTTGGGTACGTAGGTATGGCAGGCCCGATCTACAGACTATGAGGAGAACTTTTTGGGATATGAAGAAAGGGTGAAAATGAGACACTTGTCAGGCTTTTGCCCCTGGATTTTGTGTCAACGATGGCTGTGGAATGTCGGGGAGTTCTCATGGGCCATGGAAGAGTCTTTCTCTCTGTGGATTTGGACAGATCCCAATTTTTTGGGGTCAATCTGTGGGATGGGAGGAGTCCTTTCAGTTTTGTTAACTAAGGTGTCCCACCAAAAGAGGGATTCCAGAGCAGAGCCCTGGAGAGGGGCGACTGGACAACAAGAAATCTAACTAAAAATAGGGGCCTAGGGGCATGGCAAGCCCAATATGCCTTCTAATGGTCCAGCCACTGAGAGGCCTTCATTGAGGACAGAACTCATGCTGAGGGTCACAATGCGTGTTTATGCCCTCGTGGTGCTCAAGCATGGGTGGGGACTCATGGTGCATGCTTGTTTCTCCTACACTGAACATTGGTCAACATGTCAACCACATGAATTCTTGCCATGGGGACGTAGTCATTCTGATTTCTGCATGTCATTCACCCATGGGCAGTGATTGGAGATAAGGTCTAGGTTGTGAAGTCTGAAAACCGAGGTTGGGAAGAGATGACGACCTAAGGCCATGTCGGGTCCGATATGCTCAGCGTGGAGCCAGCTGTCTGGGTGTTGGTCGGGAGGTCCAAGCTTGGGCTGTGTCAGACAGGGCATTAGTGCCCAGGGTAGATTGTATAATTGGGGTATAATCGAGTGCCGTGCAGGTTGATCTTCATTTGGCATTTCTGGGTAGCCCCAAGGGCAATGTTTTTCTTCTGGAGGGCAGGCAGAGTGCTGCATTGTGGCTCCGGAATTCCCAAACTGGATGCCTTGTGGACGAGGAGTGTGAGGACTGAAGTCTAAGAACACATGTTAGACGTAGGTTTCTGGGCGAGGGAACGGCAGGCACCCTTTGCAGATCTGAATCGGGATATCATGAATCTGAAGTCAGGGCGAGGTTCAAACCTAGGCTCAGGTTCGAATTTCTGTCCATTCTCGCCTCTTCATGAAGGGGACAGCATCTCGAGTCCATGGAGGTTTACCCACGATGGGAGTTTTGAGATGCTCCAAACAGCAAGGATTCCTTCTGATCAACAATTGAGACCTTTTGTATCACTCCAGTACATACCATACAGAATGACACCAGAGCAGGGATCTAAGGATGGATGCATGGGCAGCCTGCCTCACATTGCAGTTGTCTCCTAGCGAATAGACAGGTTTGATATGCTGGCTCTGTCGGAGCAACCGAGGGGGCTGAGTTGAAATGGACTCTCCTGAGGATGGATGCTAATGTGGGTTTGTGTCCATGGAGACCTTGGAATGGGGCGATGACGCATGGGCCTGAAGGATTCTCCTAACCGGAGGTTTTGAGACATCTCCAAAGGACAAGTTTCCCATGTGGAGATGAGATTTGTTCTGATTGGTGCCTCAGGAACCCCCATATGCTGTTATTGGAATATAGGCCTCTGAAGAGAGATACCTGGAAACCAAAGCAATGGATCGTTTAGAGCCTAGGGGCCTGTCCGGTTGAATCTTCTTCTCTGGGTACATCCATCTAAGGTATTAGTGGAGGTAGATGCTCAGCTGGTGTCAGATGGCCCTTGTTTGTCCCGGGCGGTCTACACTATTGTGAAGGCCTTGGGGACTTTGGAGGTTTCTCCTCATTTTACGATTATGGACAATGGAATGGGCAGAATTCCCGTGGAGAGGGAAGGCACAGTCCTGATATGTGGCTCCAGGGGCCCCAGCCTGGAGTGTGTGTGCACCAGGACTGTGGAGACAGAAGTCTAAAACACAAACTCAGCTTAGGTTTAGTGACGTAGGTATGGCAGGCCCGATCTACAGACCGTGAGGAGAACTCTTCCGGATATGAAGAAATAGCGATTGTGAGGCACTTGTTCAGGCTTTTGTCTCTGGATTTTGTGTCAATGATGGCCGTGGAATGTCGGGGAGGCCTCATGGGCCATGGACGAGTCTTCCGCTCTGTGGATTTGGCCCGATTCCAATTGTTTTGGGTCAAACTGTGGGATGGGAGGAGTCCTTTCAGTTTTGTTACCTCAGGTGTCCCAGCAAAAGAGGGATTCCAAAGCAGATCCCTGGGGAGGGGCGACTGGACAACCAGAAATCTGGTTAAAAATTGGGGCCTAGGGGCATGGCAAGCCCAATATGCCATCTTTTGGTCCAGCCACTGAGAGGCCTTACTTGAGAACTGGGCTCACATTGAGGGTCACAATGCATGTTTGTGACCAACGTGGTCCTCAAGCATCTGCGGGGCCTCATGGGCCACACTGGTTTCAACTACACTGAACGTTGGACAACATGCCAACCACAAGGTTTCTTGCCATGGGGAAGGAGATCTGATTTCTGCATCATGTTCAACCCTGGGCAGTGATTGGAGATAAGGTCTAGGTTCTGAAGCCTGAAAACCGAGGTTGGGAAGAGATGATGACCTAAGGACATGGCGGATCCGATGTGCTCAGTGTGTGGCCAGCTGGGTGGGTGTGCGCCGGGAGGTTCAGGCTCAGGCTGTGCCAGAAAGGGCAGTAGTGCCCAGGGAAGCCTGTATAATTGGGGTCCAGTCAAGTGGCGTGCAAGTTGATCTTCATTTGGGGAATCTGGGTAGCCCCAGAGGGCAATGTTTTTCTTCCGGAAAGCAGGCAGAGTACTGCATTGTAGTTCTGGAATTGCCAAACTGGAGGGCTTGTGGGCCAGGAGTGTGAGGATGGAAGTTGAGAACACAAACTAGACTTACGTTTCTGGGCAAGGGCACGGCAGGCACACTCTGCAGAGCTGAATCAAGATGTCGTGCATCTGAAGTCAGGGCGAGGATCAGACGATTGCTCAGGTTGGAGTTTCTGTCCCTGATGGCCCCTTCATGAAGGGCGGGGGGTGAGATCACGAGGCCATGGAGGTTTTCCCACGATGGGAGTTTTGAGATGCTCCAAACAGTAAAGATTCTTCTGTGGGACTATTGAGACCTGTTGGTTGGCTCCAGGACTTCCCATACAGCATGATTCTGAGCAGGGTTCTAAGTATGGATGGCTGGGAATCCCGCCTCTCATTCCAATTGTCTCCTAGTGACAAGACAGGTTAGATCTGCTGGATCTGGGGGAGCAACTGAGGGGGCTGAGTTGAAATGGACTCTCCTGTGGATGGGTCCTAATATGGGTTTGTCTCCATGGAGATCTTGGAATGAGGCGCTGGCACCAGGACCCTGAAATGTCCTTCTAACCAGAGGCTTTGACAGAGCTCCAACATGCAAGTTTCCCATGTGTAGACGAGATTTGTTCTGATGGGTGCCTCAAGAAATAGCCATATGCTGTTATTGTAATCTAGGCCTCTGAGGAGAGATGCCTGGAAACCAAAAAATGGATCCGGTTAGGGCCCAGGGCCCTGTTCATTCCAATTTACCTCTGGGGACATCTGTCTACGAATATGAGTGCAGGTGGGTGCTCAGATGGGCTCAGATTGCCCCTGTTTGTCCTGAGCAGCCAACACCATTGGGATTGCCAAGGGGACTTTGGAACTTTATACTATTTGTAAGTTTGTGGCCAATGGAATGGGCATAATTCCCTTGGAGAGGGCATGTACAGTCCACAGATTTGGCTCTAGGAGCCTGAGCCTGTAGGGTGTGTGGGCCAGGGCTGTGGGGACAGTTGTCTGAAAACAAACTTGGTTTAGGTTTCGGGTCATAGGTATGGAAGGACTAATCTACAGAGCGTGAGGAGAACTCTTTGGGATATGAAAAAAGGGCGAGTGTGAGGTGCTTGCTCAGGCTTTTGTCTCTGGATATTGTGTCACTGATGGCCGTGGAATGTCCGGATGACCTCATGGGCAATTGAAGAGTCTTCCTCTCTGGGGATTTGGACCGATTCCAAGAGTTGGGGGTCATTCTGTGGGATGGGAGGAGTGCATTTTGTTTTTTTAAACTCAGGTGTCCCACCAAAAGAGGGATTCCAGAGCAGACCTCTGGGGAGGGGCGATTGGACAACCAGAAATATGGTTAAAAATTGAGGCCTAGGGTCATGGCAAGCCCATTACGACGTCTAATGGGCCAGCCACTGAGAGGACTTACTAGAGGACAGGACTGACACTGAGAGTCACAATGCATGTTTATGCCTTCGTGGCGCTCAAGCATGGGCGGGGACTAATGGTGCATGCTGGTTTCTCCTACACTGACCATTGGACAACATGCCAACCACATGTATTCTTGCCATGGGGAAGTAGTATTTCTGATTTCTGCATCTCATTCACCCCTGGGCAGTGATTGGAGTTAAGGTCTAGTGTGTGAAATCTGAAAACCTAGGTTGGGGTGAGATGACAATCTAAGGTCATGTCGGGTCCGATGTGCTCAGTGTGCTCAACGATGGCCGTGGATTTTCAGGGAGGTCTCATGGTCCATGGACGAGGCTCCCTCTCTTTGGATTTGGCCCATTCCCAAGTGTTTTGGGACAATCTGTGGGATGGGATGCGTCATTTCTGTTTCATTACCTGAGGTGTCCCATCAAAAGAGGGATTCCAGAGCAGAGACCTGGTGAGGTGCAACTTGACCACCCGACCTCTGGATAAAGATTGGGGCCTAGGGGGATGGCAAGTCAAATATACCATCTCTTGGTCCTGCAACTGAAAGGCCTTACTTGAGGACAGGCCTCATGCTGAGGGTCCCAATGTATTTTGTGCCCTCGTGGCACTCAAGCATGGGCGGGTCTCCATGGGCCATGCTGGTTTCTCCTACACTGAATGGTGGACAACATGCCATTCATAAGGTTTCTTGACACGAGGAAGAATGAGTTCTGATTTCTGCATCACGTTCACCCCTGGGCCTTGACTGGAGTTAAGGTCTAGGTTCTGAAGCTTGAAGCCTTGGTTAGGAAGAGATGACAACCTAAGGCCTTGGTGGGTCCAGTGTGCTCAATGTGCAGCCATCTGTCTTGGTGTTGGTTGGGAGTGTCGGGCTAAGGCTGTGTCAGACAGGGCACTAGTGCCCAACGTAGGCTGTATAAATGGCGTACAGTCGAGTGGCGTGCAGGTTAATAATCATTTGGGGTTTCTGGGTAGCCCATAGGGCAACTTTTTTCTTCTGGAGGGCAGGCAGAATGTTGCACTGTGGCTCTGGAATTTCCAAACTGGAGGGCTTGTGGGCCAGGAGTGAGGATGGAAGTCTGAGAACACAAGAGAGGCTTAGGTTTCGGGGTGAGGGCACGGCAGGCACACTCCTCAGAGATGAATCGAGATCTCGTACATCTGAAGTCAGGGCGAGGATCAGACGTTGGCTCAGTTTGGTGTTTCTGCCCATGATGGCCCTTTTATGAAGGGGACGGGGCAACATGAGGCCATGGAGTTTTTCCCTCAATGGGAGTTTTGAGATGCCCCAAACCGCAAGTTTCCTTTTGCCAGACAATTGAAACCTGTTGGAGGGCTCCAGGACGCCCCATAAGGAATGACTCCAGAGCTCGGGTCTAAGGATGTATGCCTGGGCAGCCCACCTTGCATTCCAATTGTCTCCTAGTGACTAGACAGGTTCGAATGGTTGGGTCTTGTAGAGAAAGCGAGGGGGTTGAGCTGAAATGGACTCTCCTGCAAATGGGTCTTAATGTCAGTTTGTGTCCATGCAGACCTTGGAATGGGGTGATGGCACCAAGGCCCTGAAGGATTCTCCTAACCGGAGGATTTGACACAGCTCCAATGCAGAAGTTTCCCATGTGGAGATGAGATTTGCTCTGATGGGGGCCTCAGGAAACCCCCATATGCTGGTATTGGAAACCAGGCTCTGAGGAAAGATGCCTGGAAAAGAAAGCAATGGATCCGATTAGGGCCTAGGGGCATGTCTGGTTCAATCTTCTTCTCTGTGGACATCTGTCTACGGTTCTGAGTGGAGGCTGTTGCTCAGCTGGTGTCAGATCACCCCTGTTTGTCCTGGGCGGCCTACACTATTGGGATGTCCTCGGGGACTTTGGAGGTTTCTCCTAATGTGTACGGTTGTTGCCAATGGAATGGGCAGAATTCCCTTGGACAGGACAGGCACAGTCCTGAATTGTGGCAACAGGGGCCCCAGCCTGGAGTGTGTTTGGTCAGGGCTGTGGGGAGAGAAGTCTGAAAACACAAACTTGGCTTAGGTTTTGGGGACGTAGGTATGACAGGCCTGATCTACAGATCGTGAGGAGACATCTTCAGGATATGAACAAAGGGCGAGTGTGAGGCGCATGCTCAGGATTTGTCTCTGGATTTTGTGTCACTGATGGCCGTGGAATGATGGGGTGGCCTCATGGGACATGGACAAGTCTCCAAACTGTGGGGATTTGGCCCGATCCCAAGAGTTAGGGGTCATTCTTGGGATGGTAGGAGTCCTTTCTTTTTCCTAACCAGGTCCCACCAAAAGAGGGATTCTTGAGCAGAGCCCTGGGGAGAGGCAACTGGACATCCCGAACTTTCGTTAAGATTGGGGGCCTAGGGGCATCGCAAGCCCCATATTCGGGCTCTTACTCCAGCCACTGAGAGGCCTTATTTGAGGACGGGGCTCACGCTGAGGGTCACAATTCGTGACGTGCCCAACGCTGTCCTCAAGCATGGGCGGGACCTCATGGGCCACAAGTTTTCTCCTACCCTGAATGTTGGAAAACCTGCCAACCACAATATTTCTTGCCATGGGGAAGGATGAGTTCTGATTTCTGCATCACTTTCAACCCTTGGCAGTGATTGGAGATAAGGTCTAGGTTCTGAAGCCTGAAAACCGTGGTTGGGAAGAGATGACGACCTAAGGCCATGGCAGATCCGATGTGCTCAGTGTGCGGCCAGCTGTCTGGGTGTTGGTCGTGAGTTCCATGCTCAGGCTGTGTCAGACAGGGCACTAGTGCCCAGGGATAGACTGTATAGTTGGGGTAGAGTCTAGTGGTGTGCAGGTTGATAGTCACTTGGCATTTCTGGGTAGCCCCAGAGGGTAACGTTTTTCTTCTGGAGGGCAGGCAGAGTGCTGCATTGTGTATCCAGTACTGCCAAACTGGAGCACTTGAGGGCCAGGAGTGTGAGGATGGAAGTCTGAGAACACAAGCTAGGCTTAGGTTTTGGGGTGAGGGCATGGAAAGCACCCTCTGCAGAGTTGAATCGAGATCTCATGCATCTGAAGTCAGGACAAAAATCAGACGTTGGCTCAGTTTGGTATTTCTGTCCATGATGGTCCCTTCATGAAGAGGAGGTGAGCATTACAAGGACATGGAATTTTTCCCACGATGGGACCTGTGAGATGCTCCAAACCGCAAGGATTCCTTCTGATTGACATTTGAAACCTGTTGGAATGCTCCAGGACATCCCATACGGAAGGACTCCGAGCACAGTTCTAAGGCTGGATCTCTGGGCAGCCCGCCTTGCTTTCCAATTGTCTCCTAGTGAAAAGACAGTTTCGATCTGCTGGCTCAGTGGGAGCAACAGAGTGGGTGGAGTTGAAATGGACTCTCCCGCGGATGGGTCCTAATGTGGGTTTGGGTCCATGGAGACATTGGAATGGGGAGAATTTCCTTCTAGGGACAGGAAATGTTCTGTTGTGTGACTCAGGGAACAGATGTTGTATCATAAGTTGGTTTTAGAGAACAGCCATCTGAGGACAGATGCCTGAAAACCTATTCTTGAGTTCCAATGATGTCCTAGGGACATGTCGGATTCAATTTTCTGACTCAGGATCATTGACTGAAAACCTCTTCTTGAGTTCCAATGATGTCTTAGGGATATGTCAGGTTCAATTTTCTGACTCAGGATCATTGACTTTGGTTTCAGCCGGGATGTAGATGATCAGGCTGTTTCAGAGTGTGCATTTGCATCCAGAGCCGCTTCTAATATTGCGGCACCCCAATATGGAAAACAGCACTCTTCCCTTCCCCGAAAAAGCCACCAAACAATTGGAGCCACCAGGATCCTTAGAGAGGAAAAATCTCCCATGGACCCATGCGACGACACCTCCATTCTGAGGTCATCCTGGACACACAATGCTGATAGAAAAGGCTGTGCTACTGTCATTGAGTCACCCTAGTTACAGTTCCTGATGGGCACCGTCCAGGTCGATGCATTGGGCTGCTATCACCGTGCCACTAAGCCTAAACCTAGTTTTCGTTTGCAGACTTCTCTCCCAAAACCATGCCTCACATGTCCTCCAGAATGGGGTCTCTGGAGACACACCACAGGACTGTGCCTGCCATCGCCAAGGAAACTTTGCCCATCACATTTGCCCCAACCCTGCAGATTAGGAGAAACCTCCAAAGCCCCTGATCCCACTGCAATATTAGAAGCGGCTCTGGATGCAGAGATAGGACTGTTCAGGTCATGACCAGTCTCATATGCTGCATATGGGCCCCGCTTTCTGGGTGACTGACATGAGGTTGGGTGTCAGGCTCTGTCGGACACAGCACTAGTGGCCAGTGCTGCCTATAAATCGGGGATCCTTGAGGGACGAGTAGACGATCCTCATGTGGGGTTTTTGGGAAGTCTCACCAAGCACTTCTTCTTTCTATGGGGAAGGTATAATGCTGTGGTGTGGCTCCAGAATTCCCTATCAAGAGGGCTTGGGGATGAGTAGAGTGAGGATAGAGTTGTAAACACCAGTTATGGTTAAATTCAGTGCCAAGCAGAAGGCAGTTTCAATGTGCTGCAGCTTATTCGAGGTATCCAGCACCTGAGTAAGGGCAGATGTCAGATGTTTGCTCACACTGGAGTTTGTTTCTATGATGGCTGAGAAATGGAGGGGTGGCTTCAAGAGGCTATGGAGGATTACCCATGCTTAGGATTGTGAGATGCTCCAAACAACAAGGTTTCCTTCTACTGGACGGGTGGAGTCCGGTTTGTTTGCTCCAGGGTCCCCCATGTGGAAATTTTGGGTAGCAGAGCTCTCCCGCATGAATGCCTGTAAAGCACATGTCCAGTGAACATTGCAGCTGATGAACATGACAGGTTAGTTCTGGTAGCTCTGGGCCAAGTGCCAAGGCCTTGAGTTTACATGGAATCTCTTACAGATGGGTCCCAATGTTGGTTTGTTACCATGGAGATCTTAGAATGTGCTGGTGGCTAAGGTACCATTCAGGATACTCCTACCCTGAGGATTCGGAACAGGTCAAGTTTCCTTCTTGGGACAGGAGATGTTCTGTTGTGTGGGTCAGGGTCCACATGTTGTATCCTTACCTGGTATTCCAGAATAAGCCTCTGAGGACAGATGCCTGAAGCCTAATCTAGGGTTCCCAGTATATACTAGGGGACTGTCAGGTTCAATTTTCTGACTCAGGATCATTGACTTGGGTGTCTGCTGGATGTATGTGATCAGGGTGTTTCCACTTTGCGTTTGGATCCAGAGTGGCTTCCTATATTGGGGTGGGATCAGGGACTTTTGAGGTTTCTCCTAATATGGAGTGTTTGGGAAAATGTGATGGGCAAAGTTTCCTTGGGGATGGCAGGGACAGTCCTGTGGTGTTGCTCCAGAGACCCCATCCTGGAGGACATGTTTTTGGGAGAGAAGTCTTCAAACGAAAACTAGGTTTAGGCTTAGTGGTGCGGTCATCGTAGTCCAATGAGTCGACCTGGAGGGCAGCTCGTCAGGAACTGTAATTAGGGTGACTCAATGGCGGTAGCATAGCCTTTTTTTCGACATTGTGTATCTAGGATGGCCTCGGAATGCAGGTGTGGTCTCATTGATCCATGGGAGATTTTTCCTAAGGAACCTGGTGATTCCCCATAGTTTGATGGGAAGAGAAGAGTGCTGTTTTCCATCTTAGGGGTGCCCAAAAACAGGGATACCAGAGACGGGCTCTGGGTCTGGGCACCAAGAAATTCCCACCAATGGTTAGGATTTGGGCCTAGGGGCCTACAAGGCCTGCAATGAAGGATCCTGGTGGTGCAACTGAGAGGGCTTGTTTGAAAGCCTCATGCTCAGGATGAGGGTCACAATGCCTGTTTGTTCCCAGGACACCCTTCAGGTGTAGGAATGGTCTCAATGCCCATGCAGTTGGCTCTCTCTCTAAAGGGTGGACACCCATCCCAATAGCAAGATTTCCTGCCATGGGGAAGGAGCAGTTCTCTCTTGGGCTTCAGGTTCCCCCATTGGCAGGGATTCTAGCAAAAGTCCGTATACAGATGCCTGAATACCAAGGATGGGTAGTGAGGACGGACTGGGCCATGGCCGCTCTCACATGCTGGTTATTGGTCCTGCTCTCTGGGTGGTTGACACGAGGTCGGGGCTCGGGCTCTGTCAGACACAGCATTAGTGGCCAGAGCAGCTTATAAATCGGGAATCTGTGAGGGCCGAGCAGATAATACTCATGTGGGTTTTTTGGACAGTCTTACCAGGCACTTCTTCTTTCTATGGGGAAGGCAGAATGCTGCATTGTGGCTCCAGAATTCCCTATCAAGAGGACTTCAGGACCAGTAGGGTGAGGATGGAATAGTAAACACAAGCTAAGGTTAAATTCAGTTCAAAGCAGAAGGCAGTTCAAATGTGCAGCAACTCATTTGAGACATCCTGCACCTGAGTAAGGACAAATGAAAGATGTTTGCTCACACTCGAGTTTGTGCCTATGATGACTGACATATGGAGAGGTGGCGTCAAGAGGCCATGGAGGATTTCCCATGCTGAGGCTTGTGAGATGCTCCAAATAGCAAGGTTTCCTTCTACTGGACAGGTGGAGTCTGGTTTGTTTGCTCCAGTGTTCCTTATGTGGAAATTTTTGGTAGCAGAGTCCTTCCGCATGGATGCCTGGAAAGCACAAGTGCAATGACGATTGTAGCTGACGAACATGACAGGTTCATATTGGTGGCTCTTGGGCCAAGTGCCAAGGGCTTGGCTTGACATGGAATCTCTTACAGATGGGTCCCAATACTGGTTTGTTACCCGGTAGGTCTTAGAATGTGCTGGTGGCTAAGGGGCCATGAGGGATTCTCCTACCTTATTGGTTTGACACAGGTCGAATGCACGGTTTCCTTCTGGAGACAGATGTTCTGTAGTGTGGCTCAGGGTCCACATGTCGTATCCTAACTTGGTATTCCAGAAGAGGCCTCTGAGGTCAGATACCGGAGACGTAATCTAGGGTTCCTATGATGTCCTAGGTGCACGTCAGGTTCAATTTTCTGACTCAGGACCATTGACGTGGGTGTCTGCCTGGATGTAGGTGATCAGGGTGTTTCAGACTGTGCATTTGCGTCCAGAGTGGCTTCCAAATTTGGGGTGGGATCAGGGGATTTGTAGCTTTCTCTTAATCAGGAGGGTTTGGGGAAATGTGATGGGTAAACTTTCCTTGGGGATGGCAGGCATAGTCCTGTGGTATGACTCCAGAGACCCCATCCTGGATGGCACGTGAGCCATGGTTTTGGGAGAGAAGTCTGCAAACAAAAATTCGGGTTACTGACACTGCACTGCACTAGTGGCCAGGACAGCCTATAAATCAGGGTTCCTTTGAGGGCTGAGCAGACTGATCTTCATGTGGGTTTTCTGGGCAGACTCACCAGGCACTTCGTATTTCTATGGGGAAGGCAGAATGCTGCGTTTAAGCTTTAGAATTCCTTATCAAGAGACCTTGGAGACCAGTAGGGTGAGGATGGAATTGTAAGCACTACCTAGGGTTCAGTTCAGTGCAAAACAAAAGGCAGTTCCAGTGTGAAGCGGCTGATTCAAATATCCAGCACCTGAGGAAGGGCGGATGTCTGATATTTGCTCACACTGGAGTTTGTGTCTATTATGACTGACAAATGGAGGGTTGGCGTCAAGAGCCCATGGAGAATTTCACTCGCTGGGGCTTGGAAGATGCTCCAAACAGTAAGGTTTCATTCTACTGGACAGGTGGAGTCTGGTTTGTTTGCTCCAGTGTCCTCCATGTGGAAATTTGGGTAGCAGAGCACTTCTGCAAGGATGTGTGGAAAGCACACTTCCAATGACCATTGCAGCTGAGGAACATGGCAGGTTTGTTCTGGTAGCTATGGCTCGAAGTATCAAGGCCTTGGGTTGACATGGAATCTCTTGCAGATCGATCTCAATGCTAATTTGTTACCAGGGAGATCTTAGAATATGCTGGTCGCTAAGGGGCCATGCAGTATTCTACCACCCTGAGTGTTTGACACAGATCCAAGAGCATGGTTTCCTTCTGGGGACAGGAGAAATTATGTTTTTTGGCTCAGAGAACACATGTTGTATTATAAGTTGGTTTTCCAGAACAGACCTCTGAGGAAAGATGCCTGAAAACCTAATCTAGGGTTCCAATGAGGTCCTAGGGGCCTGTCAGTTTCAATCTTCTGACTCAGGAACATTTATTTGTGTGTCTGCCTGGATGGAGGTTATCAGAGTGATTCAGACTGGGCTCTTGAATCCAGAGCTGCCTCCATATTGAGGTAAGCTCAGGGGCCCTTCAGGTTTATCCTAATCTAGAGAGTTTGGGCAACTGTGATGGGAACAGTTTCCTTGGGGATGGCAGGCACAGTCCTGTGCTGTGGCTCCAGAGACCCCATTCTGGAGGACATGTGAGCCATGGTTTTGGGAGAGACGTCTGCAAACCCAAATCGGGTTATGGTCAGTGGTGAGGTGATCGCAGGCCCAATGCCTAAACCTGAAGGGCAGCTCATCAGGAAATGTAATTATGGTGTCTGGAAGGCCATGGCACAGACTTTTCTATTGGGATTGTGTGTCTAGGATGGCCTCAGAATGCATGTGTGGTCTCATGGGTCCATGGGAGATTTTTTCCTCTCTAAGGATCCTGGCAGCTCCCCATAGTTTGGTGGCTTTTTCAGGGAAGGGAAGAGTGCTGTTTTCCGTCTTAGGTGTGCCCCAAAACATCCATTCCAGAGCCAGACTCTGGGTCTGGGCGCATGGAAAATCCCACGAAGTATTATGATTTGCGTCTAGGGGCATACCAGGCCTGCAATGCGGGATCCTGGTGGTGCAACTGAGAGGGCTTGTTTGAAAGAATGTTCAGGCTGAGGGTCACAATGTCTATTTGTGCCCAGGGCTTCCCTCAGGATTGGGTGTTGTCTCATTGGCCATGCAGCTGGCTCCCACTCTGAGTGTTGGACACCAATCTCAACAGACAGGTTCGTGCCATCTGGAAGAAGGAGTTCTCTATGGTGCTTAAGTCTCCCCTGTAAGGGTATGTTTGGCCAGAGGGAGTCATTTTGTGTTTATGTAGTGAACTTAGAGTGACCCTATGCAGTAAAATTAGATCGACCCCGCCCTTCCCAGAGGAACTTGCTTGCAAAGCCTAGAAACAAGGGTGGTTCAGGCCAGGTGAAGACATCCAATCAGTGGGGCATGCATATATCTACAAGGGTAAATTGAAATACAACTGGGCACCCATGTGTTACCTAGCATTTTTTTTTTCTGTGTGTGGTGATTTAGCATGACTGTGCAGTATTCTCTGTGTATTGCAATCTCACTGACCACATGTGTATAGCCCGGCTGAATACCTCTATAAAAGTTGGTTTGTGAGGCTGAGAGGGGTCGCCTCTTTGCAAGAGACGGCCCTGACCAGTCAATTTGATTCTCAATGCTAGGGCGAAATAAAGCTTTGCTTGACCTTCATTTTGTATCAGTCTCGCTCCTTTGGTTACGGACCCTAACATTGTAGGGGACACCCAGATTCAAATGACGAGAACTGAGCCAGCATCGGAATTAATCGCAAAAGCCTCCAGAAGTAAGATCACGAGATCCTATCTGTCTGTCTGGTTAGAGCTCCAGGGTATGGCCCACCAGGGGGAACATGGATGCAGCCATGCCCCCCAGGGCGGGAGTGGATGTGAGGATGCCCCATCCCTCTGCTGGTAGATCAACAGGGGTGATCAAGTCCCCTGGGCGTTTGGGCATTTCGAGTCCCCCTAAGCTGTCACTGGGGTGTTCGAGTTGCCCAGTCAGTCAGGGGCCTGCCAGGGGGTTCAAGTCCCCCTAGGCGGTTGGGGGGTTCAAGTCCCCTAGATGGCCCGGGGGTATGAGTCCCCCTAGATGGTCAGGGGCTTCGAGTCCCCTTTGGCGATTGGGGGGTTTGAGTCCACCTATACGGCCAGGGGGTTCATGTCTCCTTAGACGGTCAAGGGCTTCGAGGTCCCATGGGCATTCGGCAGTTTTGAGTCCCCCTAGACAGTCAGGGGTTCGAGTCCCCCTGGGCGGTTGGGGGTTCGAGTCCCCCAGGGTGGTAGGGTTGTTCGAGTCCCCCTGGGCAGTTGAGGGGTTTGAGTACCCCTAGGTGGTCAGTGGATAAAGCCCCCACCAGTGGCAGGTTATGGGTAAGAATCCTTGGGCCTGCAGTTGTCTTTGCCTGGTCCTTTTGTTGTCTGTTGTGTTGTTTGTTATGATTGAAGGAATGGGGCATGTAGAGAGAAAGGGGACTCTGACTTCATCTCTCCGTTTCTCACACTCACTCATTTTGTGTGTTAAGGGCTAAGACTGGAGTCAACTGGGCTTGGTCTCATGCCGGGTTAAAGTGACCAATGCTGGCTCATGGGAGCCGGGAGTGGAATATAGTGCCTAGTGGGCTACTTTTGGTAAGTAGAACTGGCACTGCGGGATGAACCGACCTCAAGACAGAGACTTTAAGGAATATTCCCAAGCAGCTGCAGAAACTCCCTTTGTTTTGGGGAATTCCTTGCCTTTTATGGTCCAATGTGGACTGCATAGCCCCTCCCCCTTGCTGGCGGAAGAGCATGGCATCTGACATGCAGATGGTTATTTGTCTGTCTCAACGTTTAAATGGCTAATTGTTAAAGTGGCTTCTGAAGTCTTTGGTAGCCTGAAACTCTGAAGGGTTGCTTAAATGACAAATAGAATTAAATTAGTTGGGCATGTAGGTCTTATCCCAATGGGATAAAATGCTAGAGTGGTGGCTGCTGGAGCTGGGTTTGTGCTTTTGAAGTCTGATGGTGAACACGTTCTCTGCTTAACTGATTGATAAATTTGCCATCTAAAGAATTCTGTTATAATAACTCACAATTGGTTTATATTTAGTCTTCAGTAGAGGTTCAGGTATTTCTAAGAGTACAAAATTCTGTTAAGTGTAATTAAGAGTGATGGAAATGAGGTGCATTCACGCCCTGCAGATTTGGCCTGTGATCACACCAGCCCTCATCCTAACCATAGTTTGCATTTGCATATATCTGTCCTCAAAACCCTGGCCCAATGGCCTTCAGGATTGGGCGTATTTTCCCACACCGGACGAGTGTGCTTACACTCCTGAAGTAAACTCTGCCCTTCACATTTGCCAAAACCATGAATCTTAGGAGCAAAGTACAAAGCACCTGAGCCCAGCTCAATTTCAAAGACCGCTCTGGATCCAAGTGCATATTCTGATACACAATGAGCACCTGCCTCCAGACAGACATCCAAGTCAAAGGCCCTGAGTCAGAAGATTGAAGCTGACATGCCTCTAGAACTTCATCGGTACCCTAGCTTAGGTTTTTAGGCTCTTGTACCCAGAGGCCTATTCTCCAATACCAACTTATATTTCAACATGTGGTCCCTCAGCCACACAACAGAACCCCTCCTGTCCCCAGAAGGATACCTTGCTCTTGGTAGCTGTGTCCAAAACTCAGTGCAGGAGAATCCTGCATGGCCCTGTGACAACCCCAACATTCTAATAACTCCTTGGATAACAACCAGCATTGTGACCCAACAGCATATATCTCCATGTCAAATTGGGCCTCTTGGAACTTCGCCTCAGAGGCACCAGATCACACCTGCCATGTTCCTCAGCTGCAACGGTCAATGTAGTTGTGCTTTCAGGCATCCATGAGGGAGAGCTCTGCTATACAAATGTTCCATAATGTGGACCCCGTAGCAAACAAACCAGACACCACCCGTCCAGTAGCAGGAAACATTGCTTTTGGAGCATCTCACAAGTCAGCGTGGGAAATCCTTCATGGCCTCATGACACCATCCTTCCATTTGGGAGTCATCATAGACACAAACTCCAGTGTGAGAAAACATATGATATCCACCCTTTACTCACAGGCTGGATATCTCATATAATCTGCTGCACACTGGAACTGCCTTCTGCTTGTCACTGCATTTAGCCTTAACTTGTGTTTACAATTCCCTCTTCACCCTCCTATTGCTCACGCCCACTTGACACAGAATTCTTTAGCCACAATGCAGCATTCTGCCTGCCCCACAGAAAGAAGAAGTGCCTGGTGAGTCTTCCCAGAATACCCACATTAGGATCCACCAGCATGGTTCTCGATGGGACCCTAATATCTTAGGCCACCATTGGCACTCAGGCTCTGTCTGACACAGCCTGAGCTATGACCTTCAGTCAGCCACGCAGACAGAGGACCTCATATACTGCAGGTGGGACCTGCCATGGCCCGAAGCCATCACATTCACTCAACATGGTTATTCCGGCCTCTCTCAAATCCCTGCCTATGGGGGAAATTGTAGCACAGGAGTATTCTTCCTTCCAGATGGCAGGAATCCTGGCTGTTGAGATGGATGTCCAACCCTCAGAGTGGGAAAGAGCTGCATGGCCCATGAGACCACGGTCACTCATGGGAGCCGCCCTGGGCACAAACAGGCATTGTGACCCTCAGCATGAGCCTGCTTTCAAACACACCCCCTCGGTAGCTGGACCAGGAGTCTGCAGAGCAGGCCTGCCAGGTCCCTAAGGCCCAAGCCTCACACTCGTTCTTGTTTTCCAGGTGCCCAGACCCAGAAACTGTCTCTGGAATCCCTCTTTTTGCGGTCCCCTGAGATGGAAAACAACAATCTTCACTTCCCCCAGAGATACCAAACTCTTGGGAGATGGGTAGAATCCCCAGAAACGAAGAATGTCCCATGGCCCCATGAAGACTCCTATACATTTTCAGACCGTCCTGGACACACTATCCAGACAGAAAAGGCTGTGCTACCGCCTCCATGACTCCCTAATTTCAGTACACTACGAGCTGCCCTCAGGGCCTGTGGATCGGGCCTGTGATCACCTCAGCCCTCACACTAACCCTAGTTTGCATTTGCAGATTTCTGTCCCCAAAGCCCAGGCCTACATGCCCTCCAGGATGGGGCCCCTGGAGCCCCGGACAAGTGTGCGTACGTTCCCAAAGGAAACTCTGCCCTTCACTGTTGCCAAAACCCTGAAGATTAGACCTGTATTTGTCCTGAAAGTCTCCATTATGAATTTTCTTTGAGACGGAATTTATCTTCCAAGAGAACTAAAACAATTACAAATGACAAAAACTCAGAACAGATATAGTAAATAGCTGGTGAGATGAGGATTTACAATGTAACTTGCAAGAAAATCAGTTTACTTCTGTGACATGTAACATTTCCAAAATCACAATATCAAGTGGTGAACTATCAACGCATTAAAACTTTAGGAAATGCATGGCATTTTCCGAAATGTAACCCAAGGTTTATCATTGTTTTAAATCCTGTCAACAGTTGCTGAAACCTTAGAAAGTTTTAAAACACATGACTAAATGTAATTAGGGATGTTAAACACCTGATAAAACAAAACATAGAAACTGAATTTTCTGGGTAGGGAGAGAAAACCATAAGAGATCAATTAACTTAAGAAAACTTTGTCTTTTTAAACAGAGAGAAAACCAGCTTTTCTATACCAGTGTCTTTTTTTTAAGTAAGTAGATTAGCTGGCTCCCACTCAGAGGGTTGGACACCCTTTGAACAGCTCAGATTCATGTCGTGGGGAAGGAGGAGTTCTCTACTGGGCTTCAGGTTCCCCCATTGGCAGGGATTCCAGCAAAGGTCTGGTGACAGATGCCTGAGTACCAACGATGGGTAGAGGTGATGGAGTAGGGCCATGGCCGGTCCCACATGCTAGAGATGGGTCCCACTCTCTGGGTGGCTGACACTAAGTCGGGGATCAGGCTCTGTCAGACACAGCACTAGTGGCCAGGAAAGCCTATAAACTGGGGTTCCCTCGAGGTCTGAGCAGATTGATCCTCATGTGGAGTTTCTGGGCAGACTCACCAGGCACTTCTTCTTTCTATGGGGAAGGCAGAATGCTGCGTTGTGGCTCTAGAATTCCCTATCAAGAGGCCTTGGGTACCAATAGGGTGAGGATGGAATTGTAAACACATGCTATGGTTCAACTCAGTGCAAAGCCGAAGGCAGTTCCAATGTGCAGCAGCTTATTTGAGCTATCCAGCACCTGAGTAAGGGCGGCTGTCAGATATTTGCTCACACTGGAGTTTGTGTCTGTGATGAATGAGAAATGGAGGGGTGGCATCAAGAGGTCATGGAGGATTTCCCATGCCGAGCCTTATGAGATGCTCCAAACAGCAAGGTCCTTCTCCTGGACAGGCGGATTCTAGTTTGTTTGCTCCAGTGTCCCCCATGTGGAAAGTATGGGTAGGAGAGCTCTCCCACATGGATGCCTGGAAAGCACACCTCCATTGACCTTTGCACCTGAGGAACATAACAGTTATGTTATGATGGCTCTGGAGCTATGGACCAAGGCCTTTAGTTGACACGGCATCTCCTGCAGATGGGTTACAATGCTGGTTTATTACCAGAGAGATATTAGAATGTGCTGGTGGATAAGGTGCTTTGCAGGATTCTCCTACACTTAGGGTTTGTCACAGGACAAAGAGCACAATGTCCTTCTGGGGAAAGATGTTCTGTTGTTTGGCCCAGGGACAACATGTTGTATCCTAAGCTGATATTCCAGAAAAGACCACTGAGGTCAGATGCCTTAAATCTTAATCTAGGGTTCCAGTGCGTTCCTAGGGGCATGTCAGGTTCAATCTTCTTTCTCCATATGAGGATCAATCTGCTCGGCCCTTGAGGGAACCCGGATTTATAGGCTGCCCTGGACAGTAGTGCTGTGTCTGACAGAGCCTGAACGCCGACCTAGTGTTAGCCACCCAGAGAGTGGGCCCCATATCTAGCAGGTGGGACCGGCCTTACTCCATCATCTCTACCCATGCTTGGTATTCAGTCACCTGTCAACAGACCTTTGCTGGAATCCCTGCCAATGGGGGAACCTGAAGCCCCATGGAGAACTCCTCCTTCCCCAAGGCAGGAATACCTGTCTATTCGGATGGGTGTCCAACCCTCAAACTGGTAGCCAGCTGCATGGCCAAGGAGACTACGCTCACTCCTGAGGGCTGCCCTTGAAACAAACAGGCATTGTGACCCACAGCCTGAGCATGCTTTCAAATAAGCCATCTCAGTTGCCCTAGCAGGATCCTGCATTGCAGGCCTGGTACACCCCTAGGCCCAAATCCTAATGCTTGGTGGGATTTTCCAGCTACCCAGACCCAGAGCCCCTGCTTGGCATCCCTGTACTGGGACACCCTTAAGATGGTAAACAGCACTCATCCCTCCCTCGAAAAAGCCACAAAACTATGGAGATCCACCAGGATCCTTAGAAAGGAAATGTCTCCCATGGACCCAAGAGACCACACCTGCATTCCAAAACCATCCTGGACACATAATCCAGATAGAAAAGTCTGTGCTACGGCCTTCCAGTCATCCTAATTACAGTTCCTGATAAGCTACCCTCCAGGTCTATACATTGGGCCTGAGATCACCATGCCACTAACCCAATCCAAATTGGTGTTTACAGAATTCTCTCCCAAAACCATGGCTCACATGCTCTCCAGGATAGGGTCTCTGGATCCATACCACAGGACTGTGCCTGCCATCCCCAAAGAAATTTTTCCAGTCACATTTTTCCAAGCCTTACAGATTAGGAGAAACCTGCAAGGCCCCTGAGCCCACCACAATATTGGAGGCTGCTCTGGATGCACAGTCTGAAAAACTCTGTTCACCAACATCCAGGCAGACAACCATGTCAATGGTCCTGAGTCAGAAGATTGAATCTGACATGCCCCGAGTACCTCATTGGAATCCTAGAATAGGTTTTCAGGTATCTGTCCTCAGAGGCCTGTTCTGGAACACCAACTTATGATAGAACATGTGGTCCCTGAGCAACACAACAGAACATCTCCTGTCCCCGGAAGGATACCATGCTCTTCGACCTGTGCCAAACCCTCAGGGTAGGAGAATCCTGCATGACACCTTAGCAACCAGCACATTCTAAGATCTCCTTGGTAACAAACCAGCATTGTGGCCCATCTGCAAGAGATTCCATGTCAATTCACGGCCTTGGTGCTTCGCCCCAGAGACACCAGAATGAACCTGCCATGTTCGTCAGCTGCAATGCTCAATGGAGGTGTGCATTGCATCCATCCATGCAGGAGAGATCTGCTACCCAAACTTTCCTCGTGGGGAACTCTGGAGCAAACAAACCAGGCTCCTCCTGTCCAGTAGAAGGAAACCATGCAGTCTGGAGCATCACACAAGCCTCAGCGTGGGAAATCCTCTAAGGCCTCTTGACGCCACCCCTCCATTTGTCAGTCATCAAAGTCACAAACTCCAGTGTGAACAAATATCTGACATCATCCCTTTACTCAGGTGCTGTGTATCTCGAACCAGCCACTGCAAATGGGACCTGCCTTCCTCGTGGCACTGAATTGAACTGTAGCTTGTGTTTACAATTCCATCCTAACCCTAAAGGTCCCGAAGCCCCTTTGATAGGGAATTCTGGAGCCACAACGCCACATTCTGCATTCTCCATAGAAAGAACAAGTGCCTTCTTAGTCTGCCCAGAAACCCCACATGAGAATCAAATTGATCTGCCCACGAGGGAATCCCGATTTATAGGCTGCCTTGGCCACTAGTGCTGTGTCTGACAGAGCCCGAGTCCTGACCTAGTGTCAGCAATCCAGAGAGTGGCCCCCATTCCGTCATGTGAGACCCGCCATGGGACAAGTCAGTCATATCTACCCATCCTTGGTATTCAGGCACCTTTCACCAGACTTTTGATGGAATCCCTGACAATGGGGGAACTTGAAGCACATAGAGAACTCTTCCTTCCTCATGGCAGGAAACCTGGGTATTGGGATGGGTGTCCAAACCTCAAAGTGGGAGACAGCTGCATGGCCAATGAGACCAAGTTCCCTCCTGACAGCTGCCCTGGGCACAAACAGGCATTTTGACTCTCAGCCTGAGTGTGCTTTCAACCAAGCCCTCTCAGTGGCACCACCAGGATCCCGCATTGCAGACCTGCTACTCCCCTAGGCCCAAATACTAACACTTGGTGGGATTTTCCAGGCCAACAGATGGAGAGCCCATCTCTGGAATCCCTGTTTTTGGGCACCCCGAAGATGCAAAACAACACTCTTCCCTTCCCCGAAAAAGCCACCAAGTTATGGGGAGCTGCCTATATCCTTAGAGAGGAAAAATCTCCCATGGACCCATGAGACCACAACTACATTCCGAGGCCATCTTGTACAAACAATCTAGATAGAAAAGCCTGGGCAACCACCTCCAGTCACCCTAATCACAGTTCCTGACGAGCTGCGCTCCAAGTTTCTGCATTGAGCCTCTGATCACCTCGCCATTAACCCTAACCGAATTTGTGTTTGCAGACTTCTCTCTCATACCATGGCTCACATGCCCTCAAGGATGGGGTCTCTGGAGCCACACCACAGGACTGTGTGTGCCATCCCCAAGACCCCCCTCAATTTGTAGGTCATCATAGACACAAACTCCAGTCTGAGCAAACATCTGACATCCGTCCTTACTCAAATGATGGATATCTCTAATCAGCCACTGCACATTGGCATTTCTGCTTGGCACTGAATTGAACCGCAGCTTGTGTTTACAATTCCATCCTCACTCTACTGGTCCCCAATCCCTCTTGATGAGGAATTCTGGAGCCACAAGGCAGCATTCTGCCTTACACGTAGAAAATTGAAGTCCCTGGTGTGTATGCCCAGAAACCCCACATGAGGATCCATCTGCTCAGCCGTCGAGGGAACCTTGATTTATAGGCTGCCCTGGCCACTAGTCCTGTGTCTGACAGAGCCTGAGTCCAGACCTAGTGTCAGCAACCGAGAGAGTGGCCCCATATCCATCATATGAGACCAATCATGGGACAAGTCCATCATCTCTACCCATCCTTGGTATTCAGGCACCTTTCGCCAGACTTTTGATGGAATCCCTGCTAATGGGGGAATCTTAAGCACATAGGCACACCATGGCAGGAAACCTGGGTATTGGGAAGGGTGTCCAACCATCAAAGTGGGAGACAGCTGCATGGCCAATGAGACCATGCCCACACTTGAGGGACGCCCTGGGCACAAACAGGCAATGTGACCCTCAGTCTGAACAGGTTTTCAAACAAGCCCTCTAATTTGCACCACCAGGATCCCACATTGCGGGTCTGATATGCCCCAGGCCCAAATCCTATCCCTTGGTGGGATTTTCCAGGCAAGTACACCCAGAGCCCGCCTCTGGAATCCTTGTTTTGTAGCACCCATAAATTGGAAAACAGCACTCTTCCCTTCACGAAAAAGTCACCAAACTATGGGGAGCTTCCAGTATCCTTAAAGAGGAAATGTCTCCCATGAATTCATGAGAACACACCTGCAATCTGAGGCCATCGTGGACACACAATCCAGATAGAAAAGCCTGTGCTACATTCTTCCAGGCCCCCTAATTATAGTTCCTGATGAGCTGCCCTCCTGGTCTATTCATTAGGCCTCTGATCACCTCGCCACACACCCTAACCCGACTTTGTCTTTGCAGACATCTATCCCAAAACTATGGGTCACGTGCCCTCCAGGATGAGGTCTGTGGATCCACACCATAGGACTGTGTCCACCATCCCCAAGGAAACTGTCCCCTTCACACTTGCCCAAGCCTTCCAGATTAGGAGATAGCTGCAAGGCCCCTGAGCCCACCCCAATATTGGCTGTTGCTCTCTACAAAAGTGTGCAGTCTGAAACACCCTGATCACCTACATCCAGGCAGACAGCCAAGTCAATGGTCCTGAGTCAGAAGATTGAACCTGACATGCCCCTAGGACCTCATGGAACCCTAGATTAGGTTTAGGCATCTGTCCTCAGGGTTCTGTTCTGGAATACCAACTTATGATACAACATGTGGTCCTTGAGCCACACAACAGAACATCTCCTGTCCCCAGAAGGAAACCGAACACTCAGGAAGGAGTATCCTGCATGGCACCTTAACCACCAGCACATTCTAAGATCTGCCGGGTAACAAAACACCATTGTGGCCCATCTGCAAGAGATTCCATGTCAACTCAAGGCCTTTGTACTTTTCCCCAGAGCCACAAGAACGAACCTGCCATGTTCCTCAGCTGCAATGGTCAATGGAGGTGTGCTTTCCAGGCATCCATGCAGCAAAGCTCTGCAATCCAAACTTTCCATATGGGGGACCCTGGAGCAAAAAAGCAGACTCCAACTGTCCAGTAAAAGGAAACCTTGCAGTTTGGAGCATCTCACAAGCCTCAGCGTGGAAAATCCTCCATGGCCTCTTTACACCACCCCTCCATTGTCCATCACCATAGACACTAACTCCAGTGAAAGCAAACATGTGACATCTGTCCTTACTGAGGTGCTGGATATCTCGAATCAACTCCAGCACATTGGAACTGCCTTCCACTTGCCACTGAATTTTACCATAGGTGGTGTTTACAATTCCATCCTCACCCTACTGGTCCCCAAGCCCTCTTGATTGGGAATTCTGGAGCCACAAGGCAGCATTCTGCCTTACTCATAGAAAGAAGAAGTGCCTGGTGAGTCTACCCAGAAACACCACATGAGAATTAATCTGCTCTGCCCTTGAGGGAACCCTGATTTATAGGCTGCCCTGGCCACATTGCTGTGTCTGATAGAGTCTGAGCCCCTACCTTGTGTCTACCACCCAGAGAGAGGGACCCAAATCTAACATGTGAGACCGGTCATGGCCCAAGTCTGCCATCTCTACTCATGCTTGGTATTCAGGCACCTGTCCCCAGACCTTTGTTGGAATCCCTGGCATGGGGGACTTGAAGCACAATAGAGAACTCCTCCTCCCCATGGCAGGAGTGCTGGTAGATGGGATGGGTGTCCAGTACTCAAATAGGGAGACAGCTGCATGGCCAATGAGACTTCGCCCACTCCTGTGGGCGGCCCTAGGCACAAACAGGCATTGTGACCCTCATCCTGATCATGCTTTCAAACAAGCCCTCTCAGTTGCACTATCAGTATCACACATTGCAGGCCTGGTAAGCCCCTAGGCCCAAATAGTAAACCTTGGTGGGATTTTCCAGGCACCCAGACCCAGAGCCGGTCTCTGGAATCCCTGTTTTGGGGCACCCTTCAGATGGAAATCAGCATTCTTCCCTCCCCGAAAAAGCCACCAAACTATGGGACTGACCAGGATCCTTAGAGAGGAAAAGTCTCCATGGACCCATAAGACTACACCTGCATTTCGAGGCCATCCTGGGCACACAATCCAGATATAAAAGCCTGTTCTACCACCTTCCGTCACTCTAATTACAGTTCCTGACGAGGTGCCATCCAGGTCTACGCATTGGGCCTGAGATCACCTCGCCACTAATCCTAACCCGAATTTGTGTTTGCAGACTACTCTCCCAAAACCATGGCTCACTTCCTTTCCAGGATGGGGTCTCTGGGTGCAGACCATAAGACTGTACCTGTCATCCCGAAGAAAACTGCCCCTCAAAGTTGCCCATACTTTTCAGTTTAGGAGAAACCTGCAAGGCCCTTGAGCCTACCCCAATATTTGCGGATACTCTGAACACAAATGAGCAGGTAAAACACTGTGATCACCTACATCCAGACAGACAGCCAAGACAATGGTCCTGAGACAGAAGTTTGAACCTGACAGGACCAAAGGACCTCACTAGAACCATAAATTCGGTTTTCAGGTATCTGTCCTCAGAGGACTGTTCTGGAATAGCAACTTATGTTACAATTTGTGGTCCCTGCAGCAAACAAAAGAACATCTCCTGTCCCCAGAAGGAAACTGTGCACTTTGACCTGTGCCTAACCCTCAGGGTAGGAGAATCCTGCACGGCCCCTTAGCCACCAGCATATTCTTAGATCTCCCTCGTAACAAACCAGCATTGTGGCCCATCTGTAAGAGATTCCATGTCAACTTAAGGCCTTGGTACTTCGCCCCAAAGCCAGCAGAACGAACCTGCCATGTTCCTCAGCTGTAATGGTCAATAGAGGTGTGCTTTCCAGGCATCCATGGGGGAGAGATCCGCTACCCAGACTTTCCACATGGGGGACCCTGGAGCAAACAAACCAGACTCCACCTGTCCAGTAGAGGAAACCTTTCTGTTTGGAGCATCTCACAAGCCTCAGCGTGGGAAATCCTCCATAGCCTCTTGACGCCACCCCTCCATTTGATGGTAACATAGACAGAAACTCCAGTGTGAGCAAACATCTGACATCCGTCCTTGCTCAGGTGCTGGATATCTCTAATCAGCCGCTGCACATTGGAACTATCTTCTGCTTGGCACTGAAATGAACCGTAGCTTGTATTTACAATTCCATCCTCACCCTACTCGCTTCCAAGCCCTCCTTATAGGGAATTCTGGAGGCACAACATAGCATATTGCCTACCACATAGAAAGAAGAAGGGCCTGGAGAGTCTGTCCAGAAACCACACATGAGGATCAATCTGCTCAGCCCTCGAGGGAACCCCGATATATAGGCTTCCCTGGCCATAGTGTAGTATCCGACAGAACCTGACACCCGACCTAGTGTCAGTGATCCAGAGAGCCGGCCACATATCCAGCATGTGATACAGACCATGGCCCAATTACATCCTCTCTACCCATCCTTGGTATTCAGGCAACTCTCCCCAGACCTTTGCTGGAATCTCTGCCAACAGGGTAACCTGAAGCACAATAGAGAGCTCCTCCTTTCCCATGGTAGGGAACCAGGCTGTTGGTTGGGTGTCCAACCCTCAAAGTGGGAGCCAGCTGCATGACCAATGAGACCAATGTGTGGGAAATCCTCCATGACCTCTTGAGGCCACCCCTCCATTGGTCTGTCATCATAGACACAAACTCCAGTGAGTGCAAACATCTGAAAACCGCCCTTACTCAGGTGCTGGATATCTAGAATAAGCCGATGCACATTGGAACTCCCTTCCACTTGGCACTGAATTGAATCGAACCTTGTGTCTAGAATTCCATCCTCACCCTACTGCTCCCCAAGCCCTCTTGATAGGGAACTCTGGAGCCACAATGCAGCATTTTGCTTTCCCCAGAGAAAGGAGAAGTGTCTGGTGAATGTGCCCAGAAACCCAACATGATGATCAAACTGTTCGGCCCTCGAGGGAACCCCTATTTATTG